>NC_042997.1:74182236-74217236 GCF_006345805.1 Octopus sinensis
TCTCGACTATCTCACCAGACCTACCTTTCAGAGTGCCAACGTTGAGGGTGCCAACCTGAGGGTGTGGAAGGCATGGACTCTAGAGACCCTGGGACGGTGGACAGTAGCTTCGTGTACCTGAAAAGAAAGCTCGCATTGGCAGAATTCATGTGCAAGAAATGAAGTAGTAAAGTAGCCTTCAGTACAACCTGCATAACGCTAGCCTTTCATTTTTGCACTGTATGAACATTACCTTACATAGGTCGAGACTAGGGGTAGGGAGGGGTATGGATGGTGAGAGCATTTGCAGTCTTCTGGGAAGCAACCCCGGAATGGAAGAGAATAGGAACTTCCGGCATGCGGGTGGTGGGAGGGGGAGGGCGGGTGCACCGTAGCTGAGTAAAGAGGTTCTGTTAATCGTGAGCTAGCAAATGGGTTTGTATGAATCGGGAGACAATACTAATTGAAAAATTGAAAAATCAGAGTGGCTATGAACCTGGAGACAAGTCTAAACGAAAAAAAATGTTTGAGCTAGACAGGGTAATGAGGGAATACTGAAAGAATGAGTGACAATACAATGAGATGGAAATTGAAGAATAGAGAAAGAATAAGGATAAGTGCAAGAAAGAAGGTAGTCGTAGCGAGGTTGGACGATTCATTAACTTTTAGCCATTCATGATCTGTGCGTATTCTTTAGATTTTTGAAGCGAGTGGGGTTAACGATAAATGCGATGGCTCTTTATGTATGGCGATGATGGTTTTGGGGGGAGGAGGGGGGCATAGAGGACCATGCGTGATGGTTATGGGAAGGGGGGACGGGGACTAGCGAGAGAGAGATACGGTTAGTTAGAGAGAGAGGTCAAGGGCCACGTGACAATAAGCGGTGTGAGGGAATTTGACTGTGGGGACGGCATTTCGATAAATAAACATTATATAAATAGGTTGAAAATCAGAAAAATCAGAAAAATCAGGGGAATATCATTATTGTAGCTAATAAAAACCGTAGCTGAGTAAAGAGGTTTTGTTAACGTGAGCTAGCAAATGGGTTTGTATGAATCGGGAGACAATACTAATTGAAAAATTGAAAAATCAGAGTGGCTATGAACCTGGAGACAAGTCTAAACGAAAAAAAAATGTTTGAGCTAGACAGGGTAATGAGGGAATACTGAAAGAATGAGTGACAAACAATGAGATGGAAATTGAAGAAGATAGAGAAAGAATAAGGATAAGTGCAAGAAAGAGGTAGTCGTAGCGAGGTTGGACGATCACTTAATTTTAGCCATTCATGATCTGTGCGTATTCTTGAGATATTTTGAAGCGAGGGGTATTTCTTTATTATGATTATATAATCACACATAGAAGGACAAATACAGGACATACATACAAAAAACATTTAAGAGATTCGTTTTAAAAATTTTCATTTACATTTGGATTATAAAAATAAAAATAAATGTCCTTTACATGACCAGTAGAACAAACCACAGTACATAACTGGAGCTTCTACACCCCGGCAATTTATGAGGCCTGCAGCTTCCATTCCTCTCTCTCCTCCATGGTCAAGCTGGGTTTCTGACACCCACCTTTTTTTCCACTTCCTTCCATCTTTTCTCATACACACGCCGCGGTAAGATCCTCTTTTCCAGCCCCATTTTGCTCTTCAGATGATATCTGAAGTAAGTGAGCAAGCTGGGGCCGGAGACAAAGGATCCTATCGCGGCTCCTTCCATTCTCGTTCTCCACATGCATTCTTTACTACTGCAACCGTGCAGTGAAAACATGCCTCACCTTCCTTCGAGAGTCCAGTTGGCGGTATCATCTTAATCATAGACTCAGCCGACAGCTGTACTCGTCCCAGATGCGATAACACGTGTTCTGCGTAACTTATCAAGTCGGACAACTTCCGACAGTGAACAAAAAAGTGCTGGACGGTTTCATCGTCCAACTCGCACCTTGGACACGTCGGTGGCACTGAAACTCCGTGCCGCGATAACTTCTCGCGAACAGGTAAAGCATTCCTATACACTGCCAGGCCAGGGATCTTTGGAAATTATCCAAATACCCCGACCTGAAAGTTTTTTTAAACAGGTTGGCAAGCTGGTCTTCATCAAACCCCAGAGCCCCTCCTAGGACGTCGTCGTTTTTTGCCTCTACCAGCCCTCTATAAAATACCGAGGTGGTATTTCCGCAGCCGGCCTTGCCCGCCTTGTGGATCAGCGTGAGTGCCTGTCGGCACTCCTTTTGCCATGGAGTCAGTTTCCATCTTTTGATGTAACCGGGTTTAAAATTCACTAAGGAGGCCGGTCTCGGGAAAAATCCCCCTGCCAGCGGACTCCACACCTTATCACCTTCCAGGTGGTGCCAGAGATGCCTTAGCCTCAACGCATGTCTGCGCATCATCAACCAAGGCATTCCTAACCCACCCTTTAACGGTTCCTGGCAGCAAACGGAGCGCCTCACAAGTGGCCTCCTCCTTTCCACAAAAAGCGGAAAAGGATTCGCTCCAACTTGTTAAGCCATGAATCGGGGCAAGGGACAACGGTCAGGCGGTAGGTGATTACAGATGCAATGAACATCTGCACCACCTCCGCCTTCCTTTCAAGGACAGAAACCTTCCGGACCAGGTCCGTACTATGGCTTCCACCTTGCTTGTCACCTCACTCCAGTTCTTCTCCGTTTGGGAGTCTGGCCCAAACCAAACTCCCAGCAACTTAACAGGGCCATCCGTCCAGTGTCCCACGACACTGGACGATATCGACTTGCTCCTCCAGGTGCCGAGGCGCAAGCCAACCGATTTGTCCTTGTTAACCTTTGCTCCTGCCACCGCCTCGTATCCTCTGATAGCCTCCTCTACACAAGGTAGTTGGGCCTCTTTGGACACGATGAGGGTGACGTCATCCGCATAAGCAGTAACCGTCCTCCCACCTCCGATTTCATCCGAGTTACTCCCCAGCCTCTCCAACTTTCGCAGCAATGGCTCAAGAGCCAATACGTACAAAAGTGGTGACAAGGGGCACCCCTGACGCACTGAACACTCGATCGAAAACGGTTCCGTTAGGTAACCGTTTATCTGGACGGTGGACTTGATGCCGCTATACATAGCGGAGATCCACCCGCGAAATTCAGGGCCCAGCCCAGCCGCTTCGAGGACCGTCGCCAGGTACCCATGGTCTACCCTATCGAAGGCTTTACTTTGGTCTAAATGGACCATTACCCCGCCTTTGCCGGCTAATTTACCCACCCTATCTAAGGTGTAGCGTATAAGGTGAAGGTTGTCCTGGATCGACCTGCCTGGAATTGCACATGTCTGTGCTCTCCCTACAAGTTTCTCCACGACAACCGTCAACCTTTTTGCCAACACCTTGGCCAAAATCTTTAACTCTACATTAAGTAGAGTTATGGGCCTGTAGTTACTGATGTTATCCCCCTTGCTCGGGTCTTTCTGGATTAGCGTCACCACTCCCCGGCTTACAGAACTGGGAATTCTCCCATTCTGCTGCCAGTTCGTGTAGACGCCCGCCAGTATTCCCCCGAACAAGTCCGGCATACTTTGGTAAAACTCGTAGGGCAGACCATCCAACCCCGGCGACTTCTCCCCGGCGCATCCGGCCAGTATCTCCTTTATCTCCGCGGGAGTGATCGCTCCTTCACAGCACTCCACCTCACGCCCCGCGAGCCGCGGTCCGCCGGCTAGGAAGTCCTTTAAGGCTCTCCCCCGATCCAGCGAACCACCACCCCCGAACACGCGAGCGAAATGCTGGTGAAGAAACTTTTGCATCTCCTCCTGTCCATAGATCTTTTGTCCCTGTTCGTCAGTCAAAGATTTGATTGAGGCTCTGTTGCCTCTCTGACTCTCCACACGACGGGCCCATCCGGCCACGTTAATACCTTCTCGTTTCCCAGCGCGTAGCTTAGCTCTGACTCTGCAACCTTCGTGTTTGGAGTTAAGGTGACGGTACAATACCGTCCTTGCCGCCAACACTCCGGATGCAGAGCCAGCTTCCATTGCCTCGTCTAGATTCTTAACTAAATCGCCCTCTAGACTAGCCCTATCTATCCTTAGCTGATTGCTAAATCTAACGGACTCTGAACGAATGGCTCTTTTGAGGGCGTGCCACCATCTATTGTTAATGATGGTGCCACACAATGCCCTCTGAACTAACACCTTAATCCGGGTACGGAAGTCTTCACAATTCAAAATAGCCTTGTTCAGCTTCCAGTACCCGGGTCCCTGTCTATGACACTTGTCTAATTGCATCCACACGTCACAAATTTGTGATCCGAGTAAGGTACAATATGAAATTGTGGACAACTAAACGTATCCTTATCTCTTTTCTTAATAAATATCCTATCTAGATACGATCTGTGTGAGCCGTCGTTGTTACTCCACGTCCACTGTGGAACGCTCGGCTCATCCAGTCGGTAACGGTCCACTAGATCAAAGCTCTCTAGTAGACCCTTGAGGCTAGGGTTCCCCTTCCTATTGGTTGAGCCAACATTGTCGATCTGCGCTTCAAGGACAGTGTTAAAGTCCCCTACTAGGATTACTGTTTTCGACGTCGCTAAAAAGGGCTCCAGGTTCCGAAAAAAACCCGTCTGTCTACCCTCGTTCGGGGCGTAGACAGCTACCAACCTGAAGGACTGTTTACTTACGTGAGTCACATCCAGGACAACCAGCCTGCCTTCTGGGTCCAGAAAGACAGTACTTACCTGCAAGTCCAAGCTCTTCCTGATGAAGACTGCCACGCCTCTGCCTCTTCCTCGGCTAGGAGAAATAAATTTCTCGAAACCATTTAGAAGAGGCGAGAACGCTTGGGTCTCGCTCATCTTGGACTCGGTTGCAATGGCTATATCTACACCATGTGTCGTGAGGTCGTTCAGGAAACAAATTTGTTTCCGTTTCGACCCCATTCCACGTACATTTATACAACCCAGCTTAGCCATTGTAGGTTAGAGAGAAAAATAAATGTACTCACGGTTGGGAAAGGGAGCATGACAGTTTAAATCTGCCTGCTTCCCCTTCTTCCGCTGCTGCAGGGCTCTTGACCGGCGTTGCCACGGGCTCTGGGTGGGTGTGGTTGCCGGGGTTATTATCAGTTTGCCCTCCATTACCTCTTTGGTCACGTCTCTTATTAGACGGTTCCTCAGATGTTCCTGAAGAACCTCCTCCTTCCACTCGTCCTCCCCTACCTTCGCGAAGCGAGCGGTTGCTTTCACATCTGTGGCTCTATACAATACAAATCTTGAAAATTTACAACACTTATACACTCTTTCGTTTTTCTCGTCGAAAGCTATGATCCTCTCGTTCTTCTGTAAACACTTTTTTATGTCTTGTTTTATGGGGAGGGGCTTGGCAAACTGTTTTCCAATGAAAACAGTGCCATGGGGGTAGGGTTGGGGGATTTGCTTGGTGTGTGTGTCTGCTGTGTTGCTGTTTTTTTCTTTGTTTGGGGAGGGGAGTCCTGGGTATTATCTTTTTTCTTTTATGAGTGACTTGTGTGTAGTCCATTGGTTCTGTATGGTCCGTTTTTGTTTCCGTACTTGTCTTCGTCTTTTTGTTGTCTTTTCCTGTTTCCTCCCCTTCAGTGTTGGGGACACTTTGAGGAGGCGCTTCTTCTGTTCTCTTCTTTTATACAATTTGATCGGACGTGACCCTTCTCTCCACACTTGAAGCATCTGGGTCTACGTCCCTCTACCGAAACTCTCATGGACGTACCGTCCTCATTGAAGATTCTATCGGGCAGGTTTTCTAGGATTTTGTTCTCCGCCTGCACGAGGAGCTCCAGGGTCTGACCCTTCCACCGTACCACCTCTTTCCTTCTCATCTGCAGTATCGATATCTCTCGTTCAATGTTGTGCAGGACCGCCGCTGCTACCCACATGATGTCGTACCCTCTGGGTATGTCCTCTACCAGTAACTTCGCTGTACGCTTCCCCATGTACGAGGGTAGCAGCATGATGTCGTCGTTTTTTAGGGTCAACGACGACACCTCTCTCGCTACCTCGGCTGTGTCGAAATGTGCCTCGACTGTAGCACTGCGTGCACCTCTAACGACATGACGGATTTTGTCCCACACCGGGGACAGGCACTTTTCTACCATTTCATTCTTTACATCCATTATCTTCTTCTCTTTGAAGCTGTATACCTTGTAAATAACTATTCTCTCCTTAATCTCTTGTACCTTTGCCTGCGGCGGTACAAGCCTTATCTCGCCTCCTTCCACTTTTACCAGGTTCCTGAATTCGTACAATTGTTCAATTTTAAACTCGACATCCATCATGGCGCCGCCCACCGCGGCCGAAAATGACTGTTTGGGTACTTCTTTTTCCATATTTTCACTTTTTCCCATCACGGGAAAATCCTTCTTCGACGTCAAGTCGAAATCCATCACCTCGAAGGTAAAAAAAATGCAGGTAATACAAAATTTCTGCCCCGTAGGGCGAAAATTACCGTTTTACAACGGGCACTGTTCAAAACAGTTAGCACAAACAATAATAGCACAAATCCGAACTCTCTTAAATGAAGGCAGCAATTTCTCACAACGCAAATGAAAGTAACTCGAGAAGAATCGAGAAGTTTAGCGAGTGGGTATTTCTTTATTATGATTATAAAATCACACATAGAAGGACAAATACAGGACATACATACAAAAAACATTTAAGAGATTCGTTTTAAAAATTTTCATTTACATTTGGATTATAAAAATAAAAATAAATGTCCTTTACATGACCTAGTAGAACAAACACAGTACATAACTGGAGCTTCTTACACCCCGGCAATTTATGAGGCCCTGCAGCTTCCACTTCCTCTCTCTCCTCCATGGTCAAGCTGGGTTTCTGACACCCACCTTTTTTCCACTTCCTTCCATCTTTTCTCATACACCCCGTGGTAAGATCCTCTTTTCCAGCCCCATTTTGCTCTTCAGATGATATCTGAAGTAAGTGAGCAGCTGGGGCCGGAGACAAAGGATCCTATCGCGGCTCCTTCCATTCTCGTTCTCCACATGCATTCCTTTACTACTGCAACCGTGCAGTGAAAACATGCCTCACCTTCCTTCGAGAGTCCAGTTGGCGGTATCATCTTAATCATAGACTCAGCCGACAGCTGTACTCGTCCCAGATGCGATAACACGTGTTCTGCGTAACTTATCAAGTCGGACAACTTCCGACAGTGAACAAAAGCGTGCTGGACGGTTTCATCGTCCAACTCGCACCTTGGACACGTCGGTGGCACTGAAACTCCGTGCCGCGATAACTTCTCGCGAACAGGTAAAGCATTCCTATAGCACTGCCAGGCCAGGGATCTTTGGAAATTATCCAAATACCCCGACCTGAAATTTTTTAAACAGGTTGGCAAGCTGGTCTTCATCAAACCCCAGAGCCCCTCCTAGGACGTCGTCGTTTTTTGCCTCTACCAGCCCTCTATAAAATACCGAGGTGGTATTTCCGCAGCCGGCCTTGCCCGCCTTATGGATCAGCGTGAGTGCCTGTCGGCACTCCTTTTGCCATGGAGTCAGTTTCCATCTTTTGATGTAACCGGGTTTAAAATTCACTAAGGAGGCCGGTCTCGGGAAAAATCCCCCTGCCAGCGGACTCCACACCTTATCACCTTCCAGGTGGTGCCAGAGATGCCTTAGCCTCAACGCATGTCTGCGCATCATCAACCAGGGCATTCCTAACCCACCCTTTAACGGAGCGGCTCACAAGTGGCCTTCCTCCTTTCCACAAAAAGCGGAAAAGGATTCGCTCCAACTTGTTAAGCCATGAATCGGGGCAAGGGACAACGGTCAGGCGGTAGGTGATTACAGATGCAATGAACATCTGCACCACCTCCGCCTTTCTTTCAAGGACAGAAACCTCCCGGACCAGGTCCGTACTATGGCTTCCACCTTGCTTGTCACCTCACTCCAGTTCTTCTCCGTTTGGGAGTCTGGCCCAAACCAAACTCCCAGCAACTTAACAGGGCCATCCGTCCAGTGTCCCACGACACTGGACGATATCGACTTGCTCCTCCAGGTGCCGAGGCGCAAGCCAACCGATTTGTCCTTGTTAACCTTTGCTCCTGCCACCGCCTCGTATCCTCTGATAGCCTCCTCTACACAAGGTAGTTGGGCCTCTTTGGACACGATGAGGGTGACGTCATCCGCATAAGCAGTAACCGTCTTCCCACCTCCGATTTCATCCGAGTTACTCCCCAGCCTCTCCAACTTTCGCAGCAGTGGCTCAAGAGCCAACACGTACAAAAGTGGTGACAAGGGGCACCCCTGACGCACTGAACACTCGATCGAAAACGGTTCCGTTAGGTAACCGTTTATCTGGACGGTGGACTTGATGCCGCTATACATAGCGGAGATCCACCCGCGAAATTCAGGGCCCAGCCCAGCCGCTTCGAGGACCGTCGCCAGGTACCCATGGTCTACCCTATCGAAGGCTTTACTTTGGTCTAAATGGACCATTACCCCGCCTTTGCCGGCTAATTTACCCACCCTATCTAAGGTGTAGCGTATAAGGTGAAGGTTGTCCTGGATCGACCTGCCTGGAATTGCACATGTCTGTGCTCTCCCTACAAGTTTCTCCACGACAACCGTCAACCTTTTTGCCAACACCTTGGCCAAAATCTTTAACTCTACATTAAGTAGAGTTATGGGCCTGTAGTTACTGATGTTATCCCCCTTGCTCGGGTCTTTCTGGATTAGCGTCACCACTCCCCGGCTTACAGAACTGGGAATTCTCCCATTCTGCTGCCAGTTCGTGTAGACGCCCGCCAGTATTCCCCCGAACAAGTCCGGCATACTTTGGTAAAACTCGTAGGGCAGACCATCCAACCCCGGCGACTTCTCCCCGGCGCATCCGGCCAGTATCTCCTTTATCTCCGCGGGAGTGATCGCTCCTTCACAGCACTCCACCTCACGCCCCGCGAGCCGCGGTCCGCCGGCTAGGAAGTCCTTTAAGGCTCTCCCCCGATCCAGCGAACCACCACCCCCGAACACGCGAGCGAAATGCTGGTGGTGAAGAAACTTTTGCATCTCCTCCTGTCCATAGATCTTTTGTCCCTGTTCGTCAGTCAAAGATTTGATTGAGGCTCTGTTGCCTCTCTGACTCTCCACACGACGGGCCCATCCGGCCACGTTAATACCTTCTCGTTTCCCAGCGCGTAGCTTAGCTCTGACTCTGCAACCTTCGTGTTTGGAGTTAAGGTGACGGTACAATACCGTCCTTGCCGCCAACACTCCGGATGCAGAGCCAGCTTCCATTGCCTCGTCTAGATTCTTAACTAAATCGCCCTCTAGACTAGCCCTATCTATCCTTAGCTGATTGCTAAATCTAACGGACTCTGAACGAATGGCTCTTTTGAGGGCGTGCCACCATCTATTGTTAATGATGGTGCCACACAATGCCCTCTGAACTAACACCTTAATCCGGGTACGGAAGTCTTCACAATTCAAAATAGCCTTGTTCAGCTTCCAGTACCCGGGTCCCTGTCTATGACACTTGTCTAATTGCATCCCACGTCACAAATTTGTGATCCGAGTAAGGTACAATATGAAATTGTGGACAACTAAACGTATCCTTATCTCTTTTCTTAATAAATATCCTATCTAGATACGATCTGTGTGAGCCGTCGTTGTTACTCCACGTCCACTGTGGAACGCTCGGCTCATCCAGTCGGTAACGGTCCACTAGATCAAAGCTCTCTAGTAGACCCTTGAGGCTAGGGTTCCCCTTCCTATTGGTTGAGCCAACATTGTCGATCCGCGCTTCAAGGACAGTGTTAAAGTCCCCTACTAGGATTACTGTTTTCGACGTCGCTAAAAAGGGCTCCAGGTTCCGAAAAAAACCCGTCTGTTACCCTCGTTCGGGGCGTAGACAGCTACCAACCTGAAGGACTGTTTACTTACGTGAGTCACATCCAGGACAACCAGCCTGCCTTCTGGGTCCAGAAAGACAGTACTTACCTGCAAGTCCAAGCTCTTCCTGATGAAGACTGCCACGCCTCTGCCTCTTCCTCGGCTAGGAGAAATAAATTTCTCGAAACCATTTAGAAGAGGCGAGAACGCTTGGGTCTCGCTCATCTTGGACTCGGTTGCAATGGCTATATCTACACCATGTGTCGTGAGGTCGTTCAGGAAACAAATTTGTTTCCGTTTCGACCCCATTCCACGTACATTTATACAACCCAGCTTAGCCATTGTAGGTTAGAGAGAAAAATAAATGTACTCACGGTTGGGAAAGGGAGCATGACAGTTTAAATCTGCCTGCTTCCCCTTCTTCCGCTGCTGCAGGGCTCTTGACCGGCGTTGCCACTGGGCTCTGGGTGGGTGTGGTTGCCGGGGTTATTATCAGTTTGCCCTCCATTACCTCTTTGGTCACGTCTCTTATTAGACGGTTCCTCAGATGTTCCTGAAGAACCTCCTCCTTCCACTCGTCCTCCCCTACCTTCGCGAAGCGAGCGGTTGCTTTCACATCTGTGGCTCTACTATACAATACAAATCTTGAAAATTTACAACACTTATACACTCTTTCGTTTTTCTCGTCGAAAGCTATGATCCTCTCGTTCTTCTGTAAACACTTTTTTATGTCTTGTTTTATGGGGAGGGGCTTGGCAAACTGTTTTCCAATGAAAACAGTGCCATGGGGGTAGGGTTGGGGGATTTGCTTGTGTGTGTGTCTGCTGTGTTTGCTGTTTTTTTCTTGTTTGGGGAGGGGAGTCCTGGGTATTATCTTTTTTTTTTATGAGTGACTTGTGTGTAGTCCATTGGTTCTGTATGGTCCGTTTTTGTTTCCGTACTTGTCTTCGTCTTTTTGTTGTCTTTTCCTGTTTCCTCCCCTTCAGTGTTAGGGACACTTTGAGGAGGCGCTTCTTCTGTTCTCTTCTTTTTTATACAATTTGATCGGACGTGACCCTTCTCTCCACACTTGAAGCATCTGGGTCTACGTCCCTCTACCGAAACTCTCATGGACGTACCGTCCTCATTGAAGATTCTATCGGGCAGGTTTTCTAGGATTTTGTTCTCCGCCTGCACGAGGAGCTCCAGGGTCTGACCCTTCCACCGCACCACCTCTTTCCTTCTCATCTGCAGTATCGATATCTCTCGTTCAATGTTGTGCAGGACCGCCGCTGCTACCCACATGATGTCGTACCCTCTGGGTATGTCCTCTACCAGTAACTTCGCTGTACGCTTCCCCATGTACGAGGGTAGCAGCATGATGTCGTCGTTTTTTAGGGTCAACGACGACACCTCTCTCGCTACCTCGGCTGTGTCGAAATGTGCCTCCGACTGTAGCACTGCGTGCACCTCTAACGACATGACGAATTTGTCCCACACCGGGGACAGGCACTTTTCTACCATTTCATTCTTTACATCCATTATCTTCTTTCTTTACATCCTGATATATCCTTTGACAGTAACTGTAACTCTCTCTTAATCTCTTGCTACTTCTTTGCCTGCGGCGGTACAAGCCTTATCTCGCCTCCTTCCACTTTTACCAGGTTCCTGAATTCGTACAATTGTTCGATTTTAAACTCGACATCCATCATGGCGCCGCCCACCGCGGCCGAGAATGACTGTTTGGGTACTTCCTTTTCCATATTTTCACTTTTTCCCATCACGGGAAAATCCTTCTTCGACGTCAAGTCGAAATCCATCACCTCAAAGGTAATAAAAATGCAGGTAATACAAATTTTCTGCCCCGTAGGGCGAAAATTACCGTTTTACAACGGGCACTGTTCAAAACAGTTAGCACAAACAATAATAGCACAAATCCGAACTCTCTTAAATGAAGGCAGCAATTTCTCACAACGCAGATGAAACAGTAACTCGAGACTAGAATGAGAGAAGTTTTAAGAAGGTATTTCTTTATTATGATTATAAAATCACACATAGAAGGACAAATACAGGACATACATACAAAAAACAGTTAAGAGATTCGTTTAAAAATTTTCATTTACATTTGGATTATAAAAATAAAAATAAATGTCCTTTACATGACCAGTAGAACAAACCACAGAACATAACTGGAGCTTCTACACCCCGGCAATTTATGAGGCCCTGCAGCTTCACTTCCTCTCTCTCCTCCATGGTCAAGCTGGGTTTCTGACACCCACCTTTTTTTCCACTTCCTTCCATCTTTTCTCATACACACCCGTGGTAAGATCCTCTTTTCCAGCCCCATTTTGCTCTTCAGATGATATCTGAAGTAAGTGAGCAAGCTGGGGCCGGAGACAAAGGATCCTATCGCGGCTCCTTCCATTCTCGTTCTCCACATGCATTCTTTACTACTGCAACCGTGCAGTGAAAACATGCCTCACCTTCCTTCGAGAGTCCAGTTGGCGGTATCATCTTAATCATAGACTCAGCCGACAGCTGTACTCGTCCCAGATGCGATAACACGTGTTCTGCGTAACTTATCAAGTCGGACAACTTCCGACAGTGAACAAAAGCGTGCTGGACGGTTTCATCGTCCAACTCGCACCTTGGACACGTCGGTGGCACTGAAACTCCGTGCCGCGATAACTTCTCGCGAACAGGTAAAGCATTCCTATAGCACTGCCAGGCCAGGGATCTTTGGAAATTATCCAAATACCCCGACCTGAAAGTTTTTTTAAACAGGTTGGCAAGCTGGTCTTCATCAAAACCCAGAGCCCCTCCTAGGACGTCGTCGTTTTTTGCCTCTACCAGCCCTCTATAAAATACCGAGGTGGTATTTCCGCAGCCGGCCTTGCCCGCCTTGTGGATCAGCGTGAGTGCCTGTCGGCACTCCTTTTGCCATGGAGTCAGTTTCCATCTTTTGATGTAACCGGGTTTAAAATTCACTAAGGAGGCCGGTCTCGGGAAAAATCCCCCTGCCAGCGGACTCCACACCTTATCACCTTCCAGGTGGTGCCAGAGATGCCTTAGCCTCAACGCATGTCTGCGCATCATCAACCAAGGCATTCCTAACCCACCCTTTAACGGTTCCTGGCAGCAAACGGAGCGCCTCACAAGTGGCCTTCCTCCTTTCCACAAAAAGCGGAAAAGGATTCGCTCCAACTTGTTAAGCCATGAATCGGGGCAAGGGACAACGGTCAGGCGGTAGGTGATTACAGATGCAATGAACATCTGCACCACCTCCGCCTTTCCTTTCAAGGACAGAGACCTTCCGGACCAGGTCCGTACTATGGCCTCCACCTTGCCTGTCACCTCACTCCAGTTCTTCTCCGTTTGGGAGTCTGGCCCAAACCAAACTCCCAGCAACTTAACAGGGCCATCCGTCCAGTGTCCCACGACACTGGACGATATCGACTTGCTCCTCCAGGTGCCGAGGCGCAAGCCAACCGATTTGTCCTTGTTAACCTTTGCTCCTGCCACCGCCTCGTATCCTCTGATAGCCTCCTCTACACAAGGTAGTTGGGCCTCTTTGGACACGATGAGGGTGACGTCATCCGCATAAGCAGTAACCGTCCTCCCACCTCCGATTTCATCCGAGTTACTCCCCAGCCTCTCCAACTTTCGCAGCAATGGCTCAAGAGCCAATACGTACAAAAGTGGTGACAAGGGGCACCCCTGACGCACTGAACACTCGATCGAAAACGGTTCCGTTAGGTAACCGTTTATCTGGACGGTGGACTTGATGCCGCTATACATAGCGGAGATCCACCCGCGAAATTCAGGGCCCAGCCCAGCCGCTTCGAGGACCGTCGCCAGGTACCCATGGTCTACCCTATCGAAGGCTTTACTTTGGTCTAAATGGACCATTACCCCGCCTTTGCCGGCTAATTTACCCACCCTATCTAAGGTGTAGCGTATAAGGTGAAGGTTGTCCTGGATCGACCTGCCTGGAATTGCACATGTCTGTGCTCTCCCTACAAGTTTCTCCACGACAACCGTCAACCTTTTTGCCAACACCTTGGCCAAAATCTTTAACTCTACATTAAGTAGAGTTATGGGCCTGTAGTTACTGATGTTATCCCCCTTGCTCGGGTCTTTCTGGATTAGCGTCACCACTCCCCGGCTTACAGAACTGGGAATTCTCCCATTCTGCTGCCAGTTCGTGTAGACGCCCGCCAGTATTCCCCCGAACAAGTCCGGCATACTTTGGTAAAACTCGTAGGGCAGACCATCCAACCCCGGCGACTTCTTCCCGGCGCATCCGGCCAGTATCTCCTTTATCTCCGCGGGAGTGATCGCTCCTTCACAGCACTCCACCTCACGCCCCGCGAGCCGCGGTCCGCCGGCTAGGAAGTCCTTTAAGGCTCTCCCCCGATCCAGCGAACCACCACCCCCGAACACGCGGGCGAAATGCTGGTGAAGAAACTTTTGCATCTCCTCCTGTCCATAGATCTTTTGTCCCTGTTCGTCAGTCAAAGATTTGATTGAGGCTCTGTTGCCTCTCTGACTCTCCACACGACGGGCCCATCCGGCCACGTTAATACCTTCTCGTTTCCCAGCGCGTAGCTTAGCTCTGACTCTGCAACCTTCGTGTTTGGAGTTAAGGTGACGGTACAATACCGTCCTTGCCGCCAACACTCCGGATGCAGAGCCAGCTTCCATTGCCTCGTCTAGATTCTTAACTAAATCGCCCTCTAGACTAGCCCTATCTATCCTTAGCTGATTGCTAAATCTAACGGACTCTGAACGAATGGCTCTTTTGAGGGCGTGCCACCATCTATTGTTAAATGGTGGTGCCACACAATGCCCTCTGAACTAACACCTTAATCCGGGTACGGAAGTCTTCACAATTCAAAATAGCCTTGTTCAGCTTCCAGTACCCGGGTCCCTGTCTATGACACTTGTCTAATTGCATCCCACACGTCACAAATTTGTGATCCGAGTAAGGTACAATATGAAATTGTGGACAACTAAACGTATCCTTATCTCTTTTCTTAATAAATATCCTATCTAGATACGATCTGTGTGAGCCGTCGTTGTTACTCCACGTCCACTGTGGAACGCTCGGCTCATCCAGTCGGTAACGGTCCACTAGATCAAAGCTCTCTAGTAGACCCTTGAGGCTAGGGTTCCCCTTCCTATTGGTTGAGCCAACATTGTCGATCCGCGCTTCAAGGACAGTGTTAAAGTCCCCTACTAGGATTACTGTTTTCGACGTCGCTAAAAAGGGCTCCAGGTTCCGAAAAAAACCCGTCTGTCTACCCTCGTTCGGGGCGTAGACAGCTACCAACCTGAAGGACTGTTTACTTACGTGAGTCACATCCAGGACAACCAGCCTGCCTTCTGGGTCCAGAAAGACAGTACTTACCTGCAAGTCCAAGCTCTTCCTGATGAAGACTGCCACGCCTCTGCCTCTTCCTCGGCTAGGAGAAATAAATTTCTCGAAACCATTTAGAAGAGGCGAGAACGCTTGGGTCTCGCTCATCTTGGACTCGGTTGCAATGGCTATATCTACACCATGTGTCGTGAGGTCGTTCAGGAAACAAATTGTTTCCGTTTCGACCCCATTCCACGTACATTTATACAACCCAGCTTAGCCATTGTAGGTTAGAGAGAAAAATAAATGTACTCACGGTTGGGAAAGGGAGCATGACAGTTTAAATCTGCCTGCTCCCCCTTCTTCCGCTGCTGCAGGGCTCTTGACCGGCGTTGCCACTGGGCTCTGGGTGGGTGTGGTTGCCGGGGTTATTATCAGTTTGCCCTCCATTACCTCTTTGGTCACGTCTCTTATTAGACGGTTCCTCAGATGTTCCTGAAGAACCTCCTCCTTCCACTCGTCCTCCCCTACCTTCGCGAAGCGAGCGGTTGCTTTCACATCTGTGGCTCTACTATACAATACAAATCTTGAAAATTTACAACACTTATACACTCTTTCGTTTTTCTCGTCGAAAGCTATGATCCTCTCGTTCTTCTGTAAACACTTTTTTATGTCTTGTTTTATGGGGAGGGGCTTGGCAAACTGTTTTCCAATGAAAACAGTGCCATGGGGGTAGGGTTGGGGGATTTGCTTGGTGTGTGTGTCTGCTGTGTTTGCTGTTTTTTTCTTTGTTTGGGGAGGGGAGTCCTGGGTATTATCTTTTTTTCTTTTATGAGTGACTTGTGTGTAGTCCATTGGTTCTGTATGGTCCGTTTTTGTTTCCGTACTTGTCTTCGTCTTTTTGTTGTCTTTTCCTGTTTCCTCCCCTTCAGTGTTGGGGACACTTTGAGGAGGCGCTTCTTCTGTTCTCTTCTTTTTTATACAATTTGATCGGACGTGACCCTTCTCTCCACACTTGAAGCATCTGGGTCTACGTCCCTCTACCGAAACTCTCATGGACGTACCGTCCTCATTGAAGATTCTATCGGGCAGGTTTTCTAGGATTTTGTTCTCCGCCTGCACGAGGAGCTCCAGGGTCTGACCCTTCCACCGTACCACCTCTTTCCTTCTCATCTGCAGTATCGATATCTCTCGTTCAATGTTGTGCAGGACCGCCGCTGCTACCCACATGATGTCGTACCCTCTGGGTATGTCCTCTACCAGTAACTTCGCTGTACGCTTCCCCATGTACGAGGGTAGCAGCATGATGTCGTCGTTTTTTAGGGTCAACGACGACACCTCTCTCGCTACCTCGGCTGTGTCGAAATGTGCCTCGACTGTAGCACTGCGTGCACCTCTAACGACATGACGGATTTTGTCCCACACCGGGGACAGGCACTTTTCTACCATTTCATTCTTACATCCATTATCTTCTTCTCTTTGAAACTGTATACCTTGTAAATAACTATTCTCTCTTAATCTCTTGTACTTTTGCCTGCGGCGGTACAAGCCTTATCTCGCCTCCTTCCACTTTTACCAGGTTCCTGAATTCGTACAATTGTTCGATTTTAAACTCGACATCCATCATGGCGCCGCCCACCGCGGCCGAGAATGACTGTTTGGGTACTTCCTTTTCCATATTTTCACTTTTTCCCATCACGGGAAAATCCTTCTTCGACGTCAAGTCGAAATCCATCACCTCAAAGGTAATAAAAATGCAGGTAATACAAAATTTTCTGCCCCGTAGGGCGAAAATTACCGTTTTACAACGGGCACTGTTCAAAACAGTTAGCACAAACAATAGTAGCACAAATCCGAACTCTCTTAAATGAAGGCAGCAATTTCTCACAACGCAAATGAACAGTAACTCGAGACTAGAATCGAGAAGTTTTGAAGCGAGTGGGTATTTCTTTATTATGATTATATAATCACACATAGAAGGACAAATACAGGACATACATGCAAAAAACAGTTAAGAGATTCGTTTTAAAAATTTTCATTTACATTTGGATTATAAAAATAAAAATAAATGTCCTTTACATGACCTAGTAGAACAAACCACAGTACATAACTGGAGCTTCTTACACCCGGCAATTTATGAGGCCCTGCAGCTTCCACTTCCTCTCTCTCCTCCATGGTCAAGCTGGGTTTCTGACACCCACCTTTTTTTCCACTTCCTTCCATCTTTTCTCATACACACGCCGTGGTAAGATCCTCTTTTCCAGCCCCATTTTGCTCTTCAGATGATATCTGAAGTAAGTGAGCAAGCTGGGGCCGGAGACAAAGGATCCTATCGCGGCTCCTTCCATTCTCGTTCTCCACATGCATTCCTTTACTACTGCAACCGTGCAGTGAAAACATGCCTCACCTTCCTTCGAGAGTCCAGTTGGCGGTATCATCTTAATCATAGACTCAGCCGACAGCTGTACTCGTCCCAGATGCGTTAACACGTGTTCTGCGTAACTTATCAAGTCGGACAACTTCCGACAGTGAACAAAAGCGTGCTGGACGGTTTCATCGTCCAACTCGCACCTTGGACACGTCGGTGGCACTGGAACTCCGTGCCGCGATAACTTCTCGCGAACAGGTAAAGCATTCCTATAACACTGCCAGGCCAGGGATCTTTGGAAATTATCCAAATACCCCGACCTGAAAGTTTTTTTAAACAGGTTGGCAAGCTGGTCTTCATCAAACCCCAGAGCCCCTCCTAGGACGTCGTCGTTTTTTGCCTCTACCAGCCCTCTATAAAATACCGAGGTGGTATTTCCGCAGCCGGCCTTGCCCGCCTTGTGGATCAGCGTGAGTGCCTGTCGGCACTCCTTTTGCCATGGAGTCAGTTTCCATCTTTTGATGTAACCGGGTTTAAAATTCACTAAGGAGGCCGGTCTCGGGAAAAATTCCCCTGCCAGCGGACTCCACACCTTATCACCTTCCAGGTGGTGCCAGAGATGCCTTAGCCTCAACGCATGTCTGCGCATCATCAACCAAGGCATTCCTAACCCACCCTTTAACGGTTCTGGCAGCAAACGGAGCGCCTCACAAGTGGCCTTCCTCCTTTCCACAAAAAGCGGAAAAGGATTCGCTCCAACTTGTTAAGCCATGAATCGGGGCAAGGGACAACGGTCAGGCGGTAGGTGATTACAGATGCAATGAACATCTGCACCACCTCCGCCTTTCCTTTCAAGGACAGAAACCTTCCGGACCAGGTCCGTACTATGGCTTCCACCTTGCTTGTCACCTCACTCCAGTTCTTCTCCGTTTGGGAGTCTGGCCCAAACCAAACTCCCAGCAACTTAACAGGGCCATCCGTCCAGTGTCCCACGACACTGGACGATATCGACTTGCTCCTCCAGGTGCCGAGGCGCAAGCCAACCGATTTGTCCTTGTTAACCTTTGCTCCTGCCACCGCCTCGTATCCTCTGATAGCCTCCTCTACACAAGTTAGTTGGGCCTCTTTGGACACGATGAGGGTGACGTCATCCGCATAAGCAGTAACCGTCCTCCCACCTCCGATTTCATCCGAGTTACTCCCCAGCCTCTCCAACTTTCGCAGCAATGGCTCAAGAGCCAATACGTACAAAAGTGGTGACAAGGGGCACCCCTGACGCACTGAACACTCGATCGAAAACGGTTCCGTTAGGTAACCGTTTATCTGGACGGTGGACTTGATGCCGCTATACATAGCGGAGATCCACCCGCGAAATTCAGGGCCCAGCCCAGCCGCTTCGAGGACCGTCGCCAGGTACCCATGGTC
Source organism: Octopus sinensis (assembly GCF_006345805.1). NCBI lineage: Eukaryota > Metazoa > Mollusca > Cephalopoda > Octopoda > Octopodidae > Octopus > Octopus sinensis. Next base: position 74,201,192 of record NC_042997.1, read on the forward strand.
TACCCTATCGAAGGCTTTACTTTGGTCTAAATGGACCATTACCCCGCCTTTGCCGGCTAATTTACCCACCCTATCTAAGGTGTAGCGTATAAGGTGAAGGTTGTCCTGGATCGACCTGCCTGGAATTGCACATGTCTGTGCTCTCCCTACAAGTTTCTCCACGACAACCGTCAACCTTTTTGCCAACACCTTGGCCAAAATCTTTAACTCTACATTAAGTAGAGTTATGGGCCTGTAGTTACTGATGTTATCCCCCTTGCTCGGGTCTTTCTGGATTAGCGTCACCACTCCCCGGCTTACAGAACTGGGAATTCTCCCATTCTGCTGCCAGTTCGTGTAGACGCCCGCCAGTATTCCCCCGAACAAGTCCGGCATACTTTGGTAAAACTCGTAGGGCAGACCATCCAACCCCGGCGACTTCTCCCCGGCGCATCCGGCCAGTATCTCCTTTATCTCCGCGGGAGTGATCGCTCCTTCACAGCACTCCACCTCACGCCCGCGAGCCGCGGTCCGCCGGCTAGGAAGTCCTTTAAGGCTCTCCCCGATCCAGCGAACCACCCCCACCCCCGAACACGCGGGCGAAATGCTGGTGAAGAAACTTTTGCATCTCCTCCTGTCCATAGATCTTTTGTCCCTGTTCGTCAGTCAAAGATTTGATTGAGGCTCTGTTGCCTCTCTGACTCTCCACACGACGGGCCCATCCGGCCACGTTAATACCTTCTCGTTTCCCAGCGCGTAGCTTAGCTCTGACTCTGCAACCTTCGTGTTTGGAGTTAAGGTGACGGTACAATACCGTCCTTGCCGCCAACACTCCGGATGCAGAGCCAGCTTCCATTGCCTCGTCTAGATTCTTAACTAAATCGCCCTCTAGACTAGCCCTATCTATCCTTAGCTGATTGCTAAATCTAACGGACTCTGAACGAATGGCTCTTTTGAGGGCGTGCCACCATCTATTGTTAATGATGGTGCCACACAATGCCCTCTGAACTAACACCTTAATCCGGGTACGGAAGTCTTCACAATTCAAAATAGCCTTGTTCAGCTTCCAGTACCCGGGTCCTGTCTATGACACTTGTCTAATTGCATCCCACACGTCACAAATTGTGATCCGAGTAAGGTACAATATGAAATTGTGGACAACTAAACGTATCCTTATCTCTTTTCTTAATAAATATCCTATCTAGATACGATCTGTGTGAGCCGTCGTTGTTACTCCACGTCCACTGTGGAACGCTCGGCTCATCCAGTCGGTAACGGTCCACTAGATCAAAGCCTCTAGTAGACCCTTGAGGCTAGGGTTCCCCTTCCTATTGGTTGAGCCAACACTGTCGATCCGCGCTTCAAGGACAGTGTTAACGTCCCCTACTAGGATTACTGTTTTCGACGTCGCTAAAAAGGGCTCCAGGTTCCGAAAAAACCGTCTGTTTACCCTCGTTCGGGGCGTAGACAGCTACCAACCTGAAGGACTGTTTACTTACGTGAGTCACATCCAGGACAACCAGCCTGCCTTCTGGGTCCAGAAAGACAGTACTTACCTGCAAGTCCAAGCTCTTCCTGATAAAGACTGCCACGCCTCTGCCTCTTCCTCGGCTAGGAGAAATAAATTTCTCGAAACCATTTAGAAGAGGCGAGAACGCTTGGGTCTCGCTCATCTTGGACTCGGTTGCAATAGCTATATATACCATGTGTCGTGAGGTCGTTCAGGAAACAAATTTGTTTCCGTTTCGACCCCATTCCACGTACATTTATTATACAACCAGCTTAGCCATTGTAGGTGAGAGAGAAAAATAATGTACTCACGGTTGGGAGAGGGAGCATGACAGTTTGAATCTGCCTGCTTCCCCTTCTTCCTCCTTGTAGTTGCTGCTGCAGGGCTCTTGACCGGCGTTGCCACTGGGCTCTGGGTGGGTGTGGTTGCCGGGGTATTATCAGTTTGCCCTCCATTACCTCTTGGTCACATCTCTTATAGTCGGTTCCTCAGATGTTCCTGAAAACCTCCTCCTTCCACTCGTCCTCCCCTACCTTCGCAAAGCGAGCGGTTGCTTTCCCATCTGAGGTTCTACTATACAATATAAATCTCGAAAGTTTGCAACACTTATAAACTTTTTCGTTTTTCTCGTCGAAAGCTATAATCCTCTCGTTCTTATGCAAACACTTTTTAATGTCTTGTTTTATGGGGAGGGGCTTGGCAAACTGTTTTCCAATGAAAACAGTGCCATGGGGGTAGGGTTGGGGGATTTGCTTGGTGTGTGTGTCTGCTGTGTTTGCTGTTTTTTTCTTTGTTTGGGGAGGGGAGTCCTGGGTATTATCTTTTTTTCTTTTATGAGTGACTTGTGTGTAGTCCATTGGTTCTGTATGATCCGCTTTTGTTTCCGTACTTGTCTTTGTCTTTTTGTTGTCTTTTCCTGTTTCCTCCCCTTCAGTGTTAGGGACACTTGGAGGAGGCGCTTCTTCTGTTCTTTTCTTCTTAATGCAATTGGATCGGACGTGACCCTTCTCTCCACACTTGAAGCATCTGGGTCTACGTCCCTCTACCGAGACCCTCATGGACGTACCGTCCTCATTGAAGATCCTGTCGGGCAGGTTTTCTAAGATTTTGTTCTCTGCCTGCACGAGGAGTTCCAGAGTCTGACCCTTCCACCGCACTACCTCTTTCCTTCTCATCTGCAGTATTGATATCTCTCGTTCAATGTTGTGCAGAACCGCCGCTGCTACCCACATGATGTCGTACCCTCTGGGTATGTCTTCTACAAGTAACTTCGCTGTGCGCTTCCCCATGTACGAGGGTAGCAGCATGATGTCGTCGTTTTTTAGGGTCAACGACGACACCTCTCTCGCTACCTCGGCTGTGTCGAAATGTGCCTCGACTGTAGCACTGCGTGCACCTCTAACGATATGACGAATTTTGTCCCACACCGGGGACAGGCACTTTTCTACCATCTCGTTCTTTACATCCATAATCTTCTTTTCTTTGAAGCTGTATACCTTGTAGATTACTATTCTTTCTTTGATTTCTTGTACTTTTGCCTGCGGCGGTACAAGCCTTATCTCGCCTCCTTCCACTTTTACCAGGTTCCTGAATTCGTATAGCTGTTCAATTTTAAACTCGACATCCATCATGGCGCCGCCTACCGCGGCCGAGAATGACTGTTTGGGTACTTGTTTTTCCATATTTTCACTTTTTCCCATCACGGGAAAATCCTTCTTCGACGTCAAGTCGAAATCCATTACCACGAAGGTAATAAAACGCAGGTAATAGAAAATTTTCTGCCCCGTAGGGCGAAAATTACCGTTTTACAACGGGCACTGTTCAAAACAGTTAACACAAACAATAGTAGCACAAATCCGAACTCTCTTAAATGAAGGCAGCAAATTTTCACAACGCAGATGAAAAAGAAAGCGAGTGAATTTTTGAAGCGCGTGGGGTTAACGATAAATGCGATGGCTCTTTTATGTATGGCGATGATGGTTTTGGGGAGGGGGGGCATAGAGGACCATGGCGATGATGGTTATGGGAAGGGGGGACATAGCGTGACACGTGACAATAAGCGGTGTGAGGGAATTTGACTGGGGACGGCATTGTCGATAAATAAACATTAGATAAATAGGTTTGAAAATCAGAAAAATCAGAGGGAATATCATTATTGATAGCTAATATAACACCGTAGCTGAGTAAAGAGGTTCTGTTAATCGTGAGCTAGCAATGGGTTTGTATGAATCGGGAGACAATACTAATTGAAAAATTGAAAAATCAGAGTGGCTATGAACCTGGAGACAAGTCTAAACGAAAAAAAAAAATGTTTGAGCTAGACAGGGTAATGGGATACTGAAGAATGAGTGACAATACAATGAGAGAGAAATTGAAAGAATAGAGAAAGATAAGGATAAGTGCAAGAAAGAAGGAGTCGTAGCGAGGTTGTGCTAAGAAATACTTACCTATATTAAAGGTCACTTCGGGGGAGTAGGGGTGTGTGAACCAAATGGTTTTCCTATTCCTGTTTCTTTTACTTTATACACCTGTCACCAGTCCAATAAAGAAAAGGAAACATAGGAATAGGAAAACCATCTGGTTCACTCCCCCGAAGTGACCTTTAATATAGGGAAGTATTTCTTAGACATTTTCCAGACAACTATGGTTACAGGAAGCTCTTCAATAGACATAACTTAAAAATCAGTTTCAGCTCAACTACTAATTTTAAAAATATAATCACACACAAAACACAAAAACCACAAATTTAAACCAGCTGTTCATGCAGGGATAAAAATTTGCGCCAGCTAAATGGAGCTTTATTTATGAAGCCACCACAATTTTGACAAAGAAATAGGTGGGCCTTACAGAGGGGAATTTCAAAGCCAGGTTCAACAAATTCACTCTCAAGGCTTTGGTACCATGCAGTGGGACTGAACCTGGAACGATGTGGTTGGTAAGGAAGCTACTTACCACACAGCCTATGTTTAACTTTGGGGGAACTTGCAATATTTTACCAAAAAGGAAAACCATAATTGTCACTAAATGCAACTAGGTTGTTATAAAGAGCTTCATTGCTAGAAATAACAGCTAAAATGCTGACATAGCACATATTTAGGATCTAGTCTTTCTCATTTGCAAAATCAGTCCCACTTAATTTTGCTCAGATCGCTTTCAATTTTGGTGTATTGATGCAACTCTGAATTTTGATAGCAATCATCCAAGTACTTTATCTTGTAAATTAAAGAGTCTGATGTTATTTAGCATTAAAGTTGGGAAATTTGGGTAATTTTATCCAATCAACTAACAACATGGCATTAGCAGCTTGTTACCATGACAACCACTCGCTGTAGTTGTCATGGTTCACTGTTGTCTATATTGATTTTTCACACATAATTCTTCACATCATGAGATTCTTTTCACCTGTGTATTTTGCTTTAATTTTTTGTGTTAGTATATTACATAATTACATTTCTCTGTGTTATTATTTTTCTGTGCTTTTTTCTGCGTTTTTACATATTTTTTTTATTTCATATATTATTTTAGGATTCATTGACTCAGATAGCTGGATTTATGATTTCACTAGGTTACTTCTGTTCATAAAAATTTAAATTAGGAGTATTTCTTAAAATGTTAGCTTCACATATTTAGAGCTTAACTGAAATTTAGCCCCCATAACAGAAACTCAGAGGAATATTGCGGAACAGAGAAACTGTGGGTGATATGGAGAATTTGACATTAATTTTGAATTCTGCATGCAAAAATGTATAAGATACAGGTAATCTTTTCCTTGGGGCAAATTCTTTGTTGACCAGTGTTATTCTTATCATAGTTTACAAATCCAAGCATGAAAACGTTACTCCACTTTGGAGTTTTGGAGACAGATGCCCCCTACACACACACACACATATGAATGCATAAATGTATTTATAAACTTATATATGAATACATACATCCACATGTACTCATATATTAATGATGTACACAAATACATGACAGATATACATAATACTGAAATATGCATGCCGACAAATTTTTAAAAATTAATAAAATCATACAATCAATGAAGAGACAAAAGAAACAGTAAGATGATACATGTTGATTTTATTAGGTATTCCTGTTTATTTAGAAACCTACAACGAACAGCTCAGAGGCTAAACTCTAAATTTCACACCTTCTGCTAAATGCAGAAAATTTCTGTCTCGCTATTGGCTAAAAGTATAGGTTTTAATTATTTTTAAACCTCTGTAACATTTTGTAAATTTTTTTTCTCCACAACATCATACCTTCAAAGCAGTGAGACTCAAAGGCTACATTAGTACAGCCGATTTTCAGATTTTTTACTGTCTTTTAAAAAATGCATATTTTGCAAATGTAAAAGAGTAGTATTTATGTACATATATATACAGACGTGGACGCATTTTTGAATGATTACATTCCGGAATCTGCCAAAGTAGACCGAGTTCTTACTGAATTCAGTAAGTTAGAAACTGTTGATACTATCATGTCTGGTACATCCTACTACACTATATATGCCTGCAGAGGCTTCCCTATAAAATAGGATTAGTGGACACTCAGATATTTTGTTTACATTTTATGAAAATTTAACATTTTACGGAAATCATTTAGTGGTATATATATAATGTTACATGCCTTTTTGTAAGATTTAAAGTTGTTGGATTTATTCCAGTTTATAAAATTTTTTCATTCTGTGTATATTTTGCATTTGTTTCGTAATGCCTAATAAAATTGTTTTCTAAATTATTCAACCACGTTTCTGTTCTCTTACTATATACAGTATCTCTACTTGATTGTTCTGTCTTTTGTATTTGAAAGTTTATTCTAAATGCTTAACTAATCTTATATATAATAAAATGCAGTGTGTTTCTCATCAGTTACACTGGACAATAGAAACTAAAACAACGAAGTGGGAGTGAATGACAGTTAGAGATGTTAAAAGAAGGTGAACTGTAATGAGTTCTTTTGCACTGAAGTTGGTATTTAAATCAGAATGAAACTAAATTTTTATCATAAATTTATTTTATCAATTTTACCCACACATAAATATATATATAAATTTAAATATTAAAATATTCTGTTTTTAAACGTATTGCTCACATAACATTTATCAATTATATATATATTCTTTCATGCTTGCCTTTATGAAACTAACCTTTCTTTTTTCCAAGTATATGTATTTGTAGATAATTATGTGAATAAAGAAATAAGACTGCTTGGGTTTGATATACAAAATATATATGGTTATATATGTGAATACAGAGAAGGCAATGTGTGTGTGTGTACATATGTGTGCACGTATGTGTGTATATAAGGCTATGTGGTAAGATGCTCGCTTCCCTACCATATGGTTCTGGCGACCAAAGCTTTGTGAGTAGATGTGTTAGATGGAAAGTGAAAGAAGCTCGTCATATGTATATATCTGTGTGTGTGTTTATATTTCTATCTGGGTTTGTCTATCACAACTGTTGGATAGCCGGTACTGGTTTGCTTACATCTCTGTAACCAAGTAGTTTGGCAAAATAGAAGCTGCTATAGAATAAGTGCAAGGCTGAAAAGTTATTGTGACCAACTTGCTCATTTAAAAACAAGCCCCAGCATGGTCACAGTCAAATGATTAAAACAAGTAAAATATAACATCTGTGTGTGTGTGTGTGTGTGTGTGTGTGTGTGTACATGTGTGTGCATGCACATGTGTGTGCATGCACGTGTATATGTACACACACACAAACACATAAGTGTACAAGCATGGATACACACTTCAAGCATCTTCTACAGGGCCAACCAGAGCCCTGTGTTCAGATTTGATAGACTGAAAGTGAAAGAAGCCATATGTATGTATATACTTATGCATGTATGTACATGGGTAGGTAGGAATGTATACTTCTATATGTATGTAAGTAAATACAGATACATTTATACATAAAAGCACATGTGTATATATCTTTTATCTTTTACTTGTTTCAGTCATTTGACTGTGGCCATACTGGAGCACTGCCTTGAAGGGTTTTAGTTCAACAAATCAGCACTAGGACTTATTAATTTTTGAAACCTAGTACTACATGTAAGTATGTATGTATGTAACCCAGTACAACCTGTTGCATGGTCGGGCCATCGGCGACTAAACCGGCAACCCCACCAAGCTTGCTTGGTGAAGAGGGTGTTTAGTGGACACCCTGTGTGATGAAAAACAAAACCCGTCAAAGGGCGGAGGAACTCTTGAGAGTCAACGGCCATCTAATAAATGTCTTAAGGCCATATCATGCGCGGGGACATAGAAATAATCGGACTGAATACCCGATCGCGCGGTTAAACCATTGGAAGGGAAGGACTCCTAGCCCTTGTTAGGGCATCCTTCTAGGAGAAGGTAACTCAGGTAACTGGGATAACTCCGACATAAAACCTGCAGCTCAGTGGTTACCGATGATGTTGACTTGTTCTTCTTTTCGGATTATGGCTGCTGTTGCTTAGTGAGTGGGATTGACTCAGTGCACAGCCTTTCCTCACTTTAAAAAAAATCTTCCTACATAGGCATTGCACGATAACAACATTGTTCATGATTGTTGATGGTGCTGTGAGTCTCAATTGAATGGCTGGCTGTAGCCTTAAAAAGCAAATAAAATTCACATTCGATCATAGCACCTATAACAGTTAAGCCTCGTGCAATGGCCATACTTGATAACGAGGGGGCAACCATCATGCATGCATGCACGCATTTATGTTGTATGTATGTATGTATGTATGTATGTATGTATGTATGTATGTATGCATGTATGTCTAAAAAAATGGTAGAATTGGTTTTGGTTATGTTGTTGCCTTTCCTCTTTTTGATGTCAATATAGTACTGAATACAAAGATTTGGGTTTGAAGATAGCATCATAATGCAATGAGTGAAATTGTGAAAAGAATATCATATCAGTTATTCTATATCTTGTGATATAATGGTGTGTCTCAGTAATATCTGTTAACACAAAGTTAAAGGCTAATAAAATCAATATATCTCAAACCCAGATTCAATTGTAGTGAAAAATTTTAATTATCTTGTGACTGAATGTATAATACAACTCAAAGGAAGTAGATGTCAGTAAGAGGAAGGGACATTGTGAAACAGAATATCTCGCAAAATTTTAATGAAATGATCATTACTAGGTAAGTATTTTTATTTTCTGGTCAATTATGTTAAACTCTCACTGGAAATAAATTACTTTCAGAACTAATACTCAAACACAAATGTCATTAATTTTGTTTTAATGAATCTCTATAGCAAAAAATATATATTAAACTTGTAGCAACAAACAAACTCCACCAAGTATCCATTTGCTGGATTTCTCTTTAGTCTTCAAGTTGAATGTCCATACAAATGTTGGGCCTCGTTGCTTAGTTTTGTACACAGGACACTGATAAATATTCTTTGTTTCTTGTCTATCTACTGGAATAGCTTTGAGGAAAACAATTGGCAACATAGGTGTGAGTTCTTTCAATAGAGACTCCCCAATCATCCCAGTTTGTGTGTCCCATCTGGCTCCTTCCATAAAAAGGCCATGTATAAATGCTCCTTCCCTAGGAGGTCCAGCCATGTCATCACGACATTTCTTAGTGACATCACATTGAATACACATTTTATCTAGAGGCCATTCATTTTTACGAGCCATCTGTTGCATAATTGCAGTAAGAAAAGATTGGGGGTTAAAGAATCCAGCCAACCAAACAGCAGCTGGTAGCTGAAAATCAGAAACCCAACCTTCTAGTTCTTTAACACGTTGGATTAGATCTGCATACCAAGCAGTCAAAGTATATAAAGAAGGGTATGCACGATTGGCCCATCCATTTGGTACTTGATCCATATACAAAGCATTACTTAAATCTTCCATGTCAGAGGTGATTGTCAATTCTCCCTATTCACAAAAAAGGAAAAAAGTATTAAAAAATTGATTAAAAGAGGAAGCAAAAATAATGTTCATAAGTAATTCTGTTATGGTTTTGTTAGCAATGAAATATGCCTATATTTTTTCTCTATTTCAAGAAATACAGACAAAAGCAAGCTATACTATCCATTCTATAATACTTATCTGATAAAGGATTTTTTCAGCTCAAATCCTACTGAAGATAACTTTCTTTTACCTGTCTAGGTTTGATGAAATATCAGATTAAATTGGATTCTCAGTACTTGATTAGTTCATGACCCAACATTAATCTTATTCCTGGCACTAACATTGATGAGCCTGCTTTTTATTAAATTTCACAAGCTTGCTGCATATAATAAAAAAATAAATCTTTAAATTAAGGACTATTTAAGAGTGTGATATGGGGAAAAAAAGCACAATTCAGTTACCTCGCAGGTTCTCTCACAGCACCAATCCTTTCCAGCTGGGATATATCTGTGAGCGACTGAGCCAGAACCTAATAGCCTCTAGCCAGAACCTAATAGCAAATTCCCTCAACTCAAGCAGCCACACATATCTGTCCTGTATTACAACCTCAAGGTGAAAAAGGCCCACACTAGACCTGCTTCCACTTACACCTCTGCTTCTGGCAAGGTTCTTCAGCCATTCATGTATCATCACTCACACTATTCTTCTGGTTCACCTCAACCCAACATGGTCCTCTGATCTCAAGGATCACCTCATTCCATGTCAAAATCTGTCATCAACCTCCTCCTCTTATGGCTGAGGGTCTTGCTAGAAGAAGAGGAGTGGAGGTCACATGAGTAGAAGCAGGAGTAGAGTGAGCCTTTGTCCCCTTGTCTACCTTTCTCAGAATAGATTCAAAGACCATCACTATGATCTTTGTTGAATTCAGCCTGATCAAACAGCATGTCTGATCCTTATGCCTTACTAACTAATATTTCTATAATTTCTCACGTGTAGATGTAGTTATGCCAACTTGAAGTGAATGATTGTGGAAAAACTTGTCATCTATTTCCATTATTGCAATGTTTCCCTGCAGATGTTAATAACATATTGTACTACTTGTGTTGTATGATATGTAGGCATTCGGCTCTTGAAAGTTCAGTACCAGCCCAACCTAGTCTTTCATTGGTTGCAAGGGATTACAAGGGATTCAAATACCTTCCTTGATCCATCTCACCAACATTCCCTCGAACTCACTCCTGGCACTCCTTTCAGGTTTTGCAGATAACAGTTTACCCTATTCCTCAACATTTAGGGCTCTCCTTTCCAGAACAACTCAACCATTGAGCACAGCCTGAAAATCCTTGTCTATGATGGTGTATGCAACACATTTCTCTCTAGGGCTCTCCCCATTCTCCTGTTGCAAGCTCACAGTGCATGGTGTTACCATATGTAACCCTGTTGTCATTAACTGTGACACCTTCTAGATGGTTGATTAAATTTATTAAATTTCACAAGCTTGCTGCATATAATAAAAAAATAAATCTTTAAATTAAGGACTATTTAAGAGTGTGATATGGGGAAAAAAAGCACAATTCAGTTACCTCGCAGGTTCTCTCACAGCACCAATCCTTTCCAGCTGGGATATATCTGTGAGCGACTGAGCCAGAACCTAATAGCCTCTAGCCAGAACCTAATAGCAAATTCCCTCAACTCAAGCAGCCACACATATCTGTCCTGTATTACAACCTCAAGGTGAAAAAGGCCCACACTAGACCTGCTTCCACTTACACCTCTGCTTCTGGCAAGGTTCTTCAGCCATTCATGTATCATCACTCACACTATTCTTCTGGTTCACCTCAACCCAACATGGTCCTCTGATCTCAAGGATCACCTCATTCCATGTCAAAATCTGTCATCAACCTCCTCCTCTTATGGCTGAGGGTCTTGCTAGAAGAAGAGGAGTGGAGGTCACATGAGTAGAAGCAGGAGTAGAGTGAGCCTTTGTCCCCTTGTCTACCTTTCTCAGAATAGATTCAAAGACCATCACTATGATCTTTGTTGAATTCAGCCTGATCAAACAGCATGTCTGATCCTTATGCCTTACTAACTAATATTCTATAATTTCTCACGTGTAGATGTAGTTATGCCAACTTGAAGTGAATGATTGTGGAAAAACTTGTCATCTATTTCCATTATTGCAATGTTTCCCTGCAGATGTTAATAACATATTGTACTACTTGTGTTGTATGATATGTAGGCATTCGGCTCTTGAAAGTTCAGTACCAGCCCAACCTAGTCTTTCATTGGTTGCAAGGGATTACAAGGGATTCAAATACCTTCCTTGATCCATCTCACCAACATTCCCTCGAACTCACTCCTGGCACTCCTTTCAGGTTTTGCAGATAACAGTTTACCCTATTCCTCAACATTTAGGGCTCTCCTTTCCAGAACAACTCAACCATTGAGCACAGCCTGAAAATCCTTGTCTATGATGGTGTATGCAACACATTTCTCTCTAGGGCTCTCCCCATTCTCCTGTTGCAAGCTCACAGTGCATGGTGTTACCATATGTAACCCTGTTGTCATTAACTGTGACACCTTCTAGATGGTTGATTGATCACCCACCAAGAAGATGTCATGTCAACACCATCAACGCCATCAATTCCTTGCAGCCTTATTGTTGTTCCTGACCACCATCTCCACTTCACTACTACCTCTACGTATGATCTCACTGCCATCAACTGCCCTTACACTACTCATCTTGTTCCACATTTTAGCCACCTTTGGGATCACTAAGGTCTTTGTACAGCCCGTGTCCATGATGGCTTTTAACACCTTCCCCTAACTGTAAGGAGCAACTGTACAAGCACACCTCCTTGCTTGAATGGAGAATTATTGAGGTAGTAGTCTCCTTTTAATCATTTCTCTAGCTGCAGTTGCTGGCAATATGTACTGCCTACTTGCACCAGTAGCAAATTCATTTGAGTTTCAGTTCCTTGCAGTCCTTCACCTTGTGCAAACCCTGACATCTAAAATATGGGCCTTTAAATCATTATGGCTGCTCCACAGACGTTTCTTAGAATGAAATAGGTCTAGAAAGTGATCTTATTTGGTCACAAGTTGATTTCTACTGTGTGTATGCATGTGTGTGTGTAAGGATGCTTAGCTTAGTGGTTAGGTTGTTGTACCAGGAAGTGTGTTGTGTTCTTGAGCAAAATACTTCATCTCATATTGCTCTGTGATCACTGTGACACATGTTGTGTGGGACACCATCTACCTGTTCAGGCAATGTTGATTTGATAGAGGGAGAGGGTTATTGTACAGTACCTACACTTGATCTCTGTTAACAAACTATTTGTACATGTTGTTAAGCAAGTAATTTCAAAACCATCTTTTTCAGACTATGAGAGATTACCATCATGTGTTTTTTTTCTTTGAGTTTATTTAAGTTCTTAAGAGTGTTCAAAAGCAACCTGGTGTTTGTAAATATGAAGTATTTTGCTCAAGAACACAACACACTTCCTGGTACAACACCCTAACCACTAAGCTAAGCATCCTTACACACACACATGCATACACACAGTAGAAATCAACTTGTGACCAAATAAGATCACTTTCTAGACCTAATATATGGTTGAGTTGGTGTGTTGGTTGAGCTATTGATCTAAATCCCCAAGAATCTTTGGAATGTTTAACAGATCTTTGGAGAATCTACATCAGTTACTTTTGCTCTTTCTTCACGAAACCTAGTATTTCTTGTTTTTTTGCATAAATTTGTAGGTACAAAGCCAATGATGATAGTTACAAATGAGAATTTATAGTTAGAATGCAAGAGCTGTAAGTTCTGCATAAATGTTCTGTTTTTGCTACACTTTTGATGGTACATTCACATCTGTTGGGCAGCTAACTTCTATAACAGCACATGGCTTTTTTTCCCAGTCACACAGAACAATATCAGGTCTGTTATGTTTGCACCAAATTGCTCTTTGTTATTGACATGTTTCACCTGTATTCCTTGTTTTTAAAGGTGTGATTACCTTCCTGTGAGTGGTGTTGTAAATAGTATTTGCAACGATATCATTCCTCAGGGGTAGGTAGTATCTTGTAGACGTTTTTGGACAGCTGCTGATGATGCGGATGATATCTTCCACAATGGCATAGCAGAACTGACATTTTCTATCACAATGTGAAGGACTGATGGTACCTTTGTCTCTCTTGTTTATCAGATAGTGAAAGCATATCCTTCAAGGTGGAATGTAATACTGTTAATGCTGTTGTTAACCTTTAGCTTACGGGATATGCATTCTTCTCCAAGCTGCTGTTTAAGTAGGGCAGTCAAGACTCCTTTGGGTCATATGAGACAGTTACATTCTCAGAGTATCTGCACTTTGAAGATGCTGTTGCTCTCATTTTTGAGTTTGCTTGGAATGTGCTCATTTCTTTCTTTACTGTTCAGCAGGTGTTGTCTGAATGATACAATGCAACATTCAAAGGCTGTTTGGGCTGACCTTATGCTTCTACTGCCATCATTTCATCTCACATAGATCCTATGGGTGTCACTGTTAATATGGAAGTTGCCAGTGGTGGTCAGCACCATTCTAGTTGTGATGTCCAGGCAGTGGATCTCTTCAATGTTCTTGGGGGAAAGAGTAGTCAGCCAATATATACCAATATCTAGCTCAGCATCCATTGCTTTTTAAACAGGGTTGTGAGAATTGCCCTGTAGAACATTAGCTTTTCTGTTAGGTGATTTTCCCTTCAGAAGTTTCATAATAACTGTCACAAATGTTTCGCTGGTAATGTTATATATTTTGGGTGAGGCATTTACATGATACTCACTTTGCAGTTTTGTTTAACAATGCTGCATTGCAATTGTGTTCCTCACCAGAATGACTCTAGGTCTTCCTGGGGAGGAGCATTTACTAACTTGATGGTATTGCTTTTCATACTGTGATATATAGCTTGTAGGTTTTGGGCAAACTTGCGGTTTTATCATATTTCATTCATGTGGTCAGTTTGCTTGTGAGTATTTCTTGACAGTAATTCCAATACAATTTGGAGAATGCAGTTGTAGCTGGTGATTTATGAATTCATTTTTAGTTTTACATTTGATGATATTGACCAACTGTCCCATTCTTTTTTCTGAGTCTGTTAATGTTATTTTGGACTCTTTTACTCTCATTTGCTACTGCACACTTACTGCAGCACAATATAGCAAGGCACTTATTGTCCAAAAGCTGAGAGTTTGAATTTGAGCTATCTCGTTTTTGTCAATTACAGATAAAACTTGAGTTATGGTCCAATGCATATCATAATCAGTGGCCCGGGAACAAAATTTGCTTAGTGGGTGCAAACTCAGTTCCAAAATTTGGCACTACTGAAGAAGTGTGGATCTGAGTTCTGGGAGTGTGCATGTCACAAATTTGCGCATGCGAGCACGTTAGTCGTAAACAACGAGACATGCGCTACTTGCAGTAAATGGAGAGTGGGTTATCCATCTAATACAAGAAGAAAATTGCAGATAAATTGAATAAAAACATGAAAAATAACAAAATGATATTTCATTGAAAAGTAAACCATTCTGAAAGATAGTTCAGAATATTTTCAAAACATCCATCTCCAGCTTTTCCCATATTTTATTAAGGGTTAGAGGTTAGGGTTTAGGGTTAGGTTGAGGGTTAGGGTTTATGGTTTTTTTTTTGTTTTTATGACCGGGTCAAACGCTTTAGTTTGATCGTTTAGGGTTAGGGTAGATGAATGTTTTTTTCAGTATTCAATGATTATTTTTCACTTTTATATTCAATTTATCAGCAATTTTCTTTTTGTATTACATGGATAACCCTGCTCCATTTACAAGTAGCATGCGTCCGTGTGCCTCGTTGTTTACCTCTGTGTTAAAATCAACTAGTAGCGCACATCCGTGCGTCTCGTCGTTTGCCTTGTGAGCTAAAATCGACTACTTACAACTAACGCACGCGCACGCACAAATTTGTGACATGCACATTCTCAGAACTCAGGTCCACACTTCTGTAGTACCCAAATTTTTACAAACAAGGTGAAATTTTCTAATTTGGGTATAAAAACAAACAAATGTTCAATAATAACTTTTATTATTATGAGGATCGACTGGAAAATTAACAGGTGGACCAATATATTCTCATGGAATGTGACCAAATGAAGTTCATTTTTAAATATTAGAACCTTTTCTGCTTGATTTCACCTTCAGAAATTTTAAAATTAAGCGAAAATTTTCAAATTTGATACATTGGTGTAATTTTTTACATTGAATCTGATGCTATTCACTTATTCCAGAAAAACTTTAGAAAACTGTAACAGAGGTTTAACCCTTTCGTTACTATATTTCTGACCAAAATACACGCCTCATGAGTTTCAATTAAATTCTAAAATAATCATGAATCTAGGCTTGTTTCATTAAATAACTGTAACTTTTTTTACTTATCAACATATTAATGTGATATTTGGAACATAATTAAAGAAAGGGTTCTTAATCAATTCTATTGCATAACTTTTGTCTCAAAGGTAAATCCAGGTAAATTGAGCAAAAGGTAAAAATATTAAAATTTTAAATTGAGCAAAAGGTAGTATGCAACAAAATTTTGATAAAGAAGAATTGTGCACATCACTATATCATCAGTTGAATTTAATGCACAACAGGTGTACCATAAAGGTGGAATAAAGTGAAATA
>NC_042997.1:74234736-74277236 GCF_006345805.1 Octopus sinensis
GGGAGGCCTTCCGTTGGCCGCAAAGTGCAGACGATTTTCTTGAACTGGTGCTGAATTCGAATTGGTCCCAAGTTGTTACCTCCCCCACAAGGGGTAACAACACTTTGGATCTGCTACTAACCGCTTCTCCTGAAACAATCATTAGTGTCGCTACCGAAGAACCTTTGGTGACTCTGATCATTCCATGATCATGGCCGACTTGTCTCTGATTGGTTGTAACAAAAAACACAACCATCTTCAGATTGCCCGCTTTGACTGGAATAAAGCAAACTGGAGCTCTTATTGTACTGAGCTGCAACGCCCAAACTGGCGCGAATTTTATGCCTCTGGAGATGTGGACACTATACTCCAGAACATTCTGAATTCAATATGGGCAGCATGTGCAGCATCAGTACCACGCAAGCACAAAAAACTACCCAATAGTGCAATTTGGGAGACTGCAGCAGTCCGACTTGCCAGGAAAGAACGCCGTAATGCTGAACGGGAATACAAATTGCATAAATCAGAGAGCAACAGGAAAAAGCGCAATAGATCAGCCAACCACCTCAAGCAGGTGACAAAAAAGGCAGTGCTTGAATTTGAACAATGCATTGCAGCTAACCCTGACAGCAAAGGGTTCTGGAAGTATGTGCACTCAAAGCAGAGACCCCACTCTCCTGTTGGTCCCCTTCGCAATCCCCACACAGGACAGATTACTGGCAATCCCGAAGAATGTGCAGAAATCATTGCTGGATGCTATGCCGGCATCTTTACTGTCGAAGACCAAAATGTTCCATCATCATCACCACTGACATTGGACTCTATATCTTCTATGCAATTTACACCAGCAATGCTGCAACGCCACCTAAAGAATAAACGCAATTATGCCTCTCCTGGTCTCGATGGTGTTACATACCTACTTCTCAAACGCGGTGGGTACCATCTTCTAAGCCAACTTTCTCTATTCTTCCAATTCTGTCTCGACAATGGTGTTACTCCAGAACAGTGGAAAACTGCCAGTGTCATCCCTCTGTTAAAAAAAGGCGACCGCACATCGCCTGTCAACCATCGCCCCGTCAGTCTTACTAGCTGCATCGCCAAACTGATGGAATCCTGTATCAGAGAAACCCTCTGGAACTTCTGGAAGTCTCACAGCCTCATCCAGCCATCACAATTCGGATTTATTCCTAACTCCAGCTGCTGTAATCAACTCATCGAGTTTCTTGAGGACGTTACCCAAATCACTGATCGCGGATCCTGGGTGGATGTTGTTTACCTGGACTTTGCTAAGGCTTTTAACTCTGTGCCACACAAAAGACTTATGGTGAAGCTTTCTGCGTTGGGTGTAAGAGACGAACTCTATAACTGGTTAAAGTCCTTTATTTTCGGCCGAAAAGAGGTTGTCACAGTTCTAGGACAGCACTCTTCGCCCTATGAGATGACATCTGGTGTGCCGCAGGGATCTGTTCTTGGCCCTCTTTTATTTGTTGCATATGTTAATGACATAGATGCCAACTTAAAGAATGCCACAGTGCTGAAATATGCAGATGACATCAAGCTGTACCTCGAAATAAAGAGGTCAAATCCTGTACACTATGGATCTCTATTGCAAGCAGACCTGGACACAATGCAGCAGTGGATCATGGACTGGCAACTCAAGCTGGCTGTGGACAAAAGTACCACCATGCATTTTGGGAGGAGAAACCCAGCGTCCACCTACTCCCTCCACAACACTAGTCTCAAAAAGTCTTCAAGTGAACGTGACCTGAGTGTTATTGTCGACAGTGATTTGCGTTGGACAAAACACATCGCTAAAATTGTCAAGAAGGCTGAGGGTGTCTTGGCATCACTCACCAAATCCTTTGTGAGCTGCTCTCTGGCTATCTATTTGCGGCTTTATATAGCTATGGTAAGACCTCACCTGGAATTTGCATCACCGGTCTGGAACCCCTATCTTGCCCAGGACATCAATCGTCTGGAAGCTGTTCAGCGACGTGCAACCAAAAGAATACCCTCCATCAGGCATTTGCCATATCCTGAACGCCTTACTTCCCTGGGCATGGACACATTGAAACTCCGACGTCTGGCAGCTGACTTGGCAGACACCCATAAAATTATCAACCATCGCACAAACAATAACTCTGAGCACCTCTTCAAAATCCACCCATCTAACACCCGTGGACATATTTACAAAGTAAGAAAACAGCACAGCTCCCATGACTTCAGGAAACATTTTTTCACGCTGAGAGTTGCTGAAGCGTGGAACAAACTGCCGGCATCGGTTGTTAGTTGTCGGAGCACTGCATCCTTCAAAACTTCCATGCTTCTTGAGATTCGCCAACACTACACTTGATTTTCTCCCCTCCATACACACACAAGCATGTTCACTTTCCAGACATTTCTACATTGCTGCATGTACTTTATATGAACTTTCTGACAAGTTGTGGTGCACCTGAGCACTGTATACAATAATTTCATTATTATTATTATAAGAAGCATCAGATGCGGTGTGCAAGAGCGACGCTTGCGATGGTATGGTCATGTACTGCGGATGAATGAGGAGAGATGTGTGAAGAAGTGCCACTCCCGAACAGTTGAAGGAATCAGGGGGAGAGGTAGACCCAGGAAGACATGGGATGAGGCAGGCAAGCATGACCTCAGAGCATTGGGCCTCACTGAGGCAATGGCGAAGGACTGAGATCTCTGGAGATGTGCTGTGACTACTAAGACCCGTGATGCTTCCGGCACCAGTTCCGCATACCCCCTGCCCATTCAAAGTACCTTGGATCCCGGAACATCTCACTGTGCTTGAGGAGACCTGTTGAGTCAAGTGCATGTACATGAACATCAAACCAAATATCAATGGAAACAGTAGTTGTGATACCTGTGCCGGTGACACATAAAAAGCACCATCCGA
This sequence comes from Octopus sinensis, assembly GCF_006345805.1. NCBI lineage: Eukaryota > Metazoa > Mollusca > Cephalopoda > Octopoda > Octopodidae > Octopus > Octopus sinensis. The sequence continues at coordinate 74,237,633 of NC_042997.1, forward strand.
ACGTGGCCGATGCCAGACCCCTCTGGCACCTGTGCCACTGGCACATAAAAAGTACCCACTATACTCACGGAGTGGTTGGCATTATGAAGGGCATCCAGCTGTAGAAACACTGCCAGATCAGACTGGAGCCTGGTGCAGCCTTCTGGCTTCCCAGATCCCGGTTGAACCGTCCAACCCATGCTAGCATGGAAAACGGACGTTAAACGATGATGATGATGATGATGATACACCGAGTAAAAAATTTCAGTTATCTCTCTCTTTCACACATTACTCTCTCTCTGTCTCTTCACACACACTAACAGGGCTTGATGATTGGGGTGGCATCTTGTGAGGGGTTCCAGGGAAACAAGGTGTGGTTTAGGAACCCGAGGATGTACCTCATGAAACACGTGTTGCCAAAGAATAAAACAGTAATTTATTTATGTATTTTTTGGTATACAACCTGCCATTAACCCTTTTCTTATAAAATAGTTGAAGAATCTGGGGTGTAGGAATTGGGACAGTATTGGAACTTTTAACTTCTTGCTCTCTATCTTATGATCTCCAAAATTTAAGAATCTTGTGTTAACTGGGCTCTTATTATTTACTCTGTCTCTGCCACCACCTCAATGCAAAGACTATCAATATCAGAATCATCTTCACAACCACTACTGAGACATCCTAACATAATCAATGCCACTACTTCTATCATCATCATTATCATCATCATCCACTTCCGCCACCACCACCACCACCACCTCTGCAAAAACACCAACACTATAATTGCTGCCATCATACACATCCACTGTCACCACTACACCACCACCACCACTGCCATGATAACCACATCTACCACCTCCAACACCATTGCCACCACTATCTATGAGACATCCTAAGTTAGATACTACTTTCACTTTCTAGTTGGTCTTTGAGTCCATTTTATCTAATCTATCTCTCTAAAAGATGCAAACCAAGTAGCATTAAATGGAGAATGGATGTGAGCAGAAAGAGAGTAAGTTCCATTCCAGTTTACAACAATTATAGAATTATTCTCAAACCATAAATGAAGGGTGGAGAGGAGTGAAGGAGGAGTCATGTTTCCTCTGAGAGGTTACAGAAGTATTATTACACTGTTGTTAGAATAGCTGTGGAAAATGTAAGTTGAAATCAAATTTGATGCTAAATTCTTTTATAGTCATGTTCCCAAGTAAATAAACATAATCAATTTGAACAGTCTTAGTAAAATAACTACTTTCTTGAATTATTAATCAGGTGTTTGGATCAACAAAATTATGAGATAAAGGTGAGAAGGTCAGTAGAGTGTCTATCTGCTTGTAACTATGTAGACACTTAAAATAATGAGTGAAAGCATGATATACATTACTAAGTCATACTCGCTTGCAGGCAGTCACTATGATTTTTTTTATCCGCTTATATATATGCAATGAAGCATTGATGTTTCATTGTATATTTGGACATAACAATTAATTCTTCGTCGTCAAACTGTCCAACCCATGCCAGCATGAAACATGGATGTTAAATGATGTTGACTACATGATGACACTTCACATTATTGAAACATTGGGAATAGGAACTAGATCATCTGATGATGTTAACACATGACAGAGTGGCTTCCTCTCCATGTAGCAAGGAAGATTTTAATTGATATGTTTCTCCTTTTAGCATTTAAACCGGCCATATCTGGCCCAAATATTCTACCTGTTTTATGTTCAAACCGGTCAGGCCTGGCCTCTAGAAAGTCAATCTAAAAATAAGCAATCAGATCAATTAAATCTCAAGGCTACAGGTAATGCATGATTAATTCAAAGCAATGTGAATAAACAATCTGAATGTTAAGGAGTTAAGATGAAACAAGAATTGAACACTGGTTTTTAACAGTGATATCAGAGATCTTTTAAATTGAATTACATCACTTTTAATATTAAAACAAACTACTGTAACAATGTTAAACAAAATAATTGCATTCTTATTTGAACTAAAATCCATCATTCTCAGTATCATAAATAAAGGTGCCAGTCGCACCTCAGTGCTTACATGTTTGTCTTGTCTAATAAATAGAAGATTACTGAACATAAGACACTTGGGTCACTCAGCCAAGTTTCATCTGAGCAATATATGTGAAAGTTCTGGAAATTTGTGACCTTTTTGTATTTCAAATAATGTGCAAGTCTGAGAATAATATACATTGTTGGATACAGACATACAACTAAACTTATATATTTTAGATTTTCTCAAAAAGTCTAACAATTGCTGACTAATATAACTAGCTTCTCTATTACTGCCTGTGTCTCTCCTCTCTTTTTGTTATTCTATCTACAGATAGGTTTGTATGTGTAGTTCTTATATACACACATTCATACATTACCTCTTTTACTTGTTTCAGTTATTGAACTGTGGCACCACCTTGAAAGGTTTAGTGAAACTAATTGCGCCCACTACATATTTTTAAGTTTGTTATTTATTAGTGTCGTTTGCTAAACCGTGAAGTTGCAAGGACATAAACAAAACAACACCAATTGTTAATTTGGGATAGGGACAAACACAAAGACATTGTCTATGATGCTACTGGATCAACTAAAATATGTTACCCCCTACTATATTATTGAATAGTTTTTCTCCTATTTGTTATACTAACTACACCCTCACACACACAAATACATTTTTTGTAAGGTGGTTGGTGTTAAATCCAGACACAGAAACTTATGTTGCAAAGAGAAAGTATGAACAAAATGTAGTCCTGCAACTCAGTTGGGAGTGGAGGTGGAGGTACTGGCTCAGTTCTGCCCAACTGATCTGGCAGTGTTTCTACAGCTGGATGCCAACCACTCCGTGAGTGTAGTGGGTACTTTTTACGTGCCACTGGCACAGGTGCCAGGCGAGGCTGGCAATGGCCACGATTGGATTGGTGGTTTTTACATGCCACCAGCATGGAAGCAAGTGAAGGCGGCACTGGCATTGGCCACATCTGGACGGTGCTTTTGACATGCCACCGGCACAGGGATCACAACTACAATTTCCATTGATTTTTGATGTTGATGTACTTGACTCAATAGGTTTCCTCAAGCACAGGGTCGAATATATATTTTTAAATATTTTTTTGCAAACAACATGCAGATGCAAGTGTTACCTGTTGAAAGCTCTGCATACCAGATGCTAGCAAGTTTATGGGGCCATTAGGAGAGAATGCCTGCCATTTCGGGACCTATCTCTTGACAGCATCATTGGGCACCCCTCACTGAAATGAGACCCTGCTTGCTAGATCAACTGGTCATCAGGTTTCACTCAATATTCTTCTAGCCATTGCTCATTGTTGCTTTCTAACCAAATCCAGTGGTTTGCCTTTTCCAGTGTAGTTTGGATATTACTCCTAGTGGTATTTGCTTTACGATGAATTAAGTCAATGATGGCAATAGTCACTTCACACTGTGTCCAACAAACCCTCTACATCCAACTTTGATTGAAAAATGCTCTGCTTTCCAGCCTGTGTCTTCACATTCCTCTAGGAGGTTTTCATAACAGCCAATCTTTTGAGATCGAGCGGCATCCATGTTATCTTCATGAGGAACTCAACTAGATTTACCATTTTCTTTCTTTTACGCCATATTATCATATATATATATACACACACACACATGTATATATACGTGTGTGTGTGTGTGTATATATATATATATATATATATCATGATCATCATCATCACTTTTTGGTCCTGGCATCTGTTTGGCAAGACTGAGTTAGTTCATATTGACATTTACTTCCCCACTCTACCTACCCCAACTATATTTTGGAGTTGACTACTTCAAGTTTCTTATTTCTTTGCATCCATCAATTAATGATAATATAGTATATCTTGTATATAATATAACATATACATATATCAAAACAGGAGATAAGAAAAAATTTTTGGTATTATTTATTCACCATTACACATGTTTCATTTACTAATAGGGGTTACAAAATTGTATTTAACAGAGAAACATGTAAAATATATTCTGTTAGAAAGTCTTCAGACAGAAAATCAGAGTAAAAAGTAAGCAACGTTTTGAAACATGAAATTCATCACAATATATTTCAGCAATGTGGAAATTTTATTCATCAAAGTAGGTACCATTACAATCAACACATTTGTGCCAATGAGTTACAAGTTTGTTTATTCTGGTAACATAAAAATCTGGAGTTCTGAAGCTGATGAACTCTTTGAACACAGTTTCAGCAACAGTTTGATTTTTGAACTCCTTCTCTTTCAGGAAACCATCAAGGTCCTTGAAAAAGTAGTAGTCGGTAGGAGAAAGGTCTGGGGAATAAGCTGGGTGGGGAAGAAATTCATAGCCAAGTTCCTTCAATTTTTGGAGCATCATTAGTGAAATTTATGGTCGAGCATTGTTATGAAGAATGATTGGCCCTCTTCTGTTGACCAGTCTGGGACAGAGGAGTAGCAGTTTTTCTTTCATTTTGGCAATTTCATGACAATATGTTTCTGCAGTAATGTTTTTTCCAGATTTTAAAAAGTTATAATGGATGATTCCAAAAGTACACCACCAAGCAGTCACCATAACCTTTTTGAAGAGCTTGGGTTTAGGGAAGGTTTTCAGTGCTTCATTTTGCTCCAACCACTGCAAAGAACGTTTTTTATTGTACAGAATCCACTTTTCATTGCAAGTTACAATATGGTCAAGAAATGGATTGGTCTGGTTGCGGAGAAGAAGCAATAAGCATTTTCTGATTTTCATTCAAATTTGTCGAGCTTTTTTGATTTTCTGATTGCATGAAAATGGTTGCAGGCAGTTTTCTGACTAACTTGAAGTTCTTTTGCCAGTTCTCAAGTGGTTTTATATGGATCTTTCTCAATGACAGTCTCTACTTGACTGTCATCGATGACAGATGGGCGTCCATAATGCTCACAATCTGCAAAATCATTTAAACCATTTTCAAGCTGACCTCTCACTGGTCATTTCCCCACCAAATGTTTCATTGATAGCATGAACAGTTTTAGCTGCTTTACATCCTTTTTTGAAGTTGAATTGCAAAACTGCTCAAATATCGCACTTTCACAGTTCCCTTTCAGATGATTGTAAGAATGGGGAAAAAAAATATAATGTTAATTTATTGATGCATTTGGGTAAGTTTATATCTGTATTATCAGACAACTGCAAAAAAATGTTTAACAAAAATTCAAAACCCTGCAAAAATCTGGTACAAATTCTTCATGGTTCAAAACGTTGCTTATTTTTATTCAATCTGATGATTGATTCGCTGTCTGAGGAGTTTTTATAAAGATATTTTATCATTTTCTCTTACATGTATAATATTCTAACTCGTACTAGCAAATGAAACATGTGCAATGGTGAATAAATAATACTAAAAATATTTTCCACTCTACTGTTTTGATGCGTAATTACTCTGCAAATATTATTTTCCAATATTTTTCTACTCTTATACATACCTCACACAATTATAACATCTACATACAATATTGGCATACTGGAATATACAGGTGTGCTTCACGAGGACACGGCTTCGATTACAACCCTATCTACATACTATATATGTGTTTATATATATATATATATATGTATGCACGCATACATATGTACAGAAAGACTGATAGAAGGCGCAGGCACGTAGTTTCCTTCTTAATCATATGGTTTTGAGTTCAGTCCCAGTGCATGGCAACTTCGCCAAGTATCAATTATGATAGCCAAGATTGACCAAATCCTTGTGAGTGAATTTGATAGATGGAACCTGTAAGAAATCTATCTATATAAATATGTGTGTATATCTGTTTTATGTTTGTGCTCTATAAAAGTTGCAAGCTACAAGGTTTGCTGTTGTCATTTCTCTGGTTGACAAATTGTCTGCTTACTCAAGCCTTTCAAGACATGCGTAATTAAGAGATTCCTTATTTAAAACACAGTCAAGTGTTAATGACAGGAAAGGCAATCTGGTTGTGAAAGAATACTTCAATCATTTTTTCATTTAAAACATACTTGACTCGAAAAACATGTAAATCAAACAGACATATTCAAATACATACATGTATTTGATGATATTATATGTTATATACCTATGATATATGTATATATGATTGAAATTATATGTGTGTATATATATATATATATATATATATAATGTATGTATGTATAATTATTTTCTTGTTAATTAATGATTCCTATCAATATAAGTATTCCCTCACTACATGTCTATGTCTACTATTACATGTCTTAAAAAAGAAACAAAAATCTCATTGTTTTGGGCGAATGATTCAACCATTATGAAACCAAAGATTTTTTACTGTTGTTTCTGAAGGCAGCTGTGCGCCCACCAACCCACCCATCCCACTTTACATGACACATCACTTGCATTCTTTTATTTATTCTGATCTCCCACCCAAAGAATATTCATCCTAATAATTTCCATGACTTTTGTTTCGGGTGAACTTCTACTTAGAAGGAAATTCCATTTATGCATGTATGCATACATTTACACCGAGAAAAGTCATTTAACATTGTCTTTACATTTGGTTGTTTATCATTAAAAAATGTTTTGAAACCTAGAATTGTTTCTTCTTTTATTAATTTCAGTCAGTGTGCTATGACCATGCTCAGGCACTGTCTTTGGGTATCTTTCATTGATCCTATCAATATTAGAGATAATTTCAAACATAGGGCAGCGTCCCATTTTAACGATGCCTGTTCATTGAAAGTAACCTTTGATAGCCTAGTATACTAGAGCAGTAAACATGTAAATGAACACACACACATACACACAAACACATCTTGCGGGCTTCTTCATAGAATCATTCTCCCAATTTGACTCACATGACATTGATCAACTAAGACTACAGTAAAGACAATCCAGAAACCCATGTGGTGTGAAGCAAATCTTTCAACCACAAATCTATCCTTTGAATGTAATGCCATCATGACAATTATTCCATGAAGAAAGTTAAGCTGGAGCAGCACCAGAAATTAAGGCATCCATCATCTGTTGGTAAAGGTCAGGAATATTTTGAGAATAAAAAGAAAATACAGCTAATCAAACTACCTGACTTTGTAAAGAAGATAATATTGAAAAAGTAAAGATACTCAAACCAAGTTTTGGTTTCTGAAATATTGCCAAGGTTGCAGCACCTCAGATTTAGGTGAGAATCTTGTCAAGCCTGCTATGATAACTTGTGCAAATGAGGTTCTGGGAAAAGATGCTGAACCTACTCTGAGTACAATTCCACTTTCAAATAACACAATTACAAGAAGACAGGATGAAATGTCTAATTTTGTTGAGGAGAAAGAAGACTGTGGAAATTCTCCGAACGACCAATTTTTCTATCCAGGTTGATGATAGCACAATTCATAACCAAGTTATCCTTCTGGTCTATGTCAGATTCAACCATGAAGATGATATAAGGGAAGAAATGTTATTCATTAAAAGTTTTTTTTTTAAACAACTAATGGAGAAAATATATTCAATGAAGTAATGCAGTATTTTAATGATAAAAATATTCCATCGACTAATTTGATCAACACTGCATCAGATGGAGCTGCAGCCATGACTGGAAAAGTGAAAGGCTTTGTTTCTAGAATGAAATCAGTTGCTCCTCACATTTTAAATATACGTTGCATTATCCACAGACAGCATGTGGTTGCTAAGAATATTGGAGGACACATGGAAAATGCACTCAACACTTCCATACATACAAATAACATTGTCAAATCAAACTCTGTGAATAATAGATTTTTTATGCAATTCTGTGAAGATGAAGATTTTAAAACCCTATTGCTTCACACAGAAGTAAGATGGGTCAAAAGGCATGAGCCTTGAAAGACTAGTGAATTTGTGGAAGTCATTAATCCACATTACAACTTCAAGACAAACTGATACAGCTAAGAAAATTTTGGAAAGACTTTCTGAGTTTAAAAAAAATATTATACTTGAGTGATATTTTTAAAACAGTGAATCTGCTTAACTGCAAGGTAGAAAATCAGATTTGGTCACCTGTATACTGCTAGTATACATATATACTAGCAGTAAAACCCATTGTTGATCAGGTAATTACTTTGACTGTTTATCGAGAGCCACATTTAAAGTATTATATGTATAATTTACTTCTCCTGTGTGTGTGTATTTTTATAAGAGAAAACCATGTAATAATTGAAGTAGAAGAAAGATTAATATCATACATGAACTTGTGTTTGTTTATGATAGCTAAGGCGGTGATAGACAGCTAATGCGTGCATGAATGCGATGCGATCTCTGCCCAGTATCCCGAAGTGAAGAATGCATTAAGTAAATAAAAAGCAAGCGATTATTAGAGAGCAATAGCTGCCTTAGCCGCGTGCATAAACGCGATGCGTCCATGTGTTACGTACGCTACCGGACACACACTCACGGGCGATATCGCCACCGAGATAACAGCTTTTCGATCAATCGCATCGCTGGCCGCCAACTCTTTGCTCGCTCCAAATGCTATTGCTCTCTACTACAAATCCCTTGTCTGCACCCAACTTTATTACTAATACAATTATCGTTGTTGTTGTCATTGTCATCATCATCATCATCGATTAACGTCCGTTCTCCATGATGGCATGGGTTGGACAGTTTGACTGAAGTCTTGGAGAGCCAGCTGCTGCAACAGGCTCCAATCTAGTCTAGCATAATTTCTACATCTAAATGCCCTTCCTAACGCCAACTATTCTGAGAGTGTAGTGGGTGTTCTTTATGTCTCATCAGCACAGGAGCCAGCTAGCGGGTCACCGGCCCCCAGCTACGGTATTGGTTTTACTTGACTCAAGCATACTGCAAGCTTACGTATGTCCTCGGCATTCATGGCCCATGTTTCACTACTGTATAGCATGGCAGTTCACACACATGCATTATACAGTCCACCTTTCCCCCTGAGTGAGAGGCCATTAGCTGCCAGCAGAAGTAGGAGCTCCCTGAATTTGCTCAGGCTATTATTACTCTAGTTGCTACAGTCGCAGAGCAATCACTCCCACTACATACTTGGTCGCCTAAGTAGTAGAAAGTATTTATTACTTCTAGTTTCTTCCTCAGGCATGTAATGGAAGCTGTTTTCTGAACACCTTCAGTGTTTATTGCCCCACTGCATCTGCCACACACAAGAAATAATTTTCCCAGTTAACCTTCCTTTGATATTGCTGCACCTTTTATGTGTCCATAGCTTACACCGGGTGCATCGTATGGAGTTTCTACCAATGCCTTTTCTACAGAGGAGTTTGTGATTTGACAGCCTGCACACTAACTAAAACTTTGGTTTTGGCTAGGTTAGCCCTAAGGCCATTCAATTCTAGACTTTGCTTCCACGCCCTAACCTTTGGCTCCAGTTCCGGCAGTGACTCTGCTATTAGTGCAAGGTCATCAGCATAGAGGAGCAGCCTCTCTTGAATTCCTGTTATTGCCTGGAGGACTATAATGAATAAGAGGGGGCTGAGGACTGATCTTAGGTTGACCCTTACCCCTACCCGATATTCTTCACTGTACTCGTTGCCAACCCTCACCTTACTGTACATGGCTTGTACAGCTCTCAATAAACATTCATCCATCCCTAGTCTCCTCATTGACCACCAGATAGGGGATCGGGGGACCCTGTCAATGAAAGCCAGGTACAGAGTTTTATCTTGGACTAGCTATTTCTCCTGCATCTGTCTTATCAGAAATATAGCATCAGTGGTGCTTTCCCCTGGCACGAACCGAAACTGCATCTCATCTAGACTGCCTCTATCCCTAATTACTTGGGCTATGACCCTCTCCGTGACCTTCATTACCTGATCCAACAACTTGATACCTCTGTAATTATTTGTATCTAATGCGTCACCTTTACCTTTGTTAGCAGTTGACTATGGTGCTGCTACACCAGTCATTGGGTATGACTCCTTCATGTATCACCTAGTTGACTATGCTATAGCCGACACCGCTAGATAGTTTGAGCATCTCTGTGGTGATTCCTGATTGCCCAGGGGCTTTCCCTGTCTTCATACCCTTAATTGCTTTACCTACCAAGGCACTGTCAATTTAGTTAGATAGCTGGTCCCTCTGTTGGGCCGGCATTCGGCAGACTCTCTTTCACACATTCATTCACTTTATTTAGCAAACTTTCATAATGGCGTCTCCAAACCTGTCTCTTTGCAGCTTCGTTTAAAGCAAGTGAACCATCACCCATGAGGACACATTTCTCTCCTAGGACATCACGATTCTCTCTCACACACTGTCTGGCAACAGGAAAATACTTCAAGTCATTGGTCATCACAGCGCAGAACATTGGCAAATTTTTCCTTATCTGCTTCCCCTCTGGCCAAATAAACCTATCTCCTAGCTTCCCTTTTGGCAGTCTGATACAATTCCCTGCTATCACCGGTCTTCCAGTCCTTCAAAGCCTGTTTCTTTCCCTTACTAGCCCTGTCAACAACATTGTTCCACCACCACATTACCTTGGGTTGAGAGGAGACTTTGCACCATCCACAGATCTGGTCACTAGCCCTCAAAAGGTTGTCCTCCAGTTGTCTTCCACAGCTTTGAGTAATATGTCTCTCAATCTCTTTTTGCAGGATCCTTAAGCTTCCAGACCCTTCTCCTCCATTCTGGTCGTCTTCTGGGCATCCATTTAGCCCTGATCCTGAAGTTGCTAACTACTAATCTATGTTATGGGGTACATTCTTCACCTGGGAAGGTTTGGGCATTTACAAGTAGTTGTCTTTCCTGTTTCCTAGTGAAGATGTAATCAATTTGACTAGTGTGTCTACCAGATTGGTAGGTTACTAAATGGCCCTGAATATGCTAATCGATTAGCATTTAGTAATTATGATACTTCTACAATTGAAAATAATTTTAATAAATAAGGAATTTATGTATTGTGGCATTTGATACTTGTCAATTGTCTACATTGTTCACATAAATGCCAGTACCAGGCAGAGGTGGTTTCCAGCAGTAAGAGAACCTTAAGAATAAATAAATGGAAATTTGTCGGCAGAACAAAGTTAGCAACCTCTTACACTCTCAGTGTTGTGATGAGAGCCAAGGTACCCTCTTGTGAGGAATGGACTGAACCGAGAGAGTGTATATAGTTTGTGTTATTTCATAGTGAAGTTCGAGAGTGTGGGTTGGTTTGTTCATTTGGAATATTTGTTTATTCTTAAGAGATAGTTATGTTGTTATTGCTGCTGCATTATCTTATTTTATCACACTGGTACCACATATTTCAGGCCATAATTGCAATAGTGGTGTAATTGGATACAAACCATGTTACAGCATTTGGCGGCAAAAGGCTCGAAGATCACGTAGCATGTAATTCACCTGCAAACTAAGCATTAAATTCTTTCTTACCAGATTGTCATCCTTCTGAAATTCCCTTGTCCATGTTATTTCCTCTGCAGCCATCCACACATTTTATTCAAGATCAACTACGTCAATCTTACCAGTTTTGAAGGCACAGCTCTTGTCTCAGAAGGAATGCAAAAGGCAAGGATACAGCCCACTTTATCCAGCCAAATTGTTCAAATAAAACATGGGAAAAAAAATCCTAACACCCACTACTATTCCTGTGAATTAGTAAGCTGTAAACTATATCAAACTGAGCCCACATCATCATCTTTAACATGTCTCACAGCTAGAACCCTTTTACTAAATATTTTAGCCAATCATTTATCTCCAGAATGGCAGCTTCTACATGGAATCACATTCTCATCAGACATTAATTTACACAAGTTGAAAAAAGACATCATCTACATTCACATTAACAGTTTAGGAAAGCCTACAGATGTTCTCTTGCTCGCACTTTATATTAATACAAATAAGAATTTTTAACAAAGGTACATAGCCAAAAATTTTATAGGAGGAAATAATGTCAACTATATTGACCCACCCCTGGTCTTGGGGTTGTGGTGGTGGCATTGGAGGTTGTAGTAATGGTTGTAGTGGTGGTTGTGAAGATGATTCTGATATTGATAGTCTTTGCATTGAGGTGGTGGCAGAGTCAGAGTAAATAATAAGAGCCCAGTTAACGCAAGATTCTTAAATTTCGGAGATCATAAGATAGAGAGCAAGAAGTTAAAAGTTCCAATACTGTCCCAATTCCTACACCCCAGATTCTTCAACTATTTTATAAGAAAGGGGTTAATGGCAGGATAGGGATTCAGCTTAAAAATAAATTGTATAACAAAAAATACATAAATAAATTACTGCTCCAACGATGTAATTTTAGTATGTGTGTATGTATGTATGTGTGTGTGTGTGTATGTATGTATGTATGGATCAAAACAGTTTGATTCAAATTCTGTGGTACTTATATATTCATACATACATATACATGTAGATGTATATAACATATATATATTGTATGTAAACATCTTTTATAAATATATATAATTCATGCATCTATAATACACACACATTATAAATATATACACATATATGCATATGCATTAGAATATGTGTGTATAGGTGTATATATATATATATATGCATATGTTTGTATACATGTGTGTGTGTGTGTATAAAAATAAATATAAGCACTCAGGATCTACACAAATTTTATATATACTCCACGAAGTTCAAAAGGTAAAAATCCGGTATTTTAAATTTTTGTTGCATTTCTAATCTTTCTGATGTCTAAGGATGGATATTTATGCGTATGAATCTTTTTCTTTTTATTTTGTTTCAAATATAATTCTAGGGAACTGAAAAACTGTGTACGATTACGATGAGCCAAGCCAATGTTTACATTTTGACAAATTGCTTTCCACGTCACAGATAACACTACGCAGATAATAAGTTCACATAAATACAGACAATACGATTGGCTAAAATTTGCAGTTTTAATCTACGATTAAAGTCATAAAATAGATTTTTCTCAAATAAACTAGTTCCAACTTGTGTCTTGTTTTGAGACACTCTACGAGTACACGAAGTTTCAAATTATTTAGTTAACTAGAAAGATCTGCGGTCCTGGCCACGATATTGAAAAGATCCGGTGCAGCTACTGCACCCCCTGTTCCCGGGCCCTTGATCATAATGCATTTCAATAAGTATTTCTAAAATAATATTTTCTAACTTTGGAAGATAATGGATGAGACAAAGACATGTTGAGAGATAAGCTAAATAAAAGGTCTAGTTTGTCAGATAAGATTTGGACTCAGAATTGTATGACTAAAAAAAGTGAGCAAGTCAAATTCCTTTAGAAAAATAACTGAATAAAAAAAATTGTACATTTATTAATTTTAGGCTTGTATATTCTAGGAAATTAACTATTTTTCTTAAATGCACTTCCTAATATCTGCGACAAAGAACAGTTATGTCTTTGGTGAATTGTTTGTTCAAAGGAAAGGTGTTATTTGTTAAAGAGTAAAATATACTGCCAATGTACAAAGTGAACTTATTGCTTCAGATAAATATCTACCAATAACAAATTTCAGACAGTAACACTTTTCCACTACTCAGTAGCTGCAGCAGTTCATTTACTACTCTCCATTATTATTGGCATGTTAGTAGCAAAAGTCAAATAGGCTTTGAGTTTTAACCAATTCAATTGATTGTTGAACTTTGAAATCTTAATCCATTTATCACTGTTCCAAAGCATTCATTTTTATATTTGCTATAATCTAAACATAAATTTTGTATGTAATTAAGAAATTTTCTTTATTTGGCTGCCAAATGAACTTTCTTTCAAATGTAAGGGAGATACATATTTTTTTGAAGTGGTAGGATACTATTTCCTATAAAGGACATGGTGCAATTGTTGAAGCAGAGTTTTAGCATATTAGCCAGAACTCTAGTGCAATCTTATTCTCTACTCTCAGCCTTTACTTTCCTAAAAAAAAAAAAAATTAGGAGAAAATTTTACCTTAAGACCAAGATCCAGTTCTTTGAGTGTACGTTTTATTTCTGATATCAGCAAATTCATCCGTTCACATTCCTGGAAAGCCACAACAACATAAGGGGTTCTCTCTTCAGCTGGAACCTTCCCCATTAACTCTGCCATTATAAATTCATCTGGAAGTTTCTCAGTCATCTCATCAAGAATAGTTTTCACCTTAATGAATTGAGTTTTAACAAATGGTAAATATTTTTCTATATATTTGTTTTTGTTATTTCAGTATTAAAAATAAACTTAATTTGCATTTAGCCTTTTGTATAATTGAAATGTATGAGTTAGTAGAGTACCAGAGCCATGGTTAATTAGATTTATGGGTTACTGCAGAAATAGCCTAGTTTTCAGTTTCTATCCTGCCATGATCACTGGTTCATGTTCATAGCCAATATATCAACTTCTCTGAGGTCCAGTTCTCTGAATTATTTACATAGGGTAAACAACATTAGGTCTATAAAACAGAGGAGTGATTGGATCTTCTGCTGAGTTTGAGTTATAACTGAATCACTAACTTTGCAACCATACTTTTAATTCAATTGCTACACAAAAATGGTTGAAAAAATCATAAAGTAGGTTATAGAGGTAGTGCTACAAAGCCAAGAAAGAAATGATAGTTCATTTTGCCATAGTTTTAAATTCATATCTTATTTAGGTCTCTTTTACTTCTTTCCTTAAGTAATTAGACTGTTGTCATACCAATGCAAGTGCTATAAACAAAATAAATTGTTTGCCAATTGATAAGCTAATGCTGACTGAATTTGAAAGAAAAAAAAAATGGGAGCAGTGATATTCAAGCAATTACCAAAAGTTTTAGCAATGAGTAAAATGTGAACTGACCCAAACTAAGCACTGACATTAGATCAGGAACTAACTTTCTATTCAACGATATAGAGCTTCAGAGTTTTAGTTGCATACTAGAGCTACACTGATAATACTTTATCACCCAAATCACATGAAAATGTTTTAACATATGGATTTCTGAACATACCTTTTCTTCTTTACTAATTCCAGCACCTCCAGCAGTACCTGAATCCTGTGGTTGCATTTCAAAAACGGTTTTAAAAAGATTTTCCGATGTACTAGTGAGAAATTCAATTTCAGCATTTGGATGCAATCCATAAAGGTAAGGACTTTCTGGAGGCAGCATTTCATCTATATATGCATGATAACCTTTGAAGTCAGAATTGGGTGGTATTGGAAAACCAGGAGCCAAAAATAATTCTGAGCTCAACTAAAAACAAAAAATTGCATGTCCAGTATATCAGTTTTACTTTTTTAAAATATATTCTAAATGATGAAACAAAATCAAGACAATTATATTAAGATGTTCTAAAAAATGGATAGATGTTCAGTAATAAATCTTTTATGATGATGAAATTATGGGAAGATCTCTAGGATTTTATTCTTCTCAAAAATATGAAAAGAGTATTCTGTATGATTTGCAGTGGGTTCTCATGACCTCGGCTATCCTTATATGAATATTGATTTAAGCTAATAAAACACACTTTTCATACATTTCTCATACACTATCTAAAATATTGTGGGTAAAGCAAATGAGTTGTATTTTGAATATAAATTGAAGCGGGTAGTTTGACCCTTTTTATCTAGGTCATTTAGGACAACACTTACTCATTTATACGAGCAATTATACCAGACAGTAAAACATAGACTCAGCAATAACATTCATGAAAAACACTTATTTTAAAAGTTAAATAACCAATATCTAAAGACTATATTTAGATATCGAATGCCTTTTCTGATAAGTGTCACGTCACAAAACTATAATGGTCCATAGGACCCCACAACACACTCCAAATTTAGTAACATGATGTTGAGAGCTTGATGTATATTTTCACATGCTAAGAATTCAACTCAGCACTGTAAGCCATCAAAATATTGTGGAGTGTAGTGCTACCACCACTCAGTGGTGAACTATATCTGTCACAAGGATCAAAATTGATATAGTTACAATGCATTATATTTTTGAGAAAAACTTTTGAGTTCATGTTTGGTTGTTCTGTACCGCATCAATTCATCCCTGCACATTCTTGTAATTAGAATTCCTGGATGATTTATGCTCCTATTTCATCATTATCAATGTACATTTCATATCTCAAACACATCTCAATGTGAGCAATTTAATAAAAAAAATCTATGATTAGCATGTTGTAGCACTGTAAGATAATGAGAATCTATTACAATGCATCCTTCTCAAAAATCTTGTAGGTCCTTCCTTTACAGGGTTACCAGGAGTTATTTATTCCTTAGATAATTATATTTTCATTATTAAATGGTCGGAGATGGGTGTATATTAAATATTGTTACGACCAGGCAAATTCTTGGGTATAAAAAGGGGTGAATTTCAGAACGCAACAACAAAATTGTAAAATCAGTGAATTAACATTCAAGGATGAAATTATGTAACAAAAATGTATTTTATATAAGTCAATTACATGGATATATTTGATAATTTAGCGACCCAAGAATTTAAAGTCCAGTATTTGATTGTTCAAAGATATGTTGTAAATGGTCCGATCCGTATGCAGCTCTCTTCTAATCTTTTTTGTTTTTACTATCCACGCCAATCCTCATCACAAAACGGTTATCTCCCCTCAACCAAATTTTGAAGCTTCATTCAGAAAACATTCTAAGTTCTCTCCCTTCGTTGTATTTTCTCATTTGCATAGTATGTCTAACATGTTTAGTTAGTTAATAAGGTTATGTGAGGCAAATATTTATGATTATTATTATTATTATTATTATTATTATTATTATTATTATTATTATTCTATGTTTGACTTTTGCTTTAAATTTGTACAAGTTGGCTCCAAGTCTCACCCAGTGACCTCAAGAGACAACAGGTTGGAAGTTCATGTTGTTGTTATGCCTAGTGTGCCATATATTTTGGGGGGGGGGTGTTGTACTAGTGAATGTCTACAAAAAAAAAAATTAAAATAAAAAAAATTTTTTAATTTTTCATGGGGCAAATCCAAGTTTTTTGCAAATTTCCCAGCGAATATATTGTGCAGCTCTATCATGCCTGTTGAGATACTCTGTAGACACTAGAAGACTGCACTTGGAGACAACATGATCAATGGTTTCATTTTGTTGTTGACATACACGACATGTTGGGCTACTACCATTCTTTAATATGTTGGCCTGGTAGTTCTTTGTTGGTAGGCATTGATCTTGAGCTGCTATGATAAACCCTTCTGTTTCAGATTATGATTATTATTATTATTATTATTATTATTATTATTATTATTATTATTATTACTATAATTATTATTATTATTACTAAGATTATTATTGTTTATGACTACACTTACTGGTTAGAACATCCAAGTTTGGACCATGTGGTGATACAGATAATCAATTTAATCACATACATAAACAATAAAAATGGAACTTTGAGTTTGCCTTATGGCAAAGTCTAAGTTTCTTTTGGCTTTGCCTTATTGCTAAAAGAAATTATTCCTATTGTTTAAATGATCAGTCAGACTATAAATAATTTCAGACTAAAGTAGGGACACAATATGAGTTAATGTCACAAAAACACTGATAATGAAAAACAGCTGCAATTAAGAATCAGAACCAGGCTAAGGACTCTGCTTGTAAGGTGTTTATTTTCACTGTATGGTATTTTCCATTTACATAAATGACTGACCTCTATTTTTTGAAGCAGTATTAAAAAAGCACACACAATGGTGAGTTAAATATAGTGAGTTGGAAATTTTCATCTACTGAGATTATCAACCAAAACATCTTCACTATCTCTAAAAACATCAGGGAAGATAAAATTAACTGATCGAAACTTTTGGACAGTGTACATAAGGTGTATATTGATGCAAAGTAAGATGAAATAAAAACTTACATTTTGGGCTGTACTCCATTCCTTTTGGAGTATCCCATACAAAACAATATCTATTTTATTTAATTCATGTTAACAATAACACCCTCTAGCCTAATAATCTATTTACTATATGACAGCATTAACTTCTTTCAATAATCATTTTTACATCATTATTTCAAATATCAGCATTTTCTGATCTCTTATCCTTAATCTTAACTTCTTAGAGAACCCAGGAAAGATAACATAAACCCTCTTATTGCGTTAGTATCAAAACAAACAAAACCATGCACTATAAAATATCAAGCTCATACCATACTACATACCATATCAGGATGCATGTATACTTCCAAATATGTTCTACATAGTCTTCGGTCCCAGTCATCTGTAATGTGGCCACCATACATAATCTCTCCAAAAAGATAACGAAGATCTTCCCAGGGGACTTTATTGTTGGCCTCAAGATAGTTATAAAGCACATTGACACTGATTGTCAGGTCACCAACATTAAATGGATAAGATCTGTTCCAGCCTTGTGGTCCAAACTTCCTTCTTTCTTGAACAACAGCATGAAAGTAACAGAGGACGAAGAGAATGCTTTTAAATTCAGTTTCCCGGGCACACATTTCAAGGGTCTCCTGTAGAATACACAACACATGAAACCAATTTGAATACATACTAAATATTTCATTATTTCATGATATATTTCAAGGACCTGTACCAGCATACAACTATGTGTGTGTGTGTGTGTGTGTGTGTGTGTGTGTGTGTGTGTGTGTGTGTGTGTGTGTGTGTAAAAAAACAAAACAGAAACATGATATAGTTATGAAGTACATGTACAAATATATGGCAAAATATACAATATATATTTTATCTTTATGGGTTTCAGAGACTATGGCCGCCTTGAAGGATTTTAGTTGAACTAATTAACCCCAGAACATATTTTGAACCTGGCTACACTCCTCTCCATTGGGCTACAGGGATGGAGGAATAGAAAGATTGAATGGAAGTCTTATTAAAGAATGAAAATAGAATATATATGTGTGTATGTGTGTGTGTTATATATAATGTCAAGTATTGGTAGGGGACAAACATAGATATATGTATGCATGCGTATATATATATATATATATATATATATATATATATATATATAACGGGAAGCTTTATGAAAATAAACAAAAGACAAAGGCAGGTTTACGGAAATAAACAAAAGACGAAGGCAGGTGGAATACAAACAAACAATTGTATTAGTATGGCGCTCAGGAATATAAATAAAACAAGAGAGTGGGATTGGATTTGAGCAAATCTTTTCCCAAAATAAAAATCTTTATGCACAAGCAATGCTTGAAAAAAATAAGGAAGACCTATCACAAAAATGGCTGGTTGTAGCATTCGCATGTGTGGGAATTTTGATCGAGTGATAGCAATACTCGAACACAAGTTTCTAGCCATCATAGATGCATACATAGTTCAAATTTACAGAAACCAAAAGATGAAGACAGGTGAAGGAACAAGAAGGTGTATTAGTTCGATGCATATCTCTATATATAAAACTGAAATGCGTTTTTACCGCTTGGCTCGCTTTCAATGCCACTACCTCCCGTCCAATTCGCTCCAAAATTTACAGGGACATGTAGAATGAGGTGACGATGCCCGTGGGCTACCTTAGAAATCCCTATCTTAAAAGGTTTGGTTGCTAGGGGCCATCTTCCTCACTCACGCTATTTCCTCCATTCCCCCCTAACTCCCCTCATTTATAACTTTGACAATTCCACTCCCGTTATTTAATGTAAAGTTTGTCAGACGGCGTTCTTTGATGTATCTGTCTGCATTCGTAGGGAGAATTATCATCGCCACACGCCACCACCAACACACAATCATGAGAACAAATATTATGAATCAGATATTCATTGCGTTCATTTATATATGTGTGTGTGTGTGTGTGTGTGTTCGATATATAAATATGTATATATAATGTATATATACAAAGTGTATATATCTGTATTTATTCTGTGTAATTAAACTTTTATTCTGTGTATATTAAACTTTTTAATACTTTTTGATAGTTATATATATTTTTAAACAAATTATAAATATAATAATTTTTATTTTAAATTTAAATAATTAAAATTTTTCAATTTTATATATTTTCTATATTATATTTTTAAAATTTACAGGGACATGTAAAATGAGGTGACGATACCCGTGGGCTACCTTAGAAATATACATGTGTATACATTACACATGTATATATATATGTATACACATGTATATATACACATGTATAAATATATATGTATACACATGTATATATACATATGTATATATATATATATACATGTATAGACACATCTTTAATTAAACTATTGACCGCCTTAAAACGGATTTCAACAGACAAATATTACTATAATGGGGAATTAAATGTATTTATTTATAAACTTTAAACTGAACTTCAATTGTTTTATAAACCTAACAGCGTGGTGGTACGTAAATAAACGGCATAAATTAATGAAGGTATAAACCTGACGTAAATACACGAAATTCACGTACTTTCACTTCTGACAGCAAACAGCATGACAGTCTGGGTCAACAGTTCATTTCCTCGGAGGATATGGAAATTCCTATTACCCGTCAGAGAAATAACTACAGCAGCTCACAACTATTTCAACAAGGACAAGGTTACCTGCTTACCAGTCGAATTCAGCATCAACGCTCATGTATGAGAGAGACTCCAACACACACACACATATATACATATATATATATATAAAATGTGTGCATTATGTGGTCGGTCGGTTCAGCTGAAAATATGCACACCTATGTTAAAAGTGCTGGCAAGTTTGCATGACAACTATTTTTTTCCTCAAATGAAACGCGTGACCTCTAGGACAAAATTCCTCATCTTATAAAATGTGGCCCCAGTAGACCCGAATGAAATCGGGTTATATTAACCAAAATGTGAAAAGGGGTCTAAATGGGGCTGGAAGGGGATTAAAATTTAAATGAGCGAGTGTTTAGGAATTCTCTGTTACATCAAGCTAAAAAATTTGCGCCAGCCTTTTAATCGTCAATGTGTTGCTGTCCATGATGAAGAAGTTTTGAATGCTTGCTATGGTGAGTCTACTGTCGTGAGAAAGAATCACTTCAAAACTTGGTGTTTACGAATTTTCTTTTACATCAAGTTCAAAATTTTACGCCAGCCGTTAAACTGTCAATACGTTGCTGTCCGTCGTTAAGAAATGCTAGCCATGGTGACTGTACTCTCCTCAGATTCTATCCCTTCAAACTTTGGTTTCCAAAATTTTATTATTTTTATTCAGCTCGCAAGTTCATCTGTCCCTTTTAAATGTTAGCGTTTTGCTATCTGCCTTGAAGCAGACCTTTCCGTTGCCACTGCCTGATATTTATGATTGATCTTTCTAAATATTTTATTTCTCAACTTACTCAAGATCTTTTGTTGTTTATAAATGGGAGAGAGATAGATAAAGATAGAGAGTAAGAGAAAGCGAGGGAGAGTCCGAGAGAAAGAAAAGTAAGAGAGAGGGAAAGTGAGAGAGAAAGGAGAGAGAAACAAAGAGGGAGAATCATCATCATCATCATCGTTTAACGTCCGTTTTCCATGCTAGCACGGGTTGGACAGTTTGACCGGGGTCTGGGAAGCCAGGAGGCTGCACCAGGCTCCAGTCTGATCTGGCAGTGTTTCTACAGGTGGATGACCTTCCTAACGCCAACCACTCTGTGAGTGTAGTGGGTGCTTTTTTCGTGCCGCCAGCACAGGTGCCAGCGGGCTGGCAGTGGCAACGATCGGTTGGTGCTTTTTACGTGCCACCAGCACAGAAGCCAGTCAAGGTGGCGCTGCAATCGGTCACGTTTTTTATTTTACGTGCTGAAAGGAAGCAACAGAAAGTAACAACCACATTCCTACCTGCGCGTAGAGCGGGTCACCTTCAGCTAGTATAATATAATAATATATATATAATATATATTATAATAATAATAATAATAATAATAATAATGATAATAATAATAATAATAATAATAATAATAATAATAATAATAATATAATAATAATAATAGGGAGTATAACTCTAAACTTGCAGGGGAAAATTCAATTGAGTATTAAATCAAATTTCACAATATAAATATATAATATATATAAATTAGAGAAAAACCACTATTATGTAATTCAAACAATGATAGACATAAACCAAATCATAAAAAAAAATAAAATATATTATAAAATATATAACTAGATCACAAAAAGTACAAAAAATGAATAAACAAATATATATATATATACTTCTTTTATTTTTCAAAATTAAGATAAACAGTGTTCTTTTTAATCTAACATATACTCTCCTTCATTTTCTACAATACTCTTCCATCTATCTGGTAGACTTGCAAGGCCCCTCTTCCAAAATTCACTTGCACATGTCGATAAATATTCCTCCAGTACTGTTCTGACTTAGTCTACGGAATTCATATTTTTTTCTATCCAAATGATTTTGAAGACTGCAGAATAATCAGATGGGGAAATGTCTGGTGAATATTACGGGTTGGGCATCGTTTTCCATTCAAACTCTCCAGCCTTTGGGATGTCATACACACTGTATGTGGTCGAACATAAGATTCAGAAAGTGTGAGAGAAACCCATTGACCCAATTCACTGATTTTTCTGATGGCACGCAGGTGTTGATAAATGGTTGAATGACCAAATCCAAGCTTCTCTGCCACTTCCTCAACAGTTACAATGGAATTTTGTTCCACCAGGATTTGCTGGACGTCCTCATCAAGCTCTACAGATGTTCCAGGATGAGGCTCATCTTCTAGGCTGTAGTTTCTGGCTCAGTATTTCTGGAACCACTGCTGACACTGCCTTAAGCTTCTTGTCTGATCCCCATATATTGCATTAATATTCCTTGCACTTTCTGTAATGTTGTTACCTGTAGTGAACTCATATAGCAAAATATGCCAAATATGCTCTTTTGTCACTTCCATTATAACTTTGAAAAAATAACTGTTGAAATTGAAATTTGCATTAAGAATAAGTACAAGTTAAAATTGCTACCTGCTTTTGTAGCAAATTGACGCAGGTAGTTTGTCTTGTACCCTTCCAAATTTTAGTTCGTACAATTGAAAAAACTGCATTATTTATGGGATGACCCAATATATATGTATATACATACACACATGCATGAATGTATATTTGTTGATGAACATTTTCTATGGCTGGATGTCCTTGTCATGAACCCTAACCTGTAATATTTTCCTGTGGCTGGACTTGACATGTTTTCATGAAAGATGGGAAACAAAGGACATTACCTGTGTGATGGAGACACTTGCTTACAATAATCACACAATATCAAGACAAGGAGACACTCATGGTGATTCCTCCATTTTCACAAATAATTGCTGTCTCTCAGTGTTTCCTCACTGTCAATGACATTTCTGACTTTCTGTCATTGACCTCTCAGATGACTATTCAGTCCTGCTGCAGATCTGCATGATTTGAAGCATAGGTGAAAAGTGAAAGTTGTAACTTCCACTGGATTGACTGGATCACTTTCTGGGATATGATCTTTGTGTACTGCCATATGTCTTTTTAGATCTGGAATTGACTTGCAAACTTTTTCACATATTACACTGTTTGACTCATCTGGTTTGGAAGGAAGGACATTGCATACGATTGGTCTTTCATGGGGCTTCAAATGGTTAACACATCCAACCTCTATTGTTTTATGTTCTCATTGAAGTTCTGAAGACAGCTGTTCAGAAGCCAATGATTAAGCTATTTATGCTCAAAGCAAATTTCACAACCTTCCCTTATATGTTTCCTACACTCAACTCTTTCCAAAGCTAGCTCTTCCCAGTTCTTTACATTGATTTGCAGTTCCTTCAGTCTTTGTATATTTTTCTTAGTTTATGTTGAGGACACTTTTCAATATGCAGCTTACCACTGAACAGCTATTTGGAATCCTTTTATCTTCAATACATACAACATGGTCTGCCCAATGCATCTGAGTTTCTAACTACCAAATTCACTTAGAAGGCTTTGGTTGGCCAGGGTTATAGTAGGAGACACTTGCCCACAGTACATGCAGTGGGGATGAACCTAGAACCAAGTGGCTTGGAAGCAAGTTTCTTAACTATACAGCAATACCTGTAACTGAAGCAAATGGACTGCAACTAGAAATTGAACCCTAATTAGTTTCAACATATTGGAAGCTTATCTCCTCTTGCTCTACAACACATGCGAAAACTAAAAATCATACAAGCATCTCTTGGGTTTGATTTTTTATTTTTGACTTTTGATCTTGCAAGGAAAGGAAAAAGCACAAAATAAAAATAAAATAAAACAAAATAGCAGCAAAATTCTCAATGATACCTGAGTAAAGTTGTTGAGAGCTTTATGGAGGTTGGCTTGCATTCCTGAGGGTGGCTCATTAATAATTTTGATAGCAGATTCCAGTATGCCATGTGGAATAATGTGAGATTCAGCAGATGCTGCAGGCTCAGCACTGATAAACACCCGGTAGTTATCATGACTGACAAGACTGTACTGTTCCAGTTTTTTTTCCAACTGTGACAGCCATTTAGCAACCAAGTGAACATTCTGGAAAGAAAAAAATTATTCATTCATAAAATAGATATTGGATATATGAAATAGAATATCATTTTGAATATTTAATCTTCATGATAAAATCAATACATTAACAGACAACCAAAAGTAAGGTCAACAGTTTGAATCTGTTACTGATACTGCATCCACAGTTGAACTATAGCTAAACAAGTAAAGTAACAAATAAATTCTCTTAGAAATACATCATCATCATTGTTTAACGTCCGTTTTTCCATGCTAGCATGGGTTGGACGGTTCAACTGGGGTCTGGGAAGCCAGAAGGCTGCGCCAGGCCCAGTCTGATCTGGCAGTGTTTCCTAACGCCAACCACTCCGTGAGTGTAGTGGGTGTTTTTTACGTGCCACCTGCACAGGTGCCAGACGAGGCTGGCAAACGGCCACGATCGGATGGTGCTTTTTATGTGCCACTGGCAAGGGGGCCAGACGAGCTGGCAATGGCCACAATCGGATGGTGCTTTTTACGTGCCACCGGCATGGAGGCCAGTCGGGGCGGCACTGGCAATGGCCACGTTCGGATGGTTCCTTTACGTGCCACCAGCACTGGTATCACAGTTACAATTTCCATTGATGTTGATCGATTTCGATTTTGATTTTCACTTGCCTCAACAGGTCTTCACAAGTAGGAAAGGTATGCATAAGTGGGCTGGCTACATCCCAGGTAGACACCATGGGTTATGGTCTCACTTGTCCTGCCAGGTCTTCCCATGCACAGCATACTTCCAAAGGTCTCGGTCTCTGGTCATTTCCTCGGTGAAACCTAAAGTTCGAAGGTTGTGCTTCACCACCTAATCCCAGGTTTTCCTGGGTCTACCTCTTCCACAGATTCCACCAACCACTAGGGTGTGGCACTTTTTCACACAACTATCTTCATCCATTCTCGCTACATGACCATACCAGCGCAAACGTCTCTCTTGCACACCACAACTGATGCTTCTTAGGTCCAACTTTTCTCTCAGGGTACTTACACTCTGTTGAGTATGAACACTGACATTACACATCCAGCGGAGCATACTGGCTTCATTTCTTGCGAGCTTACGCATATCCTCAGCAGTCACGGCCCATGTTTCACTGCCATGTAGCATGGCTGTTCATACACATGCGTTATACAGTCTGCCTTTTACTCTGAGCAAGAGGCCTTTTGTCACCAGCAGAGGTAAGAGCTCTCTGAACTTTGCCCAAGCTATTCTTATTATAGTAGTTACACTTTCAGCACACCCACCCCTGCCACTGACTTGGTCACCTAGGTAACGGAAGCTAACAACAATTTCTAGTTTTTCTCCCTGGAATGTGGCAGAAGTTGGTCTCTGAGCATTTTCAGTGTTTATTGCTCCTGAGCATCTGCCACATACAAAAACAATCTTCTCAGTTAGCCTTCCTATGACATTGCTGCACCTCTTATGTGTCCATAGCTTACACTTGGTGCATCTTGTAGAGTTTCTACCTACACCTTTTCTACAGATCGAGCAGGGCCATCTACCTGAAGGCGTTTGTGATTTGCATGCCTTCCTACATATTAAGACTTTGGTTTTAGCTAGGTTGATGTTAAAGCCCTTTGATTCTAATCCTTGCCTCCACACTTGAAACTTTGTCTCTAGTTCTGATAGTGACTCAGCAATTAGATCGAGGTCATCAGCATATAAGGAGCTCCCAGGGGCATCCTGTCTTGAATTCCTCTGTTATTGCCTGAAGGACTATGATAAATAGGAGGGGGCTGAGGACTGAACCTTGGTGGACCCCTACCTTTACACGGAATTCTTTAGTGTACTCGTTGCCAACCCTCACCTTACTTACAGCGTCTCTGTACATGGCTTGCACAGCTCTCATTAACCATTCATCTATCCCTAGTTTCCTCATTGACCACCAGATAAGGGATTTGGGACCCTGTCAAAGGCTTTCTCCATGTCTATGAAAGCCAGGTACAGAGGTTTATCTTTGGCTAGGTATTTCTCCTGCAGCTGTCTTACCAGAAATATAGCATCAGTGGTGCTTTTCTCTGGCATGAACCGAAACTGCGTCTCATCTAGACTGACTCTCTCCCTAATTAGTTGGGCTATGACCCTCTCTATGACCCTCATTACCTGATCCGACAACTTGATACCTCTGTAATTATTTGTATCTAAAGCGTCACCTTTAGCTTTGTAGCAGTTGACTATTATGCTGCTACACCAGTCATTAGGTATGACTCCTTCGTGTATCACCTGGTTAACTATATGGGTGACTAGGCTATGGCCGACACTACCAGATATTTTAAGCATCTTTGCAGTAATTCCTGATGGGGCTTTCCCTGTCATCCTGCTTCTAATTGCTTTAACTACTAAGGAACTGTCAACTCGGATAGCTGGTCCCTCTGTTGGGTCGACATTTGGCAGACTCTCTTTATCCCATTCATTTTCCTTATTTAGCAGCCTCTCATAATGGTGTCTCCAAACCTCTCTCTTTGCATCCTCATTCAGCGCAAGTGAGCCATCATCCATGCGAACACATTTCTCTCCTACCACATCACGATTCTCTCTCACACACTGTCTTGCAACACGGAATACCTCAAGTCTTTGGTCCTCATGGCGCAGAACATTGGCAAATTTTTTCTTATCTGCTTCCCTTCTGGCTAAATAAACCTTCTCCTAGCTTCACTTTTGGTAGTCCGATACAATTCCCTGCTACCACCATTTTTCCTGTCCTTCCAAGCCTGTGTCTTATCTCTAATAGCCCTGTCTACAACATTGTTCCACCACTACCATGTTATTTTGGGTCGAGAGGGGACTTTGCACCAGCCACAGATCTAGTCAGTGGCTCTCAGCAGGTTGTCCCTTAGAAACCTCCAGTTGTCTTCTACCCCATGTGAAGCTCTATCCCCTTCTACTTCGTCAAAGGCTTCAAGTAATATGTCCCTAAATCTCTGTCCATTCACAGGATCTTTAAGCTTCCATATCCTTCTTCTCCATGTTGGTCGTCTTCTGGTCATCCTCTTAGTCCTGATCCTAAAGTCACTAACTACCAGTCTATGTTGTGGGGTACGTTCTTCACCTGGGAAGGTTTTGGCATTTATAAGCAGCCATCTTTCCCTTTTCCTGGCAAGGATGTAGTCAATTTGGTTGGTATGTCAGCCCGATCGGTAGGTGACTAGGTGGCCGGTAGGTTTCCTGAAGTTAGTGTTGCAAACCATAAGATCATTTGCATTGCAGAACTCCAGCAACCTGGTTCCCTCTTCATTGCGAGAACCATAACCATAGCCTCCATGTATACCATGGAAGCCCCCAGCATGTCGTCCAACATGACCATTGAAGTCACCAGCCACAAAGAGAAGGTCTCTGTTGTTCGTCAACGAGGTCGTCTGCAGTAGGGTGTCATAGAATCGGTCTTTCTGTCCATTGGGCTGAGGGGCATAGGCCGATATAATGGTTGCTAATCCATGATGAAGCACTAATCTAATCTTAAGTATTCTGTCACTTACTCTAATTACCTCTATTACCTTATCTACCCATTTTTCAGCGAGAAGTATACCCACGCCCCCAACCCCGTCAGTGTTCCCTGCCCAGAAAGTCTTGTACCTGTGTTCTTTGCCTGTGAGGAACCTAGCAGAACCTCCTCTCCACCTTACTTCTTGGATGCAGCACAAATCAACACATCTACGTTCAAGCATTTCAACAATCTCATCAGACCTACCTTTCAGTGTGCCGACGTTGAGAGTGCCAACTCTGAGGGTGTGGGAGGTATGGGCCCTAGAGACCCTGGGGCGGGGGACAGTGGTGTAATGTACCTGAAAAGAGAGCTTGCATTTGGCAGAATTCATAAGCAAACAATGATCTTAATAAGTTCAATCTGCTTACACTAAACTATCATGTTTTGCACTGTATGATCACAACCTTATATAGTAGGGGTGGGGTTGGCGTAAGGCCTTTAGGTGTTCATGGGAGACAAGCAAAGGAAGACGAGATAGAGACTTCCGGTTCAGGTGGAGGGAGTGGGAGGGCAGGCGCACCACCGAGAACTGGCATCCATGGGCTAGAGATTAAGAGACGGAAAAGGCCTATAGATAGATAGGCATATAGTGTAGGAATTAGATAGACAGGGTGAAGGACGATAGATCAGCCAGTGGGTGGGTAGGTGGGGGTCAGAACACGCGAGAGGGAGGGAGGGCGGGATGGTTCCTGGATTTGGAGAAAGACGAAATTAGAGACAAGGACTGTGAACGTGTGATAAGTTTTCATGAGTGAAAGAATATGTTGGAAATTAAAGAAATGCATGACCTGGGGTTAAGACGAAAGGATGTGAAAGAATATGTTGGAAATTAAAGAAATGCATGACCTAGGGTTAAGACGAAAGGATGTGAAAGCGGTACAAATAATTGCACACTGTACATTTTTTTGTTATTTGTCCCTTTTTCATTCTCTCCACCCCAACATGCATGCATACATACATATATATATATATATATTAAAAATAAAAGGAAAATGCACTGAAATATTTGTTACAAATATATACTTATGAGTTAAAATAGATACCCCTCTCTTTCACACTCTTTTATTATTGTCATTTATTCATTTGTTTATCTAATTTTCTCACAGTTTGGCTGACTGAAAACTCTTGGTTATAGCTCTAGTTAAGAATGCAAATACCCAATTCTATCTCATTATTATTATTACTATTCTTTCACACTAGCAGCCTGAGTTTCCTGAGGTTTTGCTGTTTCACAGCGCACTTGCCCATTCCACCCCACCACCTATACCAGAAGTCTTTATCCTCTGACCTCTATTGGATGTCTTTCTCCTGAACACTTCTAAAGGTTTAATTTTCCCCCATCCCTGCTTAGGGTTTATCTCCTATGTAATGTAGTGATTATGTAGTGCATAAAATGATGGTGTAGTGTATGCAGGTTGAAGGCTATTGTATATTTATGACTTCTGCCAAGTGCAAGCTTTCTTTTCAGGAACATGATGCTGCTGTTCCCCATCCCATGGTTTCACGGGCCCACACCTTCCACACCCTCAGAGTTGGGACACTTAATGTTGGCACATTGAAAGGTAGGTCTGGTGAGATTGTTGCAATGTGCTGCATCCAAGAAGGTGGAGAGGAAGTTCTGCTAGGTTCCTCACAGGCAAAGAACATAGATATAAGATTTCCTGGGTAGGGAACAATGGACGAAGTCGGGGGCATGGGTATTCTTCTTGCAGAGAAAGACTACCTAATCAAGGTAGTCAGAGTCTGTGATAGAATACTTAAGATTAGATTGGTGCTGCAACATGGATTAGCAATCATTATCTTGGCTTATGCCCCTCAGCCAGGGCTACTTGATGAACTGATGAACAGAAAGACCAATTTTATGACACCCTCTTGCAGACTACCTCATTGACAAATGAGAGGGACCTTCTCTTTGTGGCTGGTGACTTCAACGAGCATGTTGACAACAGGCAGGTGGCTTCCATGGTATACATGGTGACTTTGGTTTTGGTTCTCACAATGAGGAGGGAACCAGGCTGCTGAAGGTCTGCATTGCAAAACATCTTATGGTTTGTAATACTAACTTTGGGAAACCTGCCAGTTAACTATTCACCTACTGGTCTGGTAGACACACCTGTCAAATTGATAACATCCAAGCCAGGAAATGGGAAAGATGGCTACATATAAATGCCAAAACCTTCCCAGGTGAAAAATGCACCCCACAACATAGATTAGTAAGTAGTTAGCAACTTCAGGATCAGGGTTAAATGGATGCCCAGAAGATGGCCAACAGGGAAAAGAAAGGTCTGGAAGCTT
This sequence comes from Octopus sinensis, assembly GCF_006345805.1. Classification (NCBI taxonomy): domain Eukaryota; kingdom Metazoa; phylum Mollusca; class Cephalopoda; order Octopoda; family Octopodidae; genus Octopus; species Octopus sinensis. The sequence continues at coordinate 74,267,758 of NC_042997.1, forward strand.
AAGGATCCTGTTAATGGACAGAGATTTAGAGACGTATTACTTGAAGCTTTTGACAAAATAGAGGTGGATATAGCATAACATGATGTGGAAGACAACTGGAGGTTCCTACAGGACAACTTGTTGAGGGCTACTGACCAGATCTGTGGATGGTGCAAAATCCCCTCTCGACCCAAGGTGACGTAGTGGTGATTGTAGTTGCCAAGGCCATTAGGGAAAAGAAACAGGCTTGGAAGGACTGGAAGAATGGTGGTAGCATGAAATCGCATTAGATTGCCAGAAGGGAAGCCAGGAGACAGGTTTACTTAGCCAGAGGGGAAGCAGATAAGAAAAAATTTGCCAATGTTCTGCATTGTGAGGACCAAAGACTTGAGGTATTTCATGTTGCAAGACAGTGTGTGAGTGAGAATCATGATGCCATAGGAGAGAAATGTGTCTGCATGGATGATGGCTCACTTGCATTTAATGAGGCTGCAAAGAGAGAGACTTGGAGACATCACTATGAAAGGTTGCTAAATGAGAAGAATGAATGGAAGAAAGAAAGTCTGACGAATGTCGACCCAACAGAGGGACCAGTTATCTGAATTGACAGTACCTTAAGGGTATGAAGATAGGGAAAGCCCCTGGAATCACTACAGAGATGCTTAAAATATCTGGTGGTGTTGGCTATAGTTTAGTCACCCGTATAGTCAATCAGGTGATACACGAAGGAGTCATACCTAATGACTGGTGTAGCAGCACCATAGGCAATTGTTACACAGGTAAAGGTGATGCATTAGATACAAATAACTACAGAGGTATCAAGTTGTTGGATCAGTTAATGAAAGTTTCTGGAGAGGGCCATAGCCCAACTAATTAGGGAGATGCAGTTTGGGTTTGTGCCAGGGAAAAGCACCACTAATGCTATATTTCTGGTAAGACAGCTGCAAGAGGACTATCTAACCAAATATAAACCTCTGTACCTGGTTTTCATTGACATGGATAAAGCCTTTTACAGGGCCCCCTGATCCCTTATCTGGTGGTCAATGCAGAAACTAGGGATGGATGAGTGGTTAATGAGAGTTGGATAAGCAATGTACAGGGATGCTGTCAGTAAGGTGAGGGTTGGCAACGAGTATAGTGAAGAATTCCAGGTAGGGGTAGGGGTCCACAAAGGATCAGTCATCAGCCCCCTCATTCATCATAACCCTCCAGGCAATAACAGAGGAATTCAAGACAGGATGTCCCTGGGAGCTTCTCTATGCTGATAACCTTGCTCTAATAGCTGAGTCACTATCAGAACTAGAAGAGAAGTTTCAGGTGTGGAAGCAAGGTCTAGAATTTAAGGGCCTTAGAGTCAATCCAGCAAAACCCAAAGTCTTAATAAGTAGGAAGGCAGACCAATCACAAACGCCTTCAGGTAGATGGCCCTGCTCGATCTGTGGAAAAGGCATAGGTAGAAACTCCGTAAGATGTACCCAGTGTAAGCTATGGACATATAAGTGGTGCAGAAATATCAAAGGAAGGCTAACTGGGAAGATAGATTTTGTGTGTGGCAAATGCTCAGGGGCAATAAACACTGAAGATGTGCAGAAAACAGCTTCTGTCACATGTCAGAGGTAAAAACTAACTAGTAGTTGATAGCTTCCATTACCTAGGTGACCAAGTCAGTGGTAGGGGTGGATGCTCTTAGAGTGTAGCTGCTAGAATAAGAATAGCCTGCGCAAAGTTTAGAGAGCTCCTGCCTCTGCTGGTGACAAAGAGCCTCTTGCTAAGAGTAAAAGATAGTCTGCATGACGCATGTGGCATGTGTGCAAACAGCCATGCTAGATGGCAATGAAACATGGGCTGTATCCGCTGAGGACATGTGTAAGCTTCCAAGAAATGAAGCCAGTATGCTCCGCTGAACGTGTAATGTTGGTGTGCATACACAACAGAGTGTAAGTGCCCTGAGAGAAAAGTTGGACATAAGAAGCAGCAGATGTGGGGTGCAAGAGAGACGACTATGCTGCTATGGTCATGTGCTGTGTATAAAAAATGTCACATCTTAGCAGTAGAGGGAACCTGTGGAAGAGGTAGTCCCAGGAAGACGTGGGATAAGGTGATGAAGCATGACCTTCGAACACTGGGCCACATGGAGGCGATGATGAGTGACCAAGACCTTTGGAGATATGCTGTGCTTGAGAAGACCCAGCAAGCTAAGTGGGACCGTAACAGTGGCCTATACCAGTGCAGCATAATTGGCCCATTTAAGAGTACCCTTCAATTATTGGGCAATAAACTGTGCTTGCAAAGTGAAGTGAAATCATGGCCAATGCCAGTACTGCCAGACTGGCACCTTTGTTGGTGGCATGTAAAAAGCACCATTCAAGTGTGGTCAATGCCAGTACTGCCTGACTGGTCCCGTGCTGGTGGCACATAAAAATCACCAATTAAGCATGGTTGTTGCCAGTGCCACCTGACTGGCTCCCATGCCGGTGGCATATAGAAAGCACCATTTAAGCATGCCAGTGACACTCTCGGAGTGGTTGGTGTTAGGAAGGGCATCCAGCTGTAGAAACTTTGCCAGATCAGATTGGAACCTGGTACAGCCATCTGGTTTGCCAGTTCTCAGTCAAACCATCCAACTCATGCCAACATGGAAAGTGGATGTTAAATGATGATGATGATGACGATGAACTGGTTTCACTCGTTTGGATAATCATGACTGAATAGTTAGCGATGATGTTATAATTCCATGCTACCATTCCATTAGTTGTAGTTATTTGATATTGGTGACATCAGATAATTCAGTATAGTTGAAACTATACTGTGGATATTAGAAAGCCTAAGGTGTTGCCTCTGAGATGAAGAGAAAACACTCCATTGTTCTCTTACATGAGCAGAAACTATGACGTACTATCAAAAAGTTCATGGACTAGTTCTGTAGTGTGCCAACAGATGACATAGTTGCATGCACAGTGAGAGAGCTAGCAGTGACCTTCATAAGGCAGTGTGCTGAATGACATCACTGTGTTTACTTCCCAAGTTGTGAAATTTGTGTTTTTGTGATCATGTGTATGCTGTAGTCTGTGATTCTGTTATGGACAGGAACAAAGAGCCAATGTGAAATTTTGTGTTAAACTTGGGGAGTCTGCTAGTGAGACAGTGATCATGCTTTGGCAAGCTTATGGTGACAAGGCAATGGGTTGTACTCAATGTTTTGAATGACATGGGTGTTTCAAAAGCAGAAGAATGTCTCTGTAATATGAGTAATCTGGGAGACCTGCCACAAGCATCCCCCCACCAGAAAAGTGGTACTGTGCATTGAGAATTCATCCTCCAGGGTCGGACTGTCAATCAAGAGTTCTACTGCAATGTTTTGAATCATTTGGAGGAGGATATTTGGTGAAGGCGACTGGATCTGTGGAGCACGAAGAATTGGATTCTCCACAACAACAATGCACTCTGTCATTGAGCTCTTCTCATTTGCAAATCTCTCACCCAAAACAACAAGGTATCACTTCTGCATCCTCCCTATTCACCAGATTTGGCACCTGTGGACTTCCATCTCTTCCCCAAGATGAAAATGCGGCTCAAAGTCACTGTTTTAACACTGTTGTCGAGATCCAGAATGAACTGTAGAAGGTCCTCAAATTGCTTATGGAAAACGATTTCCAGGCCAAATTCCAAAAGTGGGTGCATTGCTGTGCAAGGTGACTATTTCAAAGGAGATGCTGTTAAAACTTAGGCAAATACGTTTCTTTTATTAAATTTAACTAGTCATGAAACTTTTTGATACCACATTGTAATTGAGAATATATCTACATCTCTGTTTTGGGATAATCATCCTTCTTCAGAGATGTATCACTATTCTTCAGTTACCAAGAAAATTGCATATCTAAATTGATGTGTGTGTAGCTTCCCTAATTTACATTGTAATACATCAACTGGCAACAAAATAAATGTAGTAATATATTGTATAAAGGATCATGGGTAAGGCCAGAACAATGTGAAGTAAATGCAAGGCAAATCGCAAGAAAGCAAATATATGGAAAGCAATTAAAGAGGCTGGTGAAGAAAATCTGAACGGGATTTTCTTCTGGCCCAAGTAATATATATCATATTTATAAAGAAAATATCACATGCAAATCAGGACAGCTGTTAATGTTATATCCTGATAAGCTCTGCAATTCAAATATAATAATTTAGATTCAAATCTATTAATTTAGATTCGATGTTCTCTAAGTACTTGAAAAATAGTGGTACATTTCTGAAGAGACCAAAGCAAATCTCAATCTTCTCGGCTAAAGCTTTCAATAAACAACTGTAGTATTATATACATCATACATATTTTGGGTATTATATGAGAAGACCAAAGAAGGAAAAAGAAAATAGAATAAGAAGCTATAAAGAGGTTGTTGATAAAAACCACAATGACAACCAAAATATAAAAGAAAAAGTCCCAGATGCCAACTCAAACTTTTGTAGAACTGAATTACTAGGAAATAAGATTGGCATCAACAATCCTTTTTGGAAAGCAATTAAAGAAGCTGGTGAAGAAAATCTGAATAGGATTTTCTACTGGGCCAAGTGGTATACCATACAAGATGCTATTCTGGAAGATGTGGAAAGGGGGACCATTCTGTTGTATAGGAAGAAGGTTGTTTTGTATCAAATGAAGAAAGATTTTCAACCCTTAACCAATTCAAAACCATCTCACTCCTGAGTGCTGAAGGTAATGTCATCTTTTCAGTGAGAGTACCTTGCACATAATTGAGAATAGATACAAAAACACCTCAGACTAGAGAGGTGCAATTCCAGTCTTCTCTGAATGTCCAGGACACACTGGAGTTCTCAGTCAGATGATCTGGGAGGCCAAAGAAAGCAAAGGCAATCTGATAGGTAGTATGGCTAGACTTCATCATGCCTTCATACATGCAGCCTTAATCTGCTATCACATTCCTCCATTTCAAGGAAACAATCACCAGCTACTTTGGAGATATTCAGTAGCATTTCAAAAGTGCCCATTTACATGTCCATAGCAAGATCTGGAGAAAGGAAATTGCAACTGGCTGTACAGTTTCCACCATTCTCTTCATCATCATGGAAATAAACCTCCTCATGACAACTGCTGATAATGAAGTTCAAGGAACAACATCCAAAAAAGGGACTTCATAGATGATATCACAGTAACAACAACCCACATGAAGGTGATATAGGTGCTAACTTCACCTGAACACATAGCATCATAGACTACATACAAGGAATATATTTCATTGATAAAAGAAAATCTGATTAAATACTTTGGAAAGTGGTTTGATGGTTCAATCACTGACAGGAGTAACATCACCAATACTAGAAAACAACAAGTGCCAGAAAAGGATTGAAAAACCAGAGTTCCCAGAAAAATTCAAAGTTTGGTTTTACAACACAGACTGTTCCCAAGACTAAAGGGGCTGTTGATATTATATGAGGTTCCAATGACAAGAGTAGAAGGAGTGGAAAGAAAGTACTTCAGAAAGTAATTGAGTAACCATCCAAGCTTCATTTAAGTAGGCTTGTATATAAGATCAGGAGAGCTCCAACTTCCTCTGTTATCCATTGTGGAGGAACTAAAGGTTGCAAAAAGCAGCAAGAAAGAGTCGCTTGCTGTTAAAGAGCAAGAGAGAAGGTTAAGCTGGAAATAAGGAGGAGATGGTAAACAGTGATATGTGCATCATTACTGATCCACTAACAAGAAGATGTTATGGTTCAGTGTTGAAATATTCAATAATCATTGGACACTATTGGATGACATAAATTCCTCCTGGCTAAAGCTATATTTACTAAAGATGGTTAAAGGAGTCCTCTTTAAGATGTAATCAACCTCTTTTATTGAAAGCTGAAACTTCAAGAATCATTACACTTAGTTTCACATATGATTGTCTGAAGACTGGGAATATATATACATACACATACATGTCCCATATATAATATATATATATATATATATATATATATATATATATATATACACATAAATATATACATATATATATATATATATATACACATAAATATATACATATATATATATATATATATATATATATATATATGTTATATATATATGGGACATGTATGTGAAAACTGGGAATATATATACATACACATACATGTCCCATATATCTATATATATAAAAGTGAAGTTGTGTGAGTGTCTGTCTCCTACGATTTAGATTCCTAACTACTCCCACATTTTGCGGTGCAGTTTAACCAAATTCGGGTATCTTATAGTCGTGATTCATATCGAGCCCGTCTGGGTATTAGCGCGCATCTACAATGAGTCTACGATTTTAAAAATAATTTAGCATCATTTTTTTTCCATTTCTTCCAATTTTTTCGTGTGTCGATGGCGGCAGAGTTGGCGTCCATGCTCACACATGCACCTGTGTTGCTTCTCCTCCTTCTTCTCTCCCTCGTAAAGCTGTGGGGAAGGGAGTGTAAGGAAATCAACGTCGTAAAGCGTTGTCAAGGAGACCAGCGTTCTTTTAGAACAACGACTTCATGGCTTGAAGACACCAAAACAGAAATGGCTAAGAAAGCCCGAAAGCAAATTCTACAAAATCGGGAAACACGCCACACAGGGAAGGTTTCCCGTGCAAAGAATTTGCACAACCGAATGTTTTAGTTGTTGCACAACTTTTACTTAAAAAATATTATCCAAACACAAACTTTTGAAGGCAATATTGTATGGCGATGGTACTTGTGAATTATTGGTAATGGATTTAGTAGCCAAAAGGAGAGAGCAGAGGCATATTATGGTGGTGGTGGAGGCGATGGTAGTGGCAGCGGTGGTGGCGGTGGTGCTGGTAGTGGTGTTGTTGTTGTTGTTGGTGGTGATGATGGTGGTGGCGGTGGTGATGATGGTGGTGGTGGTGGTGGTGGTGATGATGGTGGTCGTCATCGTGGTCTTTGTCGTGGTGGTCTTCGTGATGGTGGTGGCGATGGTGGTCGTCGTGTTTGTGGTGGTGGTGTTGTTGTTGGTGGTGGTGGTCGTGGTCGTGGTGGTGGGGGTGGTGATGGTGGTCGTGGTGGTCGTGGTGATGGTGGTGGTGGTCATGGTGGTCGCGGTGGTCTTCGTGATGGTGGTGGTGATGGTCATGGGCGTAGTGGTGGTGGTGGTCATGGTGGTAGTGGTGGTGGTGGTGGTGGCTGAAGCTGTCGTCTGGGTTCTTCCAATTTTTTCGTGTGTCGGTGGCGGCGTTGGCGTTCATGCTCGCACCTGCACCTGTGTAGCTCCTCCCCTTCTTCCCTCCCTCGTGAAGCTGTGGGGAAGGCAGGGTAGGGAAATCAACGTCGTAAAGCGTTGTCAAGGAGACCAGCGTTCTTTTAGAACAACGACTTCATGGCTTGAAGTCGCCAAAATAGAAATCGCTAAAAAAGCTGAAACAGATCCACAAAAATGGCAAAAACCGCCACACGGGGCAGGTTTCCTGTGCAAACAATTTGCACAACCGAATGTTTTAGTTGTTGCACAAATCTTTATATATAAAAGTGAAGTTGTGTGTCTGTCTCCTGCGATTTAGATTCCTAACTACTCCCACATTTTGCGGTGCAGTTTAACCAAAACCGGGTATCTTATAGTCGTGATTCATATCGAGCTCTTCTGGGTATTAGCGCGCGTCTATGATGAGTCTATGATTTAAAAAAAAAATTACCATCCTTTTTTATTCCATTTTTAATGCATTATTTTGCTATTTTTTTGCTATAACTCACTAAAAATGCTTATATAGTTATTTCCCTTACAAATCCAAGCAACGCCGGGCGATACATATATATGGGACATGTATGTGTATGTATATATATTCCCAGTCTTCAGACACTGGCAGAGATATCCAGTGTTCCCCATGTTATATGGAATTGAAGAATTAGACTTTTCTTTTATATTTTCTCTAATGAACTGGAATACCTATGATTCAAATTTCATCAAAATTGCAGATTAAGAATTTTAATGGGGGTTCTTTCCCTCTTTACACACCTTAACAAAAATTCTAATTATGACATATTTATCCCATACTACTCATCTTTATGCCTAGATTCCAAAATCCAAATCTTACAGAACCTATTCAAAGGTTTTTGCTCCTGAAAAACAGAGCACATGGAGCTCTAAAATGTGGTAATTAAGGCCCCTATTAGTGGTAGTGGTGGGGTCTTACAGTCAGCCAGAGAAGTTGAATGTTGGGAATCTTTTTTAACTTCTGTTTTATATCTATTGTTCAAATTTCTTTGAAATCAGAAATAAATGAATGTTCACTGGGTTTGTAAAAGAGAGCAAAGCTAGAAGAAACCAAACAACAAATTATCACAATAAGCAGTCAGCTACCCTACCCAAGTTGTTACCACTACCCAATGTAGGATTCCTCCTCATACAGGTGGCCAGCACAGCTATAAGATGCATTACAGATCTATAGCAATTGGAAGGGCGTGACCCAACTCAAATAAACATTAACAACCATGAGACATGAGGGCTAAGGGGAAATGAAAGTGTCACCTCTGGAGTTTGCCAATGATCACCATGCTGATAGGTAACTGAACAGAATGAATTTGCAATCTATAAATCTCTTTGAATGACCAATCTGGAAAGGTCTTGAAGTCAAAATTAATTCTGGAGATTATCACTGACCCAGTGATAATAAAGACTCAAAGGAGGTCTGCAACCAAATAACTTTATTCAAAATAACACTTTGCAACTGAATCAGAGGAGGCTTTCCTTTACTTGACAATTTATGCACTACATTGCAGAAATCACAATCTAAGTATATCTCAAAGCAAACTCTTATACTGTTGTACCATTGAATTACAAATAACACTCATCTTGTATCTTCGGGTGACTCTACAACTTCCAAGACTACAGTTGTATTCGTCTTGGCTTAGGAAAAATGACTAAATTGTTGGGGTTAAACCCCCATTAAGGGGTCTTACTAACTTCCTAAGAAGTTGAAATTTTAGGAATATAACTTCATTTGTGTCTAATATCTATGGTTAAAATTTCATCAACAGCAAAAATATATGAATTTTCCTGGGGCTTATGGCCTCATTTATGCCCCCTCATTTCAAACATATACTGCATTACATCCACCCTTATGCATAGAATATAATTTCCAAATTTCATAAAGATACATTCAGTACTTTTGATCTTGTTTTGGATCATAAAAAATTACTAAAATTTAGGAGTTAAGCCCCCCCCCCCCCAAGGGGTCTTAGAAGCCTCATGAGAAGCGGAAACTTTGGGAATACTTCTTGATTTGTGTTGAAATTTCATCAACATCGGAAATTTATGAATTTTCATGGGGGGATTCTGCCCCCTTAAATTCAAACCAAACATACTACATCATACCCACCCTTATGCATTGAATCTAAGTTCCAAATATCATAAGGATCCATTCAGTAATTTTGGTAAATGAAAAATGACTAAAATTTTTGGGTTTAGCCCCCATTAGGGGGTCTTAGAATCATCCAAAGAAATGGAAATTTTGGAT
>NC_042997.1:74279736-74569736 GCF_006345805.1 Octopus sinensis
GAAATCTTTATATATGTATATATATATATGTATGTATGTATGTATATATGTAAGTGTATGTGTGTGACTTTGTTTCTGTATTTCGCCTTCATCACTGCTTCACAACTGCTGTTCGTTTATTTACATCCCCATAACTTACTGCTTTCACAAGAAGAAACTAATAGAATAAGTCCAGGCTCATCAACATAAAAAAAGCACTAAGCTGTTTCTCATATTTTTCTTTGCCCACTCACTTGTATCTATCAATTTATCTTTGTGTGTATGTATATATATGTATGTATATATGTAAGTCTACGTGTGTGTCTTTGTGTTTCTCCCTCATCACTGCTTCACAACTGCTGTTTGTTTATTTACAGCCCCATAACTTACTGGTTTCACAAGAAGTTATATATATATATAATACACACACGCATATATATACATGTATGTATATGTGCACATTCATATCTATTATATAAAAGTCAATGTCTTTATGTGTTCGTGTGTTACTTATACATTCAAAACTTGCTGCACCGATCATAATGAAATTTGGAACACAAAATCCAAACCCAGGGAGAAGGGTAATGCTGTGTCTTTCATACAATTTCATGTACCAAAATTACTGAATGGATCCTTATGATATTTGAAACTTGGATTCAATGCAATGAGTTTGATTTGAATTTCAGATGGTTTAAAGGAGGCAGAACCCCAATAAAATTTCATAAATTTTCAATGTTGATGAAATTTCAACCATGGATAATTGATATACATCAAGAAGTATTCTCAAAGTTTCCACTTAACATGAGGATTCTAAGACACCCTAATGGGGGCCTTAGCTCCCAAATTTTAGTAATTTCTTTTATGATCCAAAACTAGGTAAAAAGTACTGAATGGATCTTTATGAAATTTGGAAATTATATTCTATGCAGAAGGGCCATAACCCCCATGACAATTCATATATTTTTGCTGTTTTTAACCATACATATTAGATACAAATGAAGTAATATTTATAAAATTTCATCTTCTTACAAGTTAGAAAGACCCCTCCATGGGGACTTAACACCCACAATTTAGTCATTTTGTCTAAGCAAAGACGAATACAGTTGTACTCTTAGAAGCTGTAGGGTTACCTGAGCATAAAAGATGAGCATTATTTGTAATTCAATGGAACAACAGTGTAACAGTTTCCTTTGACATACACTTACATTGTGATTTCTGCAATGTGGTGCATAAATTGTCAAGTAAATGAGAGGCATCTTTGCTTTCACTGATTCAGTTTCAAAGTGTTGAGTAAAGTTATTTGATTGCAGACCTCCTTTCAGTCTTTTTATTATCACTGGGTCACACATAGTCCCCAGATGGTAACATTGATTTCAAGGCCTTCCCAGATGAGTGACTGGTTATTCAAAGACATTTATAGATTGTAAATTTATTCTGTCCAGTTACGTATCAGTATAGTGGTCATTTGCAAACTCCAACTTTCATTTTTCAGGAGCAAAATCCTTTTAACAGGTTGTATAAGACTGGAATTTTGGAATATGCACATAAAAATCAGTAGGATGGGATACATGTGGCACGATTACAATTTTTTTAGGGTGTGTAAAGAGGGAAATAACCCTCATCTACAATTTTGATGAAATTCGAAGCATAGGTATTCCAGTTAATTACAGAAAATATAATAGCAAAGTCTAATTCTTCAATTGCATGTAACATGGGCAACACCAGGTAACTCTGCTAGTATAATATATATACGGGCAAAACGCCCCCGTGCAATGGACAGTGCTGAGTTGTCAAACATTTAAACTAAATTTTCTCAAAACTTATCTGACCGTCCCATAGGCCTCCCCTTTGAGAAACACTGATTTAACCTAAATTTGAGACACCAGCAAAAGATGGATTTCGACCAATGTACTTGCACATACAAATGCACATTCCCACGGCTCTATCGATCGCATTCTCACCTGGAATCGATTTTTGTAATTTTTTCAAAACTTATACATGCCCTGATACTGCCAGTATCTACATATCAAACTTGAGCGCAATCAGATGAAGGATGCCCGAGATCCTAGAAGACACACACACAGACAGAACGGAATTAGCACACCAAGCGAAATGCGTAGCCGTATTTCGTCTGCCGCTACGTTCTTAGTTCAATTCCGCTGAGGTCGACTTTGCCTCAGGGCCGATAAATTAAGTACCAGTTATGCACTGGGGTCGATGTAATCGACTTAATTCATTTGTCTGTCCTTGTTTGTCTTCTCTGTGTTTAGCCCCTTGTGGGTAGTAAAAAAATTTTTTTTAATTATATAATAGATATACACACACACACACACACATATATTGTTATTGGAGAGTCATTCTGTTTTAATGCCTTATTAATTAACACACTCACCGATTCAATTTCCACTCATTAGTTTTTTTCTAAAATTTTCATTGCTTCTTGCAACCTCTTCAACAGTTTTTGACTCTCTCTCTCTCTATATATATATATATTTATATACACACACATTATATATACATTTATATATCTTGACACATAGTCATTTACTAATTGGAAACTGGTAAATAAAGATATTGTATGAAATGTATTACTTGTAATATGACCCAGTGACCTTCTTTGGCTGAAAAATCCATAGCTTGTTCGGCTACTGTTTCTTGTCCTTGTCCAAGTGAAATATTATGGAAGTTTTTGTTAGCAGTTGAGAACTTGAGTTTTTTCCCCAAAGCTTCAACATCTTTCAATGGATCAACACCAGGTGACAAAATGAAGAATATAGGAATAGAAGGTCCTGATTCTTCATATGAAATAGAAAAATCAATGTGTTTTCCTTCAACATACTGAACTCCCATTTTCTCTTCAATAAAATTCCTGTTTGAAAAAGAAAGTAAACTAATTGAACCTGCTTAATTACTAAGGAATGATTGACATTTATTATTATTTAGCTATTACCTGCTATAGAAAGATTCTTATTGAACACTTACTTGTATTCAAAAGCTCTGCTGAATTTACTGTGAATACTTAGATTGCAACATTCTGGTAGACAGCTTAAATTGCAGATATATGCTGTTTATTCATCGACATTCTAGTTTACTAAGTTCAATGGAAATATAGGATTTATAGCTCTACATCCTAGAACAGGGCTGGCCAATCTGAAGCCAGCCTGAGGCCAACCTGAGGCTACATGTGGCCAGCAAACTTTTATCTTGTGGCAAACTTTTATTGCCAGACACTTTCTTGAAATGGGTTTATTTAAACAAACATTTAAAATTTTTTATCAAAAATTAAAGATTGTAATGAAAGGAAGATACTACTATTTTTGCAATGATAATACTTCATATTGAACCAACGATCATTCATTCATAATAGCTTTCAATTCTGTCAGTATACAAGTGGCCATCAAAAAACTTTCTGTGATTAAAGTGACCTGCAATGTAGTTTGAGTTAGTCAGACCTGTCCTAGAGCAACAGTATCATAAGACCTTATTTCTCTTACTTGGATCAGATGAAAATAAAACATACACCCATAGAAATAGCTGCTGCATCAATATGCTCATTAATCAAAAGCACCATTTGGATAAAAGCGACTATCACAATCTGACCAAATTCACTTAGTCCACCTCTGCAGTAGACCCCATCAGAATCTACAAGTGTATAGAAATAGATAGAACAATAAAATAACTATATGTCCAGATTGCCATTTTATATGCCATATAATTCATCACTGTATGACAATGTGCAGTATAGTCTTTAGTGAGGCAAAATCATGGTCTGTGTATTAGATCTGATCATTTAGATGACTACTTGCATTACATACATGTTTTACAATATCTTTCAACTATTTTTGTGATTTGCTTCATCAGCTGGTGGGATTCTGTAACTCTCCCTCTCCAGCACATCTTTGTTCTTGTAAAGGTTAACAATGAGTGCTACGTCAGTTATTGAGAATAATGTCTTGTACTAGATTAAATTCTACATGCTCCAATGCTTTCAGCATTTCAGCAACTATTTCTGACAGAACTGAAGCCTATAAATTCTGTTCTAAGTGGAGTCTTCACTATTTCATTCATATACCTATTTAACAATCTCTCTAATCCAATTTAACAATCTCTCACCATGGCACTTTCGTGCTTCTGTGCTTTTACTGTCATTGGGAGCAATTGTGTTGGTTACTTGGGACCCACTTGTTCTATTTACATCTGGTTTTAAATCAATATATGTTCTTATGATATTTCATGTTTCTTGTCCTCACAGTTCAGGATTTAAGCATCTTGCTTTCAGCTTCTCTCTTGGTTGGGCATGCTTCATGTTTTGCTTACTACCTTACATTGTTTCTTTTTAGTTTATTTTATCAGTCCTTTCAGATTTGTTGCATAGCTCTTTTCCTACACTATGTACCTATAACCAGGTTGGAGTCTCACTCCATCCCTAGAATTAGTCAGTGGCTTACAACAAATTTTCTCCAGAAATTTCTATTCTCTTTATTACAGCCCTCGTCCTCCTTTGTCAAAATATGACATGTAGAAAAGACAAATACAAAATATAAAACAGACAAGCAAACTTAATTTGTCACTTTGATAATTTCTTTGCATCTATTTCCATTAAAAAAATGTTAATTTTTTTTAATCTCAAGGATCCACTAGTTCTCAGTTCTAGTTTCTGTAGCATGTTAATTGGATGAATTTCCTATCCATTCTTGGAAAAAGATATCAACCTTGTTACAGATTGTTTGTTGTTTTAACTTTTGTTTATTTTCCTTTTCACACTAAATCTCCTATTTAAGATCATAATCAATTTTTGTGCACTCTTACCTTGCAGACAAATGGCAAAAAATGTTGTTTCAAAGAACAGTCATTGATATTTGCTTTGTCAGCCACTTAACTCATGGGGTTCTTTTCTTAGGATTGGTGCCTTTGTCTTTATTTAAAGGAGAAGAATAGAAGCCTGGGGGCTGAGGACATTGAAGGTCTCCACAGTGACTAATGTAAGAGAATATTAAGTAATTTTCTACTGAAATCCCAGATTTTTTTTTAATAAAATCAACGGAGTTGGAATGTATTACATGTGGAGTTCCAGATAAATGATTTGGTCCCTTCAAATGGAAAGAGAGTTATTCTGTTTGGATTCTACTGTTACTGTGGTTGGGAGTGGAGTAACAGGCTCTAATTATGATAAGAAACAGCATTCATCTTTTAAGTGAACAAAATATTTATTAATTTTACAGTGTTTTCACTGCTAGAGATGTTGAACTGTGCTTTCCCAAGATATCTATTCAAAGCCAGGTAGACTAAGCAATTGGTAGTTAAATATCTTGATCATAATTTAGTGTCAGTATCAGTTTACAATACCCATTCAGAAATTTGCTGTTCCAATTAGTATATTGCTACTATTTATGTTATACTAAAGCAAATAGAATGCTACATGTAATGCACTAAATATTCTCCCACAAACCTCATGGCATAAGTCATTCTATCAGGTCTCAGAGCTCTCATCATACACAATTTTTGGAGTGAAGTTTTATTTTTCCATTCTTGAGGAAATTTCTCTTTCTCTGGACATTCACTTTCAATGAATTTCTTCCATCGTTTTGCTGAACCTTCTATATCTTTATCTAGATTATGAAAATCTTCAAATTCAATCAGAGCCTGTTAATGAAATTATAGCAAAACAAAACAACCCAATACAATTTATAGTTTAATAAAAACAATATTCAATTTTGAATTGTTAAATTAACAAATTATTAAATACTATCATCACCAGAGTTGATACTATTATCATAAAAGAGGGAACATGATCTTAATTTAGATTGCTGTTGTTATTATTATTAACATGGCGAGCTGGCAGAATCATTAGCACACTGGACGAAATGCCTAGTGGTATTTCTGCTTAAGTTGATTTTGCCTTTCATCCTTTCAGGATCGATAATTTAAGTACATATGAAACAATGGGGGTCGATGTAATCAACTAGTCCCCAACAACCAAATTTCAGGCCTTGTACCTATAGTAGAAAGGATTATTAATATTATTATCATTATTATTATTATTATTATTATTATTATTATTATTATTATTATTATTATTATTATTATTATTATTATTGAGTGAGAGAGCAGTGCATGCCATCAAAGTGACACTGAGGTAAAATATACAAAGCCCAGTATACCCATCATGACTACCTGTCTGATAAGGGTACACCAGGCACATGCATCACAACCATATGTGCGTGACATTGTGATCTCATATCAAAATAAACAGTGTATGACTTTGCATGTGGGGCCCAGTTAGAATTTTCTTCAGGTCGAGTAGCTCATCCTGCTCAAAAGGTCCCTGAATAAGGGTTGTTTAAACATGTTTAATGAAACACCCATGTTTCCAGAGGTGAATTATTCAAACCCCACAACACATGGCTATGATACTCCCCCACTACTTCTGCTTGAGATGAGAGGTGCACACATCATCAGTCACTAAGGGACATGCTCAGCTGGTTAAGGTTAAACAACTGGCAAGCAAATCTGTGGTATTGAGCAGAATATTTGCTGTAGCCCATCTCCTCGTCGTCGTCGTCATTGTCGTCGGCGGTGGCGTTGGCGTCATCATTATTATTATTATTAAGGTAGTTAGCTGGTAGAATCATTAGCATGCTGGGAAAAAGGCAAAATGCTAAGTAGCATTTTGTCCATCATGTTGTGAGTTGAAATTCTACTAGGATTGAATTTGCCTTTCACCCTTCTGGGGATAATGAGATAAGTACCAGTTGAGCACTGGTGTCAATGTAATCGATTTAACCCCTCCCCCAAAACTGCTGGTCTAGTGCAAAAAAAAATTGTTTTTGTTGTTCTCCTCCTCCTCCTCATTATTATTATTCATCACTGAAACAAATCAACTTTGATCAAACCTAGTAAGGGATGGGCTCCACCAGATTTAAAAGCCAAGATATGTCTTATCTTAGATACATCTATTATCAAATAACTGTGCTTATTACCTGATGTTTTATGATTACGGTGTTTTATGATTACAAATATCCATCAGTGAATTAATTGAACTGTTACCTTTTATATCAACTCATTGGAGTTTATATCTTCTGGCTGAATATGGTGAAGAAACTGAAATGAGCACTGCAAGTCAATAACTATATAGCTGACAGCAATGAATTTGGAGAGTTAGACCTTATGTAATACTAGTGACAGGATATAAACTATCAACTTCTCAGCTGGCAACTTTTAAATGCATTACAAATAAAGAAAATTTTTTTCCTACCTTGATACCTCCCCATCCAGTATGGCTGATAAAATTCACAGGAGAGATTAGGTTTGGAATAAAAGGAAAGCGCAACAAAAAGTCCAGTTCCTTTGCATTAAGATCATTCTTGAGTAAGAGAATCTATCAGATAAAACACATTATTTAATGGCTTCTATGAAATAATATAAGATGTCATCAATTTGTAGTTTATCAACAACTAATCCCTTATTCGCACTCTCTCACACAGATATATACTAAACAGATATGTGCAATTTAAAATTACAAGGAATGCTTTTGACTCTAGGAAGAATCACTGAATTATTTTCATCGCTCCTTGCATATCAGCTATTCCACATTGACTATTTCCTTCTATGTTTATATAAGAATGTGTCTGTGCGTGTGTTTGCATGTTTGTTACACATGTTAGACCTTATACAATTAAGGGACAACCTGTTGAAAGCCACTGACCAGATCTGTGGCTGGTGCAAAGTCCCCTCAAGACCCAAAATAACGTGGTGGTGGAACAATATTGTTGACATGGCTATTAGACAAAAGAAACAGGCTTGGAAGGACTGGAAGAACGGTGGTAGCAGGGAAGTGTATCAGACTGCCAGAAGGGAAGCTAGGAGGCAGGTGTATTTAGCCAGAAGGGAAGCAGATAAGAAAAAATTTGCCAATTGTTCTGCGCCGTGAGGATGAAAGACTTGAGGTATTTCGTGTTGCAAGATAGTGTGTGAGAGAGAATCGTGACGTGGTAGGAGAGAAATGTGTTCACAAGGATGACGGTTCACTTGCGCTAAATGAGGATGCAAAGAGAGAGGTTTGGAGATGCCACTATGAGAGGTTGCTAAATGAAGAAAATGAATGGGATAAAGAGAGTCTGCCGAATGTCGACCCAACAGAGGGACCAGCTATCCGAGTTGACAGTTCCTTAGTAGTTAAGGCAATTACAAGCATGAAAACAGGGAAAGCCCCAGGCCCATCAGGAATTACTGCAGAGATGCTCAAAATATCTGGTAGTGTCGGCTATAGCCTAGTCACCCGTATAGTTAACCAGGTGATACACGAAGGAGTCATACCCAATAACTGGTGTAGCAGCATAATAGTCAACTGCTACAAAGGTAAAGGTGATGCCCTAGATACAAATAATTACAGGGGTATCAAGCTGCTGGATCAGGTAATGAAGGTTACGGAGAGGGTTATAGCCCAACTAATTAGAGAGAGAGAGTTAGCTTAGATGAGATGCAGTTTGGGTTCGTGCCAGGGGAAAGTACTACTGATGCTATATTCCTGGTAAGACAACTGCAGGAGAAATACCTAGCCAAAGATAAGCCCCTGTACCTGGCTTTTGTTGACATGGAGAAAGCCTTCGACAGGGTCCCCCGATCCCTTATCTGGTGGTCAATGAGGAAACTAGGGATAGATGAATGGTTAGTGAGAGCTGTGCAAACCATGTACAGAGACGGTGCTAGTAAGGTGAGGGTTGGCAACGAGTACAGTGAAGAATTCCGTGTAGAGGTAGGGGTCCACCAAGGCTCAGTCCTCAGCCCCCTCCTATTTATCATAGTCCTCCAGGCAATAACGGAGGAATTCAAGACAGGATGCCCCTGGGAGCTCCTCTATGCTGATGACCTTGCTCTAATTGCTGAGTCACTATCAGAACTGGAGGAGAAGTTTCAGGTGTGGAAGCAAGGTTTAGAATCGAAGGGCCTTAGAATCAACCTAGCCAAAACCAAAGTCCTAATAAGTAGGAAGGTAGCCCAATCACAAACGCCTTCAGGTAGATGGGCCTGCTCGATCTGTAAAAAAGGTGTAGGTAGAAACTCTATAAGGTGCACCAAGTGTAAGCTATGGACACATAAGAGGTGCAGCAATGTCAAAGGAAGGCTAACAAGGAAAATAGTTTTTATCTGTGGCAGATGCTCAGGAGCAATAAACACTGAAAATGTGCAGAGACCAATTTCTACCACGTTCCAGGGAGAAAAACTAGAAGTAGTTGATAGCTTTCGTTACCTAGGTGACCAAGTCAGTGGCAGGGGTGGGTGTGCTGAAAGTGTAACCTGCTAGAGTAAGAATAGCCTGGGCAAAGTTTAGAGAGCTCTTACCCCTGCTGGTGACAAAAGGCCTCTCGCTCAGTGTAAAAGGCAGACTGTATGATGCATGTGTACGTACAGCCATGCTACATGGTAGTGAAACATGGGCTGTGACTGCTGAGGATATGCGTAAGCTCGCAAGAAATGAAGCCAGTATGCTCCGCTGGATGTGTAATGTCAGTGTTCATACTCAACAGAGTGTAAGTACCTTGAGAGAAAAGCTGGACCTAAGAAGCATCAGTTGTGGTGTGCAAGAGAGACGTTTGCGCTGGTATGGTTATGTGACGAGAATGGCTGAAGATAGTTGTGTGCAAAAGTGCCACACCCTAGCAGTTGAGGGAACCTGTGGAAGAGGTAGACCCAGGAAAACCTGGGACGAGGTGGTGAAGCACGACCTTCGAACTTTAGGTCTCACCAAGGAAATGACTAGAGACCGAGACCTATGGAAGTATGCTGTGCGTGAAAAGACCCGGCAAGACTAGTGAGACCATAACCCGTGACCTCTACCTGGTAAGTAGCCAGTCGACTTATACATACCTTTCCTTCTTGGGACACAAAACTCCACTTGTGAAGACTTGTTGAGGCAAGTGAAAATCAAAATCAAAATCAAACCAAATCAAATCAGATATCAGAAAGCAGAACCAAAATTGAAGTCGATCAACATCAATGGAAATTGCAGCTGTGATACCAGTGCCGGTGACAAGTAAGCGAACCATCCGATTGTGGCCGTTGCCAGCGCCGCCCTGACTGGCCTCCGTGCCGATGGCACGTAAAAAGCACCATCCGTTCATGGCTGTTGCCAACCTCGCCTGGCCATCGTGCCAGTGGCACGTAAAAGCTCCGTCTGTTCGTGGCCATTGCCAGCCTCGCCTGGCCCCCGTGCCGGTGGCACGTAAAAAGTACCATCCGATCGTGGACATTGCCAGCCTCATCTGGCCCCCGTGCTGGTGGCACGTAAAAAGCATCATCCGTCCGTGGCCGTTTGCCAGCTCCGTCTGGCACCTGTGCGGGTGGCACGTAAAAAGCACCTACTACACTCACGGAGTGGTTGGCGTTAGGAAGGGCATCCAGCCGTAGAAACACTGCCAGATCAGACTGGGCCTGATGCAGCCTTCTGGCTTCACAGACCCCAGTTGAACCATCCAATCCATGCTAGCATGGAAAGCGGATGCTAAATGATGATGATGATGATGATGATGACACACATACACATGTATGAGTGAGAGTCTATGTGTGTGAGTATACATACATTTTTGTGACAACTGACACATACACACACACACACACACCTAAAGAAAGAGAGAGAGAGAGACAAACACAGAGGGAGAGAGATAGACCATTATACAAAGAGAGATGCAATTAAAGTGTTAGATATTCAGAGGGAGAGAGAGAGAGTGCCATCCTGCAAAAGTTTAGAATTGGCTCACACACATCTACAAATACATATGTGATGCCTGACAAGTATGTAATGAATATTGTTTACCCTGAGATGTGAATGAATGTATGTCTATCTGTCTGTCTTAGTATATGTGAGTGTATGTGTGATAATTTTTATTTTCATTTGAATTAAAACAATATAACACTTTATCTACACATGCATGTACATATTTGATGACTGACAAGTATATAATGAATATTGTTTACCCTGAAGTGTACATGAATGTATGTCTGTGTGTATCTGTCTTAGTAGATGTATGTGAGTGTATGTGAGAGTGTATGTGTGTGTGAGTGAACGTATGATTGTCACTGATGTAAACTGGCTATGTGAAAGAGCTATACTGGCTCTAACTAATGAAATGGTTGATAAACTCAAATCATGAACATCTTATGACTTTTCAATCAATTCACACAACAGTCAATCAAGATCAGGCTGTTCAATACCCTGTTGAATTTCTGAACACACTTAACCCATTAGCATTTAAACCGGCCATATCCGGCCAAAATATTCTCCCCTGTTTTATGTTCAAATTGGCCAAATCTGGCCTCTCACACCAGCCCTAGTATATAATTCTAAAAATGAATAGTTACTTCATCAAAATCTCAAAGCTACAAGATAATGCAGGATTAATTTAAAACAATGTGAATAAATAAGCATTACTTTTGATAGAATAATGCAAATACTGGGATGTCACCACATAACTTGACACTAAAGTTGGATGCTCCCATTATGTTGCTTAGGAATCTTGACCCACCTCGCCTGTGTAATGGAACTCACTTAATTGTTACTTCCATGATGCCCCATGTCTTAGAGGCAACAATCATAACAGGTAGTCACAAAGGAGAAAATGTCTTTATTCCAAAAATTCCTCTCATACCTACAGATGTTCCATTTGAATTTAAGAGGCTTCAGTTTCCAGTCAAACTAAGTTTTGGTATTTCAATTAACAAATCTCAGGGTCAGTTCCTCAAGGTAGTTGGACTTGACCTCTCTACTACATGCTTCTCCTATGGCCAGCTATAAGTTGATTGCTCACAAGTTGAAAGTAGCAACAATTTATTCATTTGGACACCGACAAAACATATTAAAATGAATATTGTTTACTCTGAGGTGCTTCAACATTGACAGATTTTCATTTCTAAGTTCTATTATCATTATAATTTGGATATTTTTTTAATAAAATATAGATATTTTGAAATAATGATAAAAAAAAATATCTTTATATTTATTGTTTACTAATCTGAATAAGAACAGCTGTAACCCAGACAATGCCAGGTCATTCAGCTAGTATACTAATATAACAGTATTATCTGTTTGTCTGTCTATGTGCTTGACTCATTGCTCCATCCCCATTGACCAACTGACTTGGTGGTATTGTTGTACTGAATAGATTTGGAAAGATACATTGGATAATACAATTCTGCATATATTATATTTGAAAAACAATAGGATGGTGAAGGCCAGAACATTAGTCAAACAATGAAAAGTTGACAGAAGAAAATAACTCAAGAGTAAGAAACAGTATATGTCATACCTGGAAAGTTAATTGGGAAGTGAAAATCAACTTGTCTCTTTCAAATAATCCCCTTGTGGTGTATTGATACACAGAATATGTTATCTTATCTATCAAGTTTACAACTCGTTCAGAAACATCTTCAGCGAGCTCAGCTTGTTCTATAGCCTTTTCAAATACTGTACTGAATGCCTGAAAAATGAAACATATTTTACTTTAATTCTTATTCCTTTATATGTTTTGTGCATCATTAAACTTTTAAAGTGAGAATAACAGGTTTGATATGTTAGCTAACTAATTATTTTAACACACACCTGTTGAAATCTCTTAATGGAAATGGAATCTACTGTGGGTAGTTGATCAATGCTTTAATGGGAAATAATCCAATCTAATGATATGACAATGACAAAGTCTGCCTACATCCTTAGAGGACAGCTCTGGTCACAGTGTGGTTTTGAGCTTGCATGTTTTGCAGATATTTGGGACCTTTTCTGTTTGGCTGCACCTGTAGAAATTTTAAAGTTTAGTGAAAATTTTGAAATTTGGTGTATTGATGTAATTTTCCACATTGAATTTCAGAAGATGATTCACTTTTGCTATAAATGTTTTAAAAAAGAGTTGCAGAAGTTTAAAGTATGATAATTTTTAACCAGTCAGAAAACAGGATTTGGAAGCTGTTATTTTGTGCATGACAGCATGTGTTGTCAACTGTAAATAAATGAAATATCGGTGGAATTCTGCTTTATGCACACCATATAACCCCTCATAACTTTATTTTTTGGAATTTTCAGATAAGTTTTGTGAATTTGTATTCCACACATGAGAATTCATATGATTGTGCAAAAACAAAAAAATTAGCTGTTATTTGTAGCACCTCTCATGATCATCTTATTACCAAATGTGTTTTAAGCATAATAAGCAACAAAAAGAACATGTGTTAAGCAATTTGGTAACAGCTTTGGTTTGTTACTATAGAAGCAGGCACCTATGTGTCTGTAGCTTTGATTGGCTAAGATTACCCAAAATTTGTAAATTTTAAAAGCTATTAACTTTTTATTTAATGATTTATGGTGAAAATGAATTTCATGTCAATGATTACTTTACAAAACTAAGTCAACACACCAAATATGAAATCAATTGGAACAAAAATTGAAGAAATTGAAAAGTGGCAGCCAAACAGAAAAGGTCCAATATTTGGCCTGGTTGTCCCTATTTGATGAATAATGAATAGATTGCATTACTTTGTTAAGTTTTCCAGAAAAATTAGTAGAATAACAAACCAGCTTTTAGTACTTAGTTCTGTATGGGTTAATATTAGGTTCATTTAATTAGTTTTTCCTTTCTCTATAAATCTGTAGCCTTGTTCTAGAGAAACCAATGCTTGTTAGCTCTAATGTGGTGGCAATAGTACGCCACAAGAGTAAATGCTTGTCAGTGTCTAGTTCAATGCCTTCTGTTTTGATACCAAACTGGACTTCATTTCTTTGGAGTTGAGAAAATGGATTATTCTTGTATACCTTCTTTACAATATCTGTCTTGCTGGTCCAATTTCTGCTGGAACATTTCATTTATCTCACTTTTTATCATATCAATTTCTGGCTGACATTAATAGTTTGAAACTGGATGAGATCTTCCAGTTGATTCTACATTTGTGAGTTCAAGATAGTGAGCACCAAGATGAAAGTAAGCTCTAAGTAAACAGACCTGACTTCAATTGTAACTATTTCATTACATTTACATTGTTAGTGCTCTTGAGAAAGGCAAAATATGTACATCTTGCTCCCCATATCAGTACTCATTAACTCAAAGTCAATTGCCATTACCCATTGTTAAATCACCCTTGATTAAAAGGAGTGATAAAATTTATCTATTAACAATGAATAAAAAACTTATTGATTGACTTCATAAAGACAGGATCATTAAAAGAGGAGTAAATAGTAGTTACTACCTTGTTACTGCTGCACTGTCTTTTTTTTAGTTACCACAATCATTCTATTGCAACCATCCTCACAGCCTACGTTTAGCTATTGCCATACCTTTTATAGCAACTACTACATCCATGTAGTCATCCTTATTATAACACTATTACTATGAATACTTATATTTATCAGCTTATGTCTATAATATTTGAGTGAAGAGAACAATATTGTTTTAAATGAAATTTATTATTGATTAATCTAGGTTTGAATATCAATATTTGAACATGCAAATATAAAAAGTATACATAAGAGGGGACAAAATGGATGACAGTGTATTATGTGTCTACACCTCCTTGTTTAACTCTTTAGCATCCAGATTACTCTTAAATATAATGCTTATTTATTTTAATTGTTTTAAATTAACCATACAGTATCTCATAGCTTCAAGATTTCAGTAATGTGATTGTTTCTTGGTATAATGACATTGTAGGGTAGGTGTGAGAGGCTAGACTGACTGGTTTGAACATAAAAGAGATAAAATATTTGGTCCAAATATAGTCAATTTAAACACTAAAGGGTTAAATCTAGGTATATTAGTGACTTAATCCATTTCTTGCATCAACATATATCTTGAACAAAAAATATTTTAAAATCTACTGAAGGTCTGATTGAGATTCACAGTTAATTCAGTCACAGCATCTCCTTAATATATAATGCTGAGAGTGAAAACACCTCATCCAAATTGTTCAGATTGCTTTAAAGAAATTTAGTTATATTATGTATTGCTTTGACAATTCAATTTTTGTTGATTATATCACAATTGAAAACTGAATGATTTCACATTTTGGACAAAATAGAACATACAAACATAAAGAGTACATATAGTATTCTCACAGCCATATCACATTTATGCATTCTTTATATGTCATTTTTATTTTTATTTTTAAGATATATTGGGTCTTACCTTCAGAGAAAACTGGTACATTGGATGAATTTTATTGAGATCACCCAAGAGAAAGTAGATCAAAGATGCTCTGCAAGCTGCTGGTCTGTAATTCTCTCTGGCATCATTGATTTCTCTCTCAGTAGTCTTTGCTTCGGCAACTTTTGTTTCAATCTCAGCTGCAGTGGACTTTGTTGTCTCTAAATTCTCAACAAGAGCATAGTCTCCAAGGAAATTTCCCTCTGCAGCAGACAGTCGGGCTAATAGGAAATCTTCTAGTTGCTGTGTATTTAGACATACAACAGATATGTATGCATATATATATATATATAATATGTACATACGCACACACATATGTATATCAAACAAAGCACACGCATTTACATACATGTCTATATTTATACAGGGATATATATATATGTATAAGGATGAAAAGGAACACACGAGTTGATATATATGAAAAAACAAGTCAGGATAGAAAATGCTAAGATAATTTTATAAAGAACATTTCAGTACTGGTTTCAGTCATTGAGACTTTTTCAACTGTAACAATTAAAGAATTAAATTATATATATATATATATATATATCAAACAAAACAAGAGGAGAAATTGTTTATAAAACATTTAATTACACTCTCTTACATATGTTTCATTAAAAATTAATCATTATTAGTTATATAATCTAAATTATAATCCAATACACATACACACACACATGTGGAGCATGCTGCTGACTCACAGTGACTGGGGGGGGGGGGGCAAGATCTTTATTTTGGTCAAGTCAGTCTTTTGTTGCACTGTCTGTCTGTCTGTCTGTCTCTCTCTCTCTCTCTCCACACACACACACATATGAGGAGGTAGTCAAAAGAAACTGGAATTTTGCAATATTATTTTATTCACTTAGTTTTACATGTTTACACTTTTATCACCTGCAAAGTATTCTCCGTTTCAAACAATGTGTTTTCCACTGCTCAAAGCAGTTCCAGAACTCTTGTAAAGTGATGCCTTTGCCTCCATCATTTTTTCTTCCTTTTCTACATCTGTAAATTCCATAGTATCAGCTTTTGTCACCAGTGATAACCTTCAAAAACGGCCCGGATCAACTTCCAACTGTTCTTTCAGTTCATGACACACATTCAGTCGTGACTTCTTTTGATTTTCTGTGAGCAAACAAGGCACAAATTTTGCTGCAACTCTTTTCAGTCACAATTCCTGAAACTCTTTTCATTTACAATTCCTCACTCAAAATTTGTTGGCAGGAGTTCTAGGACACACAAGTTCATCAATTGTTCAGTGACAGTCTTCCACATTCACAAATTTTCATGATACTTCCATTCGTTTGGGAGGTCAACTGTCGCCCTTAATGAAGTTGGTCTTCAAACAACAAGTGACCATTTCTACGGCATGAAAACCACTCATAAATTTGTGCTTTGCTCATGGCAGCATCCTTGCAAGCTGTTTGAAGCATGACAACTGCTCCAGCTGCCGTTTTCCCCAGTAGAAAAAAGAATTTCATGGAAGCACACAAAATCTGACAAACAGGGGAGAAGCACTGCAAAACAATGATGCACCACATGGCAGTACAACTTAATCTGATACCACTGGTTGGCAGATTGCCACCTAAGGGTCACATCAAGTGACTTCTAGTGGCGGAAGCCTGAACTACAACAGGCTTGTCCCACAGAGAATGTTTCTGCTTACTTTTGGGAACCTCCACGTATATGTGATTATAAAATTCAAGGATCTAAGTGTAGGAATTTGTATACATATATATATATATATATATATATATATAATCTGGTGTAGAACTCAATATATGTATGTATCAAAACAAAGTATTAGATGAGTATAGAGCAGTAATAAGAGATGACTCAGGAAAAACAATGGTTATGTTATGAACTTCATTAGTTTACAGCTGTTTCTGCTATAAGATGCAGTGGACTCTTAGCTGAGTGCCTGAATAATATCCTACAGCTTCCTCAGAGCTTCGAATATGAAGCGCAATTTATTTGGGGGAAAAAATTGCATTTATGCAATATACAGGGAAAGCATTACTAGTGAGAAAGTCAATGCTGATGTGTATAAAAAAATTATCATTAAAAGGCAATTAGATTTACAAGCAGAAAAAGTAGAAAAAATATATGTATATATACACATGCACATGCATTGAAAAATGCATGCAGATACACAGCCACACACACAATGCAGAGATAAGTACACATGCACACACACACTCATACACACACACAGACACATATATATCTATGTGTGTATATATACAATTACATATATACACACACATACACACATGTAGGTCCACCAACCTACATGTAAGTACTACATACACACAGAAAAAAATAGATGGAGACAGACAGAGACTGACCCACACATGCACAGCTCTATTCATACATATATGGATATACCCCTCGCACTTACATACACATTATGAATATATGCTTTGCTTTCTCTCTCTCTTCCTTTTTCCAAAAAAACAAAAACAATATTCTCCTCTTCTAAATAAAGCACAAATGCGTCCAATTCACATAAATGAGCAATATTCTGTTTTTACCATTTTGATTTTGTCTTGATGAGTTTCGTAAAACAAATGAAAGCACTAATAAAGGATTATCCAATATTCTGACTGCCTCCTTTTTCTCAATTTACAATATCAGTACACAACTTCAAACAATCTATATATACATAGATATATTATATAAGATACTCATTTCTTACTTTTTAATTTTAATTTTAAGTGTTAACTTTATTTGTAATTATTTTTATTTATTTGTGCAAAGTAGCTAGTTAGAAAATCTCTATGAGATGAAACCAATAACTATACTGAGAAGTAATGTTTGTTGCCACTTCAGTATGGCTGTTCCGTATAAACTGACATTACTTCCATTTTTAACCCTAAGAGGAAGCCTCCTCTAGCTGGTTATTTATTCATTTATTTTTTAAATATATATTTTTAAAACATTATGTCTTAACCTTTGTTTTTAGACCACAAATCTTAAATCCTCTGTTTGCTAATTGGCATCTATTTCTAGCATTTTTAATGGTTAGACAACTCTAGATCTCCCCTCCAGTAAAATTTGATCACCTACTAAAGATGATGTCTATTATCTTTTTTACATCCACTTTATTACCTACACCACCCATCATTGATACCTAGCCTTGTAGGTCAAGCATCTGCTTTATTTAATTTTTTCCCTTATCTGTCTGTCTTTACATTTTCCCCATCCCCTAATTTCTTTGGATAAGAATGCCCTTTACTGCACTCAATCCCTCTAATTTCCCTAGACAAAAATACCTCTCACTATACTGATTAGTATATATCTACTACAAAGTAACTACCCAAGTTTCTCACACCAGATTGTATTGTTTATTCCCCCCCCCTAATTTCTCTGGACCCTCACTATACTAAATAGTATATATCAAGTTCAAAGCTCTTACTTATCTATGTCTCACCAGAATGTATTATTTATTCTGCCTCTTAGTATTTGAACAACTTTAGAACTGCTAGCATTCATTTTCCCTCACTACAGAGTACTGCATAACCATTCTTACTGACCATGGATTTACCTAAAGAATACTGATCTAATTGTATTTAATTGGACCCCTCCACTCTCTTGGACATACTTTCTTCCACTGTATCTCTAACCTATATCTCTGCAATAATGAAATACCCAACTTAGAGAGTTTTTTATATCTCAGAAACAGCTGTCAGAGACTATTTTTTTACTATTCATTATGTAGCTAAATTAGATTAAATTAAATCAAATTAAATGACCTTGTCAAGTCTTACCTAGTTATTTGCTTTTCCTCACTAATTTAAACTACACCTACTGCTGTTCAGACTGGAATTTTGGTGGTGCATCAATTTGGGCACTCAGAATGCATACCTGTGAGTTTGAGTCATCCTGATGAAAATATCCTCATATCCTAAATAAATATATATATATATATATATATATATATAGAGAGAGAGAGAGAGAGAGAGAAAGAGAGAGACAAGGATAGATGTGGCTGGTTCATAGGTTACCCAGGGTTTCACGTCCATAAAATGCTTTGCTTTACATATGTCTCATCAGGCCCTAATGGCCAATGTAATGTAAACTTCAATAACGAATTTACAGTGCACACATATATAAACATATATGGGCATATATACTTACATATATATATATGGGTACACACATACATAACACTACACACATGCACACACACACCCACCCACACCCACCCACCCACACACACAAGATAGACCTGTCCAAACATACATAGAACATATTACATGCACATAAAATATACATATACATGTACATATAGAAATGTGCACAAATACATATGCATATGCATGTACATACATGTAAGTTGTATATATATGTGTAGACATATAAATTATCAAGTGCAAGAAAAAAAGGAAAAGAAAAGAGAAGAAATAATGATAATGATATCCTATTTTATTTTTATGTTTATTCAAAGATACACACAAAAACCTTAAACTTTTTTGTAAGCTGTCTCACTTCTGCCAAACTTCACACAATTTTATCCATGACTTTGCCAACTACTTTAACTTTTAATTTATAATTTTAAACACATGTCCGGAGAAAATTTATTGTTATAGTTTGTGTATTTCTGAAGATATTGCAAGCTCTACTTATTCAATTTTTTCTTATAATATTCTTCCTATAATATTGGATGCTTTGTGTGGCTTACTTTATAATATTTGCTGTTTTGTACTTTATAAAATATGTGTAATTGATCCTCAAAAGGCTACACCTCACTGAATGATATCACCTAATAAAAATGTACTTTAACTTAATTTATTTACAATTTAATATTCTATTTTAATTTATTTTATTCAATTATTATTTTCGTTAATGGATGCGTGATTTCATTTTTCAATACTATCATTCCCTTACATGTATATATTCAACACATTGTTTTTTTTCCTATGAGTGTGTAGAGACAACCATACGTAAAGGAGATGGTGATGAATGGCTCCTTTTAAATGCTGCATGGTCGCCCTACAAAAATAAGCCAAAATACATTGGATAAATGAACAAAGAGTGTCAGTAAAGAATAAATGAGAAAAACACAATCGTATAATGTATAAGAGAAAAGATTTAACATGTGGTTAGCAGAACATGTGTGTGTTCGTGAGTGCGATGTAAGTGTGTTCGTCATAAGTGTGTGTATGTGTGCTAGCAGAGTGTGTCTGTGTGTGTGATATAAGTGTGTACATAATAAGGTGTATGTGTGTGAGATAATACAGAGCATAGAAAAGTCTATAACAGGACACTAGATGAAGGTTCAGACAAGATGTTGATAAATACCAGTTCGGTGTAAGACACACCATAGTTAGTTCTGTAACAGAGAGGTTAGTGGCAAAGTGGAGAGCCGGTTGAAACTCATGTAGAGTAAGCGGTTGAGGCTTCTATCCGATGCCGAGTTACTTGGTACAGAAGATCTCGCTGTTAACCTTAGTGAGTATTCACAACAGCGTGAAGTTAAATCTTGAATGATGTTGGTTGGTGTGTACGTAGACATGTTGGTGGTGTCGATAAGCTTAAGGCAACAGTGGTGTCAGAGAGAGAGGATGTGTTTCACCAAATGCTACAAGTGTATCTATATACGAGGGGAAGTAAAAAAATTATCCACACTTTCGCCATAACATATCTATGTTATTGTTACACTGCCTTCTGTGCATGTGTGCTTATAGTTGGTACTATTGTGGTCATATGACCGAAGTTTGAGCCTGAGCATGCTATCTTTCTTTTTGGCTTTTCAGTGTAAGCATGACAGCAATGTGCACCAAAGAAGAATTAAAAACAGTGATCTGAGAGATGGTGATGGTGAACTGTTTCAACATTACCATCTCTTGAACTTGTTGAATCTTCTTGTCAGTGATGAAGATTGATGGGCGTTTTGCTTTCTCTTCATGCATGATGCTTGTTCAGCCACTTTTAAACTTCTTGATCTACTCATACATACTTCTAAAAGCATCTGATGAATTTCAGCACCAGACACAGCTTTTGACCAGAGAAATCAGATCACTGCTTTTTGTTCTTCTTTGGTGCACATTGCTGTCATGCTTACACTGAAAAGCCAAAAAGAAAGATAGCATGATCAGGATCAAACTTCGATCATATGACCACAATAGTACCAACTATAAGCACACACATGTACAGAAGGCAGTGTGACAATAACAAAGATATGTTATGGCGAAAGTGTGGATAATTTTTTTACTTCCCTTCATATATAGATACACTCATAGGAAAAAAACAATGTGTTTAAGCCAGAAAGAAAAATGGCATGCTCAGGCTCAAACTTCAATCACATGACCACATTAGTACCAACTATAAGCATGCATGTGCTTATAGTTGCACATTATAGGTAGAGTGACAATAATAAAGATATTTTATGGTAAAAATGCAGATAATTTTTGACTTCCTCTTGTAATAAAGATCAACATCTGTGTGTGTGTCTGTCTATCAATTTATAGAAAAGCTAGACCATCTACATATGTTAATTCTTCTGTAAAATCTTCTGAGGAAGACAGTGGAAGTAGTCCTGAGTCTCTAGGTGGCCCACTAAAGGAGCTATGGGTCCTTTTCCAAACTGTTGCACAAAGTGCAGTCCCCACTCAAAAAACAATCAGTCTAAGGGATATAACTAAATGAAAGTTCTGGGAAAACTAAAAATGGAAAATTATCCATGGTTTATTTTTCATGTTTTATCTTTAGTTGTTTCCTTCATTATTCTGTGTGTAAAGAAGTATGCTACTCAATGAGATAGAGTGTTACTACATATTCCTTTAAATTTGTGTGTGCACTTTAGTAGCATTATTATATTGTTTTTATTTGTGTTATATTTATATCTTCGAGCTACCATGCTATTCATCTAAGAAAAGCTATTTGTATTTTCATTTGTTGTAAAACTTAAGTTCAGTAAATTATAGCACATATGTTTTTAATTTTCCTGTAACTTTTATTTAGTTACCTTGTACTACACATAAGCCAAAGTGAGTGTGATGTTTGCTTCATTTATAGACTGAAATACTAGAGATCATAGAGCAGAAGTTTATATGCGCCCATGATGATATTGGCCAGAAGGAAACTGCTGTATCATGTACATGAAAGTTGACAGTCATTTCTTATCTGTTGGCCAGAAGGATACAGCTCTATCAGGAGTAGGGGTATTGGAGGAGAAGATCTTGTGTCAGATGATGAAAAGTTAGAGTGTGACAGAGAGAGAGGGGCAGAAACAGGTGTCTTGCTATAAAGTAGTACATGGTTACCTAGCCAGAAAGAGAGAAAGAAGAGAAAGAGAGGGAGAGGAAAAGAGTGAGAGAGAGAGAGAGAGAGGAAGAGAGAGAGAAATAGTAAGAAAGAAACAGGTATGCTGATGTAAAGGAGATACTGGGTTACTTAGATAGCCAGAGGAAAAGCAAGAGAAGAAGAGTGAAAATGAAAGAATGAAAGCAGAAACAGGTGTGCTGCTGTAGAGGAGATACATAGCTACCCAGCCAGAGGGAAGGGCAAGTGAAAGACAAAGAGAGAGATTAGGAAACAGCAAAAGTGCAAGAGAGAGCAGGAGAGAGATGGTTGTGAAGTGTCAGGATATACTCACAAGTAACAAGGATCAGAACATAGATTTGATGGTAGAGTAAGGAAGAGAGAAATAAATGGTGGCAATTGCTAGGGCATACCCTCAAGGTATGAAGGTCATAATATACATAGTCAGGTATTGCCAAGAAAGTGCAAGTAGGGAGTGGGGACTGCAGTGACTGGCGAAAACTTGGGTATAGAGCTGGGGTGGGGGAAAGTAATAAAATAATGAGGATAAGGAGGTAGTCACAGTTCTAGGACAGCATTCTACACCATATGAGATGTCATCGGGTGTACCACAGGGATCTGTCCTTGGTCCCCTTTTGTTTGTGGCATACATTAATGACATAAATGCCAATTTAAAGAATGCCACAGTATTGAAATATGCAGACGACATCAAGATGTACCTTGAAATCAAGAGGACAGATCCTGATGTCTACAACTCTTTCCTGCAACCAGACCTAGACACAATGCAGCAATGGATCACAGACTGGCAACTGAAACTGGCTGTGGACAAGTGTACCACCATGCATTTTGGGAGAAAAAACCCTGCGTCCACATACTCCCTCCACAACACTGATATCAAGAAATCCTCTTGCGAGCGTGACCTAGGCATCACTGTCAGTAGTGATTTGCGTTGGACAAAGCATATCTCTAAAATTGTCAAGAAGAGCGAGGGTGTCTTGGCATCACTCAGCAAGACTTTTGTTAGCCGCTCTCCAGCCATCTATTTAAAACTGTATACAGCTATGGTACGACCACACTTCGAATTCGCATCATCAGTTTGGAACCCCTATCTTGCTCAGAAAATTGACCTCCTGGAATCTGTCCAGAGACGTGCAACCAAACGCATACCCTCCATCAGACACCTACCATATTCTGAGCACCTTGTTTCCCTGGGCATGTATTCACTGAAGCTCCGGTGTCTGGCGACGGACTTGGTAAACACCCACAAAGTTATCAACCACCTCACCAACAACAACACTGAACACCTTTTTGATCTCCATGTGTTTAACACACGTGGACATGCCTACAAAGTCAGAAAACAACACAGCTCCCATGACTTTCGGAAACATTTTTTCATGCTCAGAGTTGCTGAAGCATAGAATAAACTGCCTGCGTCAGTTGTTGACTGCCATGACACTGCATCCTTTAAGGCCCTCATGCTTTCCGAAATCCGCCGAAACTACACCTGATTATATATACACTTTAGATGAGTTGTAGTGCACCTGAGCACTGTACACAATTATTATTATTATTATATATATTCATTAATACTATATTTTGCTGACACATGAAATAAATTATGTCTCATGAGCTCAATCACACATATTCCCATTCTTATTCTGTAAAGACAGTGATAAAACTAGAGCTTCAATCATGAGACTTGTTGATACATTGTGTAAAAAGCTACAAGGAAATTGTGTATATCTAACATCAAAATATTAGTTATTTAGTGAATTAAATCCTGAATTTTCTGCATTAAATTAGCATTTTTATAAGGAATTAGAATCTTTTTTATATTTGATAACATGTATAGTTTTAGTCTGGGTAGACACTGTTCACTTTGCTGTCCAGACAGCATGCCCTTGATATTTATGTAAAGGGTAAAGACCCCCTTCAGTCATGAATGACCATGGAATTGCACCTAGAAAGTTATTCTCTAAGGCACAAGTTCAAGCAAGATTGTTTATGGAAGACCAGCAGTCACCCATGCATACCAGCTTCCCTTCTCCACACCACTGATGTTATCCAGAGGAAAGGCAAAGCCATTACAGCTTGGTACCAGTATATTTGTGTATTTGAGTAAGGATGTATGTTTTAATGAAAGTGTTTTGATAGTTTTAAAAAAATAATGATTCTTAGGCTTTATTAGTTTAAACTAATTGAATAGTATATCCCAAACAAAAAATATGCTGAGCAGGATGAAATCATGTGTTACTCTCAGTCATTTGACTGTGGCCATGCTGGAGCACCACCTTTAGTCGAGCAAATCTATCGGTCTCTTTTACTGAACTGCTAAGTTACGGGGACGTAAACACACCAGTATCGGTTGTCAAGCGATGCTGGGGGGACAAATACAGACACAC
Source organism: Octopus sinensis (assembly GCF_006345805.1). Lineage (NCBI taxonomy): Eukaryota > Metazoa > Mollusca > Cephalopoda > Octopoda > Octopodidae > Octopus > Octopus sinensis. Next base: position 74,304,563 of record NC_042997.1, read on the forward strand.
AAACATACACACACACACACACACACACATATAATATATATATATATATATATATATATTACGGAGATGTACCTGCATAGCAAGTGATTTGATCTGAGATCGTGTGCTGAAACAAAAACAATTGCAGTGTGGAAGGTGTTTGTAAGCCATTTAAGAGACACACAAAAGCCGTTCGATTCACTTCAACATTTAAGTTTAATTTGTCAAAATATTTTCGTCGCTTTAAGACCGCGACCTGTTCACCGACAAAAATCCATGCTGCACGGATTTTTGTCAGTGAACAGGTCGCGGTCTTAAATCGATGAAAATATTTTGACAAATTAAACTTAAATGTTGAAGTGAATCGAACGGCTTTTGTGTGTCTCTTAAATGGCTTACAAACACCTTCCACACTGCAATTATATATATATATATATATATATATACACATATATATGGCGGGCTTCTTTCAGTTTCCGTCTACCAAATCCACTCACAAGGCTTTGGTTAGCCTGAGGCTATAGTAGAAGACACTTGCCCAAGGTGCCACGCAGTGGGACTGAACCATGTGGTTGGTAAGCAAGCTACTTACCACACAGCCACTCCTGTGCCTATAGTTAAAAAATATAAAATATTGATATGTAAATACAATAAAATTCTAAATAGATACTGGAAAATTAAAGAACTGCACACACCTTTATTTGATATATTAATTAGCTCTAACATTTTTTTTGCATGATAAACATACTTTTTCTTCATCTTTTCTTTTTTTACAAGAATGTTTCAGCAACTGTTTGTGGTACTTATTGTTCTAAACTGAATTCTAAAACTTAAATCAATTATTATACTTAAATATTAAATCTTTTAAGTGAATAAACCCATTACTTTAAGTGAATGGTGATAATATTAACTTCATTTATATCACTAATATGAATTAATTTCATCTAAAATATGTCTCACCAAGGAAATGACTAGAGACTGAGACCTATGGAAGTATGCTGTGCGTGAGAAGACCCGGCAAGACTAGTGAGGCCATAACCCGTAGCCTCTACCTGGTATGTAGCCAGTCGACTTATACATACCTTTCCTTCTTGGGACACAAAACTCCACTTGTGAAGACCCGTTGAGGCAAGTGAAAATCAAATCAAAAAATCAAAAAATCAAAAAATCAAAATCAAAATCAAATCAGATATCAGAAAGCAGAACCAAAATCGAAGTCAATCAACATCAATGGAAATTGCGGCTGTGATACCAGTGCCGGTGACAAGTAAGCGAACCATCCGATTGTGGCCGTTGCCAGCGCCGCCCCGACCTGCCTCCGTGCCGGTGGCACGTAAAAGCACCATCCGTTCGTGTCCGTTGCCAGCCTCGCCTGGCCCCCGTGCTGGTGGCACGTAAAAATCACCATCCGTTCGTGGCCATTGCCAGCGCCGCCCCGACTGGCCTCCATGCCGGTGGCACGTAAAAGCACCATCCGTTCGTGTCCGTTGCCAGCCTCATCTGGCCCCCGTGCTGGTGGCACATAAAAGCACCATCCTTTCGTGGCTGTTGCCAGCCTCGACTGGCCCCCGTGCCGGTGGCACGTAAAAATCACCATCCGTTCGTGGCCATTGCCAGCGCCGCCCCGACTGGCCTCCATGCCGGTGGCACGTAAAAGCACCATCCGTTCGTGTCCATTGCCAGCCTCGCCTGGCCCCCCGTGCTGGTGGCACGTAAAAGCACCATCCGTTCGTGGCCGTTTGCCAGCACCATCTGGCGCCTGTGCGGGTGGCATATAAAAAGCACCCACTACACTCGCGGAGTGGTTGGCGTTAGGAAGGGCATCCAGCCGTAGAAACACTGCCAGATCAGACTGGGCCTGATGCAGCCTTCTGGCTTCATAGACTCTAGTTGAACCGTCCAACCCATGCTAGCATGGAAAACGGACGCTAAATGATGATGATGATGATGATTCGATACTTTATGAAAATATTTACAATTCAAACAATTTCATAAACTATCATTACAATGTTGTTGCTGTTTAACCCTAAATCAACCCTCATCTAGCAGAGCTATTATTGACCATGATTAACTTATCCTTTTTTAGAGATATCTAAGACTACATTAACCAGTTAGCTTTCTTTACTTTTGTATGAAAAGATCATTGGATAATTAGTTGTTAGGGTGTGATTTGAGGGATATTTAGCAGCTATTAGGCTGAGAAACCACATAATTGCTGCTTCATTAACTCATTGTGATAACAATATGCATTCAAAAGCTTAAAACAGTAATACTTCAGAGATTTTACCTTCAGAGTGATTTTAAATTCATTCTGTTGGCGAGTAAGGTTGGATTTCAGTTGCTCCAAGTCAGGTCGTTCTTTACTTACTACAGCAGCTAGTAACTGTTCTTCAAGACCATCACGTGTGACAGAGAAGTTAATCAGCGTTGTTTCTGCTTGTATCTCTGGTTGATAATGAGGATTTGCCAATTTTGTGTGCAGGATCAACTGGAAAGACTGATTATATGGCACTTCTTTCTCTCCAATTTTGATTGCAGTACCCTGATTGATAAAGTAAATTATTAAAACTAGTATATGTATGCTATGAAAAGCAAAAGTTAAATTCCATTATATTCTTAAGGTTATGACATTTCCTTGGGCATTTCAGACTCAGCATGAGGAGAAAGTACGGAAGTAGATGGTCACAGATAGTAACTAAATGTACTGGCTAAAAATGGATTGAGAAATGGAAAATTTAGTGAAAGGTTGTAGAGGATGTGCTCTAGTGGCAAAATTACAGATGATAAAAAGTGAACCTTGGTCGAGACTACACTTCGATTTCGCTGGTCCTTTAAACGGTTCGTACTACTTAGTAGTAGTAGATAGTTTCTCTAAAAGGCCAGAAATTTCTAAGTGTAAAAAGCCAACCTCCTCAACTACAACAAACTTTCTACATGAGCTGTTTGTGAGATTTGGCATCCCAGACATAATAGTGTCTGATAATGGAATGCAATTTGTGTCTTTTGAGTTTAAAAAGTTTTGTGAAATGTTTGCTGTGGAACATGTAACCATGATGCCATACCATCCCAGCTCTAACGGACAAGCAGAACACTTTATCAATATTTTTAAGAGGGCCCTTAGAAAGTTGAATAAGGAATTCATGGATGAGGTAGCTCTACAACAATCCTTAAGAGTATACCATGTGACATCAAATCCAAATACACCAGCAAAGCTGATGGTTGCAAGGAAAATAAAATAAGTCTTTGACAAATTGCTGCCTGGCAAGAAAAGAAAAATTGCAATGGAAAATACAGCAAGATATTTCAGAATTGGTGAAAAAGTATTTGTTAGGGCATATAAGAATGGAAAACAAAGTTGGGAAGATGATGTGATTACCAAATGCTGGGAAAAATGTTATACTTGGTGAAAGGAAGAAAAGGAGTATACAAGAGACATCAACCAACTAAAAAAAAAATTTGAAGAGAGCAAATCCAAGAGAGTAGAAGAACCAATGGAATGGTTATATGATACTTTTCAAGTATCAATGCCACTATAAAGCATAAGAAAAAGAAAATGTATGGAGTTCCTGGAAGTGGGTGACAAATGAAAAAATATTAAATGTGTAACTGTATGAAAAAAAAACTCAAAAAGGGAGGAGGGTAAAAATTAAAATAAATAAAATTACACTCCCTTAGATGTTATGGGGATAATAGTAATAATGGTACACCCCTCCCACATGACGAATGGTATGTGCTGGTCATTATAAATACTGTAAGTCAGTGTCAGTATGAGGAGAGAGTACAGAAGTAGACAATCACAGATAGTCATGGTCTTACTTCTCTAACTAACAATACTGCTATACCAGAGTGGGCGTTATAACAGTCAAACGAAAGGATAGCAAAATTGTTTTTACTATCTCTCTGCAAAGAAACACTACAAATAAAATAAAGAAAACAAAATACAGAAAATGAAAGATGACCTGGACATGTAGGGGAATAGTTTATTGTTGCTGGAAACTGAATCTGTCAGTACATGTATAATTATCCTGAAATTCCTTAGACACATTCGCAACACCTTAGAAAGCTACTACCATACTGTCATAAGAAGATTATCCTCTACCTATTCAGTCAAGAGAAATATAAAAAAATCTCCTCATGAACAGAACAACAGTAGCAGCATTAGCCTCACTTGCAACCAATAAGATAAATTATTAGATACCTGAATCTCAAGATCTATGTACATTATGCATCAGAGTAAGAGACTTAATTATACTCTAATTAAGAAATCACTGAGCATCATCTGATTTATTCAATTGAAAGAGATTCTGTCATCAAAGTAATTTATGGCTACTGCTACTCGTAATTATAAATTTGCGGTGGTAAAGTATATTAAACAATCAAGCAACGCTTTTGAAAAGTGTTGAGAATCTTTTTAACTTGGGTCTTATATCTATTGTTTGAATTTCTTTGAAATAGGAAATATATGTTCACTGGGTTTGTAAAAGAGAGCAAAGCTATAGGAAACCAAAAGATGAATGATCACAATAAGCAGTCAGTTACCCTACCCTAGTCCTTACCACTCCCAATGTAAGATTCCTCACCATCCAGGTGACAGGCACAGCCATAAGTTGCACTATGAATCTATAGCAATTGGAAGGGCATGACCCAACTGAAATAAACATTAATAACTGTGTGACGTGAGGGCTAAGAAGAACTGAAAGTTGGAGTTTGCAAATGACCACTATACTGATATGTAACTGGACAGAATAAATTTACAATCTATAAATGTCTTTGAATAACCAGTCACTTATCAATGTTACCATCTGGGGACTATGTGTGACCCAGTGATAATAAAAAGACTGAAAGGAGGTCTGCAATCAAATAACTTTACTCAACACTTTGAAACTGAATCAGTGGAGGCAAAGATGCCTCTCATTTACTTGACAATTTATGCACCACATTGCAGAAATCACAATGTAAGTGTATGTCAAAGGAAACTGTTACACTGTTGTATCATTGAATTACAAATGATGCTCATCTTTTATGCTTGGGTAGCCCTACAGCTTCTAAGAGTACAACTGTATTAGTTTTTGCTTAGATAAAGTGACAAAATTGTGGGTGTTAAGTCCCCATGGAAGGGTCTTTCTAACTTGTAAGAAGATGAAATTTTATAAATATTACTTCATTTGCGTCTAATATCTATGGTTAAAATTTCATCAACAGCAAAAATATATGAATTGTCATGGGGGTTATGGCCCTTATGCATAGAATATAATTTCCAAATTTCATAAAGATCCATTCAGTACTTTTTACCTAGTTTTGGATCATAAAAGAAATGGCTAAATTTTGGGAGTTAAGGCCACCATTAGGGTGTTATATATATATATATTATATATATATAAGGTTAATCCAAACGAGAAAACAGAAAAGACAACAACACAAAGAGGTGGAACAATTAAAGTATTATTATTAGGTGCTCAGGAAAAAGCGGAGCTCTTCGTCGGAAACATAAGAGAAAGAAAGATCCCGAGGTGGGAGGACGGAGGGAAAAAAAAACGCGACTGGTCTTCACGAGGTAAACATACTGAAAGGCCGGAAGTCGTAGACGAGAAGGGACAAGTTTTCAAAGACAGGAGAGCGGAAAAAGAAGGTAGGTAAAAACACAATGAGTGGGACGAAGAGGGTGTGTATGTGAGTATGTACGTGTGTGTGTGTGTATGTGTGTGAAGGCGACGGCTAGTGGCGAGCAGTGGCCGTAACGGTGTGTGAGATAAAAAATGTGTGTTTATTAGTGCGTGCGTCTGTGTGTAAGTGTGTGTACGTAGGGCGAAAGCAGTCGCAGGTCAGTAGTAAAAGGAGAAATAAAGGGAATGTGTGCGTATATACGTCCCATGTGTGTCCGTGTGCGTTTGTTGTATGTATGGCAAGTAAATTTGCTTAACAGAGGATATATGTAGGTGTGTGTGTGTGCTTATATGTGCGTGTATGTATACTTGTGTGCATGTTTAGGTGTGCATATGTATGTGTTTATATGTGTGTACGTATGTGTATGTGTGCGTGCGCGTGGAGGTATATGTTGGGTGTGTGTATGTGCCGGTGTGCATGTGAATTTGTGTGTGTTTGTACGTGTGTAAGTGTGTGTAAGTGTATTGTATATATATATATGCAAATGTGTGTGTGTGAGTGCATGGGAGTGAGTGTATGTATGTGTGTGCCTGTGTGTACAAAAGGTAGGGGTATTATATGTGTGTCTATATATATGCATGCAAGGAAACAAACTGCAACTGACGGAAAGATGGAAAAATGCTCCCGCGGTGGCAGGCGTAAGAGAAACCCAAGAACACGCTGGCCCCAGATACGAACCCGAGATCTAGTCAGAACCCACGGGCGTGGTGCATGCATGTATGTATGCATGCGTGAGCACACACATGCATGTATGTGCGTGCGCATGCGAGTGTGTGTGTAAGTATGTGTGTGTGTGTGTGGATGTGTGAGTGTGGATGTGTGTCCGATTGAATGTATGTAAGTATGTGTGTGTATAGGTGTATGTCCGTATGTGTATGTATGTGTGTGAGTGTGTATGTATGTATGTGTGTATGTGTGGAAGTGTGTGTATGTACATGTGTGTGCGCGTGCATGCGAGTGTGTGAGTAAGTGTGTGTGTGTGTATGCATGTGTGAGTGTGTATGTCTGTGTGTATATGTGTCCGTATGAGTGTATGTAAGTATGGGTGTGTGTATGTGTATCTGTGTATGTATGTGTGTGTGGAGGTGTGTGTGTGTATGTATGTATGTGTACGTGCGTGTGTGTGTGTGTATGCGTACATGCGTGTAGGTGTGTGCGTGTGTGTGTGTGTGTGCATGTGTGTAAGTATATATGTATGTGCGTATGTGTGTGTATGTGCGTATATGTGTGTGTGTATGCATGTGTGTGTATGTAGGTGTGTAGGCATGTGTGTATAGGTGTATGTGTGTATGTATATATGGGTGTGTGTCTGTGTATGTTTGTGTGCGTGCGTGTATGTATGTATGTATGTATGGGTGAGGGTATGTAAGTGTGTGTGTGTACGTATGTAATGTATGTATGTATGCGTGTGTGTGCATATGTATGCGTGCATGTGTGTATGTAGGTGCATATGTATGTGTGTGGGGGTGTAGGTGTGTGTATGTGTGTGTGTGCGTGTATATGTTGGTGCGTGTGTATGTGAGTGTATGGGTGTGTGTCGTGCATGTGTGTGCGGGTGCAGGCGAGTGTGTGTGTGAGTATGTGTGTGTGTGTATGTATGTGTGAGTGAGTGTGTATGTGTGTGCGTATAGGAGTATGTAAGTATGTGTGTGTGTATGTGTATGTATGTGTGTGTGTGCATGTGTGTAAGTATATGTGTGTGTGCGTAAAAGCACCGTCCGTTCGTGGCCGGTTGACAGCTCTGTCTGGCCCCGTTTCGGTGGCACGTAAAAGCACCATCCGTTCGTGTCCGTTGCCAGCATCGCCTGGCCCCGTGCCGGTGACACGTAAAAGCACCATCCGTTCGTGGCCGTTCGCCAGCTCTGTCTGGCACCTGTGCAGGTGGCACGTAAAAAACACCCACTACACTCGCGGAGTGGTTGGCGTTAGGAAGGGCATCCAGCCGTAGAAACACTGCCAGATCTGACTGGCCCTGACGAAGCCTTCCAGCTTCACAGACCCCAGTTGACCCGTCCAACCCATGCTAGCATGGAAAGTGGACGCTAAACGATGATGATGATGATGATGATATAGATATATATATATATATATATGTCATCATCATCATCATTTAGCATCCGCTTTCCATGCTAGCATGGGTTGGACGGTTCTACTGGGGTCTGTGAAGCCAGAAGGCTGCATCAGGCCCAGTCTGATCTGGCAGTGTTTCTACGGCTGGATGCCCTTCCTAATGCCAACCACTCCGTGAGTGTAGTGGGTGCTTTTTACGTGCCACCCGCACAGGTGCCAGTCGGAGCTGGCAAACGGCCACGAACAGATGGTGCTTTTAAGTGCCACCAGCACAGGGGCCAGGCGAGGCTAGCAACGGACACGAACGGATGGTGCTTTTACGTGCCACCGGCATGGGGCCCAGGCGGGGCTGGCAACGGACACGAACGGATGGTGCTTTTTATGTGCCACCGGCACGAGGCCGGTCGGAGCGGCACTGGCAACGGTCACGAACAGATGGTTCTCTTACATGCCACGAGCACTGGTAACTCAGCTGCAATTTCCATTGATCGATTTCCTCACTTGCCTCAACAGGTCTTCACATGTAGAGTTTTGTGTCCCAAGAAGGGAAGGTATGCATACGTAGGCTGGCTCCATCCCATGCAGAAGGACACAGGTTATGGTCTCACTTGTCCTGCCAGGTCTTCTCACGCACAGCATACTTCCAGAGGTCTCGGTCTCTAGTCATTTCCTCAGTGAGACCTAAAGTTCGAAGGTCGTGCTTCACCACCTCGTCCCAGGTTTACCTGGGTCTGCCTCTTCCACAGGTTCCCTCAACCGCTAGGGTGTGGCACTTTTACACACAACTATCTTCATCCATTCTCGCCACATGCCCATACCAGCGCAAACGTCTCTCTTGCACACCACAACTGATGCTTCTTAGGTCCAGCTTTTCTCTCAAGGTACTTACACTCTGTCGAGTATGAGTACTGACATTACACATCCATTGGAGCATACTGGCTTCATTTCTTGCGAGCTTACGCATATCCTCAGCAGTCACGGCCCATGTTTCACTGCCATGTTGCATGGCTGTTCGTACACACGCATCATGTAGTCTGCCTTTTACTCTGTGCGAGAGGCCTTTTGTCACCAGCAGAGGTAAGAGCTCTCTGAACTTTGTCCAAGCTATTCTTACTCTAGCAGTTACACTTTCAGCACACCCGCCCCTGCTGCTGACTTGGTCACCTAGGTAACAGAAGCTATCAACTATTTCTAGTTTTTCTCCCTGGAAAGTGACGGAAGTTGGTCTCAGAGCATTTTCAGTGTTTATTGTTCCTGAGTATCTGCCACATACAAAAACCATCTTCCTAGTTAGCCTTCCTTTGACATTGCTGCACCTCTTATGTGTCCATAGCTTACACTTGGTGCATCTTATAGAGTTTCTACCTACACCTTTTCTACAGATCGAGCAGGGCCATCTACTTGAAGGCGTTTGTGATTTGTCTACCTTCCTACTGATTACGACTTTAGTTTTAGCTAGATCGACTCTAAGGCCCTTTGATTCTAATCCTTGTTTCCACACCTGAAACTTCTCCTCCAGTTCTGAGCCTTGGTGGACCCCTACCTCTACCCAGAATTCTTCACTGTACTCGTTGCCAACCCTCACCTTACTAGCAGCGTCTCTGTACATGGCTCTCAAAGCTCTCACTAACCATTCATCTATCCCTAGTTTCCTCATTGACCACCAGATAAGGGATCGGGGGACCCTGTCAAAGACTTTCTCCATGTCAACAAAAGCCAGGTACAGGGTTTATCTTTGGCTAGGTATTTCTCCTGCAGCTGCCTTACCAGGAATATAGCATCAGTGGTACTTTTCTCTTGCACGAACCCAAACTGCATCTCATCTAAACTAACTCTCTCTCTAATTAGTTGGGCTATGACCCTCTCCATAACCTTCATCACCTGATCCAACAGCTTGATACCTCTGTAATTATTTGTATCTAGGGCGTCACCTTTACCTTTGTAGCAGTTGACTATTATGCTGCTACACCAGTCATTGGGTATGACTCCTTTGTGTATCACCTGATTAACTATACGGGTGACTAGGCTATAGCCGACATTACCAGACATTTTGAGCATCTCTGCAGTGATTCCTGATGGGCCTGGGGCTTTCCCTGTCTTCATGCTTATAATTGCCTTAACTACCAAGGAACTATCAACTCGGATAGCTGGTCCCTCTGTTGGGTCAACATTCGGCAGACTCTCTTTATCCCATTCATTTTCTTTATTCAGCAACCTTTCATAGTCGCGTCTCCAAACCTCTCTCTTTGCATCCTCATTTAGCGCAAGTGAACCATCTTCCATGCGAACACATTTCTCTCTTACCACATCGTGGCTGGTGACTTCAATGGTCACGTTGTACAACATGCTGGGGGCTTCCATGGCGTACATGGAGGCTATGGCTATGGTTCCCGCAACGAGAAGGGAACCAGGCTGCTGGAGTTCTGCGATGCAAATAATCTTATGATTTGCAACACTAACTTCAGGAAACCTACCAGCCACCTAGTCACCTACCGATCGGGCCAACATACCAGCCAAATTGACTACATCCTTGCCAGGCAAAGGGAGAGATGGCTGCTTATAAATGCCAAAACCTTCCCAGGCGAAGAATGTACCCCACAACATAGACTGGTAGTTAGTGACTTTAGGATCAGGACTAGGAGGACAACCAGAAGACGACCAACATGGAGAAGAAGGATCTGGAAGCTTAAAGATCCTGCAAATGGACAGAGATTTAGGGACATATTACTTGAAGCCTTTGACGAAGTAGAAGGGGATAGAGCATCACAGGGGGTAGAAGACAACTGGACGTTTCTAAGGGACAACCTGCTGAGAGCCACTGACCAGATCTGTGGCTGGTGCAAAGTCCCCTCTCAACCTAGAATAACGTGGTGGTGGAACAATGTTGTAGACAGGGCTATTAGAGAAAAGAGACAGGCTTGGAAGGACTTGAAAAATGGGGGTAGCAGGGAATTGTATCAGACTGCCAAAAGAGAAGCTAGGAGACAGGTTTATTTAGCCAGAGGGGAAACAGATAAGAAAAAAATTGCCAATGTTCTGCGCCGTCAGGACCAAAGACTGGAGGTGTTTCGCGTTGCAAGACAGTGTGTGAGAGAGAATCAAAAAATATTGCAAATTATTAAATATGTAAAAATCAAGTAAAAACTGGAGTAAGGAAAATCGACTCATATATATTATATATATATGTATACACATACACCCACACACAGATAAATTGATAGATACAACTGAGTGGGCAAACAAAAATATGACATTGCGTAGTGCTTTTTTATATTTTGATAAGCCTGGTACTTATTCTATCAGTTTCTTCTTGTGAAACCAGTAAGTTATGGGGATGTAAATATACAAACACCAGTTGTGAAGCAGTGATGAGGGATAAACACAGAGACACACACATAGACTTACTTATATACATACATATACATACAATTGATTTCTTTCTTTTTCTGTCTACAAAATCCACTGACAAGGCTTTGGTTGGTCTGAGGCTATAGAAGAAGACACAGGCCAAGTTACCACACAGTGGGACTGAACTGAGGACCATGTGTTTTGGAACCAAGTTTGTTACCACACAGCCACACTTGCACCTATGTATGTGTGTGTGTGTGTATGTGTGTATGGGTGTATATATGTATGCATGTATATATGTGTATATATATATGTACATATTACATGTACATCTATATAAAAATATACATCTAGACATACATGTATACATATACATGTATACATATACAGCTATACATATACATGTATACATATCCATCAATATATATACATCTCTATATATATAAACAGCAAAATGTCTACATGTGTGTCCTTAATACAAATCCACAAGTTTTCAGTTAGAGGGCTCGCACTTTTTATGGTCATTCAAAGCCATCCAAGCGTGTGCTCATCTTTACATTTCCCCAGTCACACCGCAAAGCCATTAAAAAATCAATAGAAGTGACTTTTTTGTGAATTTTCTATCCAAAACCCAATCAAAATGCCTGAAATTTGATATGCCAATTGAATGCCAGTTAGCTGTATGTGATTAGTCAGAGATTTGGACAGTACTCGCATGTATGTGCACATGCACGCAGCTGTATATGCATGCACTAGCACTATGACCTGTCGTTGCTGGGTCATAGTTCTAGTATAATATAACTAATTTCAACGGATTTTGCCCAAATTTGACGTCTATATTACTTAGTTTGGTTTGAAATAAAGAACTTGATTAGCTTAATAATTGTAACTTAATCCCGGGCAAGGGCGGGTTATACTGCTAGTGTATATATATATATATATCTACATCCATATATATACATCTATACATCTATAAATATATATACATCTATATGTATGTATATATATATATATATATATAATATATATATATATATATATATATATATACACATACATACATGTAAATTTAAATTTAAAATAATAAGGGTGAGAAATTGAATATTAATTTGATTAATATGAATTGAAAACCAGTGGTGTAGCATATAAGACCATAGTGGATCTTCTTCTAGCAAAATGGATGTCTACTGTTAATGGTTCATCCCTCTGATATAATAGCTTCACTTTAATAGTTTCAGGATTAAAGTGAAAGTATCTGACATTACAATAGAGAGACGTTTTTGTTTCACTTTTAAAATGTAATACTGAAATAGTGGAGAAGATATGATATTGCTGTGGGCTCGCCCTAGGCAAGAAGTTAAACATTTTTTTTGCCCATGACACTACATGGACCCTAAATAAGGCATGTGTAAAATTTGAATGAAATTGGTTGTGTAGTTCTCAAGTTTTAGGGATTCACACAGACAGACAGACACACAGATTATCAGTTTTATATATATAGATAGATAACAATGTTGTCATACACACATTTTTATATTCATATACACAGAATGATAACAGTGTTGCAATACACACATATTCTTATATTAACATACACACTGTGAAGTTTATATTGCTGCATATAAATTATGAACCATTTCATCCTAATATTTTCACAGATAATGTAAGTGTACTAGATTTTAATATATGAACTTCTTGTCATATCACTGAAACATTAACTGTAGAACATAACTTGTGGTGACAATCCTTATTCTTAACTCGCTCTGAGTTTCCTGCAGTTATTATTTAATTCTGGGTCATATTCAGATTTACTTGCTTGTGATATTTTGCCATTTATTATTATTATTATTATTATTATTGGAAATGGATGAATGGTTAATAAGGGCTGTACAGGCCCTTTAACGAGAGGCTGTTAGTAAGGTTAGGATTGGCAATGAGTACAGTGAAGAATTCCGGGTAGAAGTTGGCGTCCACCAAGGCTCAGCCCTCAGTCCCCTTCTATTCATCATAGTGCTCCAGGCAATAACAGAGGGATTCAAGATGGATTGCCCCTGGGAGCTCCTCTATGCTGATGACCTAGCCCTTATAGCAGAATCACAAACAGAACTAGAGGAGAAATTTTATATGCGGAAGCTAGGTTTAGAATCAAAAGGCCTTAGAGTCAATGTAGCAAAGACCAAAGTTCTAGTAAGTAGGAAGGCAAACTCACCACACACCCCTTCAGGTAGGTGACCCTGCTCGATCTGTAGAAGAGGTGTAGGTAGAAACTCCATAAGATGTACCCAGTGTAAGCTATGGACACATAAGAGGTGCAGCAACATCAAAAGAAAATTAACCGAGAAGGTAACTTTCATGTGCGGCAGATGCACAGGGGCAATAGACACCATTAATACTCAGAAAACAGATTCCATTACATTCCTGGGGGAGAAACTAGAAGTAGTTGATAGTTTCCGCTACCAAGGTAACCAAGTTAGTAGTGGGGGTGGATGCTCAGAGAGTGTTACCACTAGAATAAGAATAGCCTGGGCAAAGTTTAGAAAGCTTCTTCCCCTACTGGCGACAAAGGGTCTCTCACTCACTGTGAAAGTTAGATTGTACAACGCATGTGTGCAAACTGCTATGATTTATGGCAGTGAAACATGGGCTGTGACTGCGAAGGACATGCGTAGGCTCAAAAGAAATAAAGCTAGCATGATCCGCTGGATGTGTAATGTCAGTATCCATGCACAACAGAGTGTAAGCGCCCTGAGAGAAATGTTGGACATAAGAAGAATCGGATGCAGCATGCAGGAGAGACATTTGCATTGGTGTGGTCATGAACTATGGATGGATGAGGAGAGAAGAAGTGCCACTCCCAAACTGTTGAATGAATCCGGGGTAGAGGTAGACCCAGAAAGACATGGGATGAAGTGGTCAAGCATGACCTTCATACGTTGGGCCTCACAGAGGCTATGACGAAAGACCGAGACCTCTGGAGTTATGCTGTGACTTCGAAGACCCGACAAATGAAGTGAGTTCATGACTTGCAGGACAGCCTGCTGTGCTTGAGGAGACCTATTGTGTCAAGTTCATCAACATCAAAATAAAAATCGAATGGATATTGTAGTTGTGATACTCGTGCCAGTGGCACATAGGACCTCACAGAGGCAATGACAAAGACCGAGACCTCTGAGTGGCCCTCAGCAGGTTGTCTCGTAGAAACCTCCATCATGTAATGCTATATCCCCCTCTATTTTGTCAAAAGCTTCAGGTAATACATCTTTAAATCTCTGTCCATTAACAAAATCCTTTAGCTTCCAGACCTTTCTTTTCCCTGTTGGCCATCTTCTGGGCATCCATTTAGCCCTGATCCTGAAGTTGCTAACTACTAGTCTATGTTGTGGGATACATTCTTCACCATCTTTCCCTTTTTCTGGTGAGAATGTAGTCAATTTGGCTAGTGTGTCTACCAGATCAGTAGGTGAATAGGTAACTGGCAGGCTTCCTGAAGTTAGTATTGCAAACCATAAGATCATTTGCATCAGATAACTTCAGCAGTTTGGTTCCCTCCTCATTGTGGGAACCAAAACCATAGCCTCCATGTATACCATGGAAGCCCTTTGCATGTTGTCCAACATGTCCATTGAAGTCACCATCCACAAAAGAAGGTCCCTGTCATTTGTCAACAAGGTAGTCTGCAAGAGGGTGTCATAAAACTGGTCTTTCTGTCCATCAGCTGAGGCGCATAAGCTGAGATAATGGTTGCTAACCCATGATATAGCACTAATCTAATCTTAAATATTCTATTGCAGACTCTGACTTCGATTACATTGTCAACTGATTTCTCCACAAGAAGTATAACCACGACCCCACCCCATCAGTGTTCCCTGCCCTGAAAATCTTGTACCTATGTTCTTTGCCTGTGAGGAACCTAGCAGAACCTCCTCTCCACCTTACTTCTTGGATGCAGCACAAATCTAAACATCTCCATTCAAGCATCTCAACAATCTCACCAGACATACCTTTCAGTGTGCCCTCATTGAGTGTGCCAACCCTGAGGGTGTGGGAGGTGTGGGCCCATAAGTTAAAAAATAATTTATTTAAGATTGCCTTGAACTTTTGCATTTGCAGACATTTTTAACAGAATTTTAAAACTAGAGCCACACTGAAATCCTTGGATTTCACTATTATTATTTGTGAAGAATGACACCTAAGCTTTTTGTATACATAGTTGTCTGGCTTCCAAACTAGAATTAGGAGAAAATGAAGTTTAATAATGTTCATGGTACTAAAGCTTTCTTGGTACTCAAAAGAGCTGCATCTGATTATTTTTGAATATCTGATTAAAGGCTTCAGATCTGGATGAATATATTGTCCACCATTGCCTAGAAAGTCTCTGGAATTACATTTTATTTCTCCTGTCCTCACTTGCTCTCTACTTGTCATATGACAGCCTCCTACATTCACACTATCCTAGTACTGCAATAGAAAACAAAAACATGTTGATAGATATTAAATGTGGATAATTATGACTTGAATATCATATCCATCATGTAGTTTCAGCTGAGCTCCTAGTGATCACTGGTCAATAATTCAAAACTCCTGAATAAACTTGAAGGAGTTTTTGAATTCATCATCATCATCATCATCGTTTAACGTCCGTTTTCCGCGCTAGCACGGGTTGGGAAGCCAGGAGCTGCACCAGGCTCCAGTCTGATCTGGCAGTGTTTCTACAGCTGGATGCCCTTCCTAATGCCAACCACTCCGTGAGTGTAGTGGGTGCTTTTGTACATGCCACCAGCACAGGTGCCAGGGGAGTCTGGCATCGGCCATGATCAGTTGGTGCTTTTAACATGCCACCGGCATGGAAACCAGTCAATAGGTCTCCCCAAGCACTGCGGGATGTTCTGGAATCCAAGGTACTTTGAATGGGCGGGGGCTATGCGGGACAGGAAGCAGACCGGGTCTTTGCAGTCACAGCTTATCTCCAGAGATCTCGGTCTTTCGTCATTGCCTCTGTGAGGCCCAACGCTCTGAGGTCATGCTTGACTACCTCATCCCATGTCTTCCTGGGTCTACCTCTTCCCCTGATACCTTCAACTGTTTGGGAGCAGCACTTCTTCACACATCTCTCCTCATCCATCCACAGTACATGACCATACCATCGCAAGTGTCGCTCTTGCACACCACATCTGATGCTTCTTATGTCCAGCATTTCTCTCAGGGTGCTTACCCTCTGTTGTGCATGCACACTGACATTACACATCCAGCGGATCATGCTAGCTTCATTACTTTCAAGTCTACGGATGTCCTCTGCAGCCGCCGCCCATGTTTCACTACTGTGAAGCATGGCAGTTCACACACATGCATCATACAATCTACCTTTCACTCTGAGCGAGAGACCCTTTGTCGCCAGTAGGGGTGGGAGCTTTCTAAACTTTGCCCAGGCTATTCGTATTCTAGTGGTGACACTCTCTGAGCATCCACCTCCACTACTAACTTGGTCACCCAGGTAGCGGAAACTATCAACTACCTCTAGTTTCTCTCCCTGGAGTGTGATGGAATCTGTTTTCTGAGTATCTGTGGTGTCTGTGTATTTTGAAAGTTAATGTTGTGATCTTCCTCTCACTTTTAAATACAGTTCATTTGATTAAAATTTTATTCCAAAATTTAAATAAAACCAGGAAATATGTTTATACTGTTCATTATCAGAGCTAAAGCCTTCCTAATATTCAGTTATATTTTAATACTTCTGATTCATGCCATGTTGTGCATAAAATGTATATTGATTATGTAATGATGAGCCACCAGAGGCAGAAAGATACAAATTAAGTTATCCACCATGGTTATAGTTTAATTTTCGACTGCCGAGTGTTCTATGCTATTGACTGGGGTGCAATCACAAAACAGTCCATCCGAAACTCACCCAACTCTTTTTTAAAAGCATAGGAGAAATGTGTTTACATTCTTATATAGTTCATTACCACAGTTAGATCTTCTAGTATTTAAATTTATTTCAAGACTTTGCAGATTCCAGCTACAGAAGCAGTAGTGGGAAGGAGGAGGATAATGCCAGACATTGTATTCACTATATTTTCATAATGAGATTTACAAATTAAACAGTATACCTTTTTAATTGTATTTCTTCCAAGTAAAGGGTTTAGAATTGGGTCAATGGACTCTCCAATATTTTCAATCAAGACAGTATCTCCACTTGAAACAGCAGCTTCTATCACATCCATGTAACCTTTTTGACCAATACGAACTGTCTGAAATGAAAGGTATCAAACTTTAGAGTACTTATGATCAATGGATGAGCAGCTTTATAAATCAGTCAACTGGTAGCCCAAGCCCATCAAGCATCCATCAAATGTCACACTCCCAGATGACATATTAAATACCTTAAATCCATACTCTGAAATTCCTACTCATGTTTCCTCCTTAAACTGATACTTGCAACAATTCAGTTTAATATCTAATTCTCTTAGGTTCAAAATGAATATTCATAACAAAATTATGAAGTAAAAATATGACAATACATATGTTGAATTTATCAACTGAATTAATCACATGTAGGCATTGGTACAGATACTTAATTACTAACAATCCTGCTTACATAAATGGATAGATTGAGAGGATACAATCTATCATTTAAGTAGCAGAGAAAATGTATTTTTCAAGAAGCTTTCATTTCAGAGCAAGCTCAAATTCTTTAAGTGCCAGAAAAAGTTTGAACTACACTTCCCTTATCGTTCTTACACTTTTACACTGAGAATCACTGTAGATAAGCTATGGTGTTCCAAATCAAAGAGGTAGGAGTATAACTTTTATAGCACATTACAACCATTTTTAATGACAATACTGTAAATTATATATCTTAATCAATAGCAGTCACTCATTTTCTTTTCTAACTGTTAGAACTTTATTTTGAATTTACCACTTTACCTGACA
Organism: Octopus sinensis; assembly: GCF_006345805.1. Taxonomy (NCBI): domain Eukaryota; kingdom Metazoa; phylum Mollusca; class Cephalopoda; order Octopoda; family Octopodidae; genus Octopus; species Octopus sinensis. The sequence goes on from NC_042997.1 coordinate 74,322,554, forward strand.
TCAGTCAATGCTGAAGTACAATATCCACAAAACATTGATAAAGTTAGCCTGAAGACACTGCAGTAGAGTAACATACCTTTAGGTTTGCAGCAAAGTTTTGTTTGATCCATTTTATTCCTTGTAACTGTGGATCTATGACAAGGGGCCATCGTTCACAAGTTGTTAGTATAGTGGCATTCTCAATAGACATTTTGTCACTTGGTAACCAGTCATTGTTCCACTTAGCAATAATTGTGTCATCTATCAGTAAAGACAGAGGTTCAAATTCACTGGATATTGGAATGATATCTTTAATATTTTCTAAAGTTGTAATCCAAATTTTTTCAAGGAGTTCAAGGCGATATGGTTTGGTGAAGCAACCAAGGTATGATACAAAAGATGATACAAGGAGTATATCACCTGGCAAAGTTTTCTCCTGCTCTTTTAGAATATTGATTGATTCTGCCCAGCGGACATTTTCAGAAGCTAATCCACCTACTAAACGGTTTGCCAGTACAATAGTATTATTGGTAGCATCAGCCTCAGCTTGGCATTTTAGTTTAGCATCAGTTGCCTTTTGGAATTTAGCTGTTAGACTGGCTAATGACAGTTCTAATTGAACAAGCTTTGCTTGAAGGAAGGCTAACTTTTCCTGAGCTGCAGCCAACTCAGCATTTGCTACATTCAAAGCAATTCTTTTGGGCTCTACATCACAGAATACTTCATAGAATTTCATGATGTTTATTACCCATGCACAAAGACCAGCTGCTGCAGAGGATTTAGCATAAATAAATTCAGGATTGAAATCTTTGTCATTAAGGTATGGCTGAATGGCTTTACGGCAATTCTCATGGATATTTTCCTTGTTATATTCTTTCAGATTAGTCAGGAAGGCATCCACCTAAATAAAAAATTAAATAGTAAATCTAAATGTATTAGTTGAACACAGTATCAGTGTTGATCTTATCAACTTCCATGTTAATAAAAAAAGATTTTTAGAAAAGAAAAATAACTTTCACAAAAGTTGCAATTAATATAAAGTGGTGAAATTTTACAAAATTTATTTTTCATAAAATAAACTTTTTTTTTCCACACAGAGCTAAATACTTTCATTTGTCAGAACTTTTCACCCCTCTTTTCAGTTCTTGTCCTCTATCTCTGGAATCTCCCTCCATTTCTTTGACATTCATCATCTCCAATGACCACCCGACCTTCACACTCTCCACATCCATCTTCCACAAATCCACTAACTCCTATTCCTACTGTAACATTTTTTCCTCACACTCCACCCACACTAAATGCTATATCCCTTATTTCAAATGCCTTCATTTCCAGCACCCTTGCAGCAGTAACCATGATTTCTAAGATGCAAGCTCAACATTAGGCTGACCTTTTCATTTGATGCGATTACTTTCCCTCCCTTATTCACCCTATTTTCTTTCATACCTATGCAGTTATTGTACCTCAGACCTTACACCCTGTGTCCGGAGTTCTATACATTGCATTTGCTTCCCTTTCACCAATGGACCTACCACCCTGCCTTTACAATGCACCATTCTCCACCTTTTCTGCCACCTTCAATCTGACCCTGAAACTTGCAGTTTCTTCTCCATTCCACTCATCTCCTTAATACATGTCCACAACCTCTGCAGCTTCCTTGATCATAGCTTCTATCCAACACCCTATTCTCTCTTGGACCCTTCCCTGCTTCCACTGTCACAGCTACCCTTTCCTTTCTTATATCACCTTTCTTACTGGACTTAACCATCACACTTTCCACATTGAAGACTCTTTCTGCTGCATTTCTTTGTGCACATTGCAATCTTTTCTACATTGGGCAAACTGGCTACCAATGGGCTGATAGATTCATGGGGCATCCAACTCAGCAACAGGTTTCCAGTTTTTAGATATTCCTTTCTGTTGACCATCTACCTAATACAACACTTAGTCTTTGGTGTAACCACGACTTCTATACCATATCTTTTATTACTTTTTTGGTGTAGCCACAACTTCCATATCTTTTATTACTTTTTTTCAGACATTGTACCTGTTATGTAACCTTGAAGCTTTTTGCCAGTGTTATCACTTTACTATTTTTATATAGTTTTTCTTTTTTTTAACACTATTTGTACAGCATTTTCATCATTGCTTCTACTTAAACACCACCTTCCTTTTACCTTGCCTTTCATTGCCTCACAGTGCCTATTCCATCCCCCTTCCCCACATCTTCATATCATATGTAATATGATTACATCAAAACACCATCATCCCATGCCTCCACTATGCCACAACACTACACTCCCATATTTTCTCACCTTCACACACTTACACATATCTCCAAGAAACCACATGCACCTATACCACCACAGACACGCACCTCCCCTATCTCTATATATGGATACCTTCCTATACATGCACACAGAACCTTGCCTCCTCCTCCTTGCCTAACTTACTCCATAAAACCACATTTTCACATGACTCCTAATCCTTTTTTTTTTATTTCTTTCCAACCAACATTTTCTTATTCTTTTACTTTTTCTGATGAAGAACTAGTATCCAAGACGTCAAGACTCTCACCCTTCTTTTTAGGTGTTAAATATTTGTTAAAACTTAACCCTTTCATATTGTCTTTTTTTGTTCATTGCCTAATAACAATAGCATGATGATTAGAGAAATATAAGATATTTACCTTACTCATCACAGTAGCCTTGGCTGCCTTCCAACTTCTATCTGCAGGTATCCTTCCATCAGGAGCTAACAGGACCATCACAGCAGAAGCAACATTTATAACTGCTGCTGGAGGTGAGCCAAAAGACTTCATTTCTGTGAGATTTTTCTGAAATTTTCAGTATGTCACAACATTTTGAAATATGCAATTTACTTTGATAATGATGTTGATGTTGGTGATGGGAATAGTGATGGAAGGTAATGATAGTTGCAATAATAATAATGGCGATGGTAGGCATTACAGCTATATCACTTCTTGCCATACTTCTTGACAAAGCATCAAAATCAAAAAAATTCAAGCATTTGCATTCCATATCTTGTTTAGGAAACAGAAGTTCGGTTATGAACTTCTGTTAGAAGAGTTCATAGGAGAACTTGTTAAGTTCAAATGCATATGAAATGTAGGATATTGCCTTTTATTTGAGAATGAGGAAGAACAAGTGATGTTGTTGCTTGGATTGTAGAGAAGTAACTGAAGGAAGAATTGAAGTTAAAGTTATGTAGGGAGGGGGAAAGAAACAGGTGGTGTAAGTTGGCTAGACTTTTGAGTGGAAGGTGAATTGAGTGGGAGGTGGTAGGATAGGGAAGGTAAAAAGAGCCTATGCCTCATACAATAGCAGAAGAAAAGGAAAAGAGTTCAAATAAAGAGGGAGAATGGTAAACTGAGGACACAAGAAACAAGCAACTGTGCCTTGAAAAGCTATTTAAAAATAAAGAACCCCATAGTATATTTTTCACTTTGAATAATGAAATATTTAGCCAGTAATGGTAAAATTAACTGAATGCAAACACACATCCACATATACACATATGTACGCTGTCATTTACAGACATACATGCATACAATTAAACGCAAACTTTTTTCCACTGTCACTTTCAGTATTAGCACCTATTCCTTTTTTTTTTGCTTTCTTTTAAATTATTTACTACAATTTTATTATGATGTTCAATCAACATAAATGAATATTTAATCTTGCAGGTGAATGTCCAATCATATTCAAATGAAAAATGCATAGAAGCATTAATGCATATTTGAATATACATCAATGCTTCTATGCATTTTTTCACACACATATATGCATGTATACATACAAAAGTAATTGGGACTTACTTTATTGAGAGTGTCAAGAGCCTCCATTGCAGCTTGAAGAGCTGGTTCAGCTTTAGCAAGATCTTCAGAACAATCTTTAGCTTTTTGTGATACTTCTTCATTAATTATTTGTACTTTTATAGCTTCTTCATCAGCAATAGCTTTTTCTTGGGCAACTTTCTCAGTCTCTGCACCAACGATTGCTATCAGTTTATTTGCATCTTCATTTTTCTCAGCAAGTTCAATTTCTTGCTCAGCTAATTTGGCCTTTAAATCATCAACCTTAAAACAAAACACATAAGACTCCAAATATTCAAAAATTAAACAAAAGAAATTGTTATTGTTCAATCCCAGGTCAGCAATGATGAAGGAAGGATGCCAAAACTGTGACCATTCTGTCCTCTCTTCAGAACTACATCCCCCAACATGTCCTTTAATTTTTAAGACAATATATTATGATTTGAAAGGTAGTTGGCTGTTAATTCTTGTAGGTCAAGCAGCAATGGAGAGCTTAGAAGTTAGAAGAAGGTGGTTGCATGAAATAAGGTATTGTGAAGTCAGTATGCAACTTGTTTTAAGAACAGAGAACATAGAATTATCAGTAAAAGAGACAGAAGGAGTCAGTTCAACTGTTGTTAAGAGATAAAAGTTTGTAAACCAAACAAATTGCATATTGTTCTGATGTAGGTGTATGCCGTGTATGTACATGGTGGCTGCAGCTTCCCAATTGTGTAAGATGTACTCTTTGAATAAGACAAAGTTATTCAATTACCCCTTATAAGATAGATATGAGATTTGTTTATTGTTGGTGACGGGGAAGCCATTCTTACAGGTCAGAGACTGTCAAAGTTATATATGAACCCATTGTACTTCATATAGCAATGGAAGAATGTTAGGTGGTTTAACCTGCTTAAGAATATGTGCTTTTAATTTTTACTTTACAGTACACAGGTTGTTAAGATATAAAAGTAAAGTTTGGAAAGATAACTGAATTATGAGTGAGATACACTAGAAGGAGAGAAAAAGAGAATGACATGACAAGATGCTTCTGTTCTTGAAGAAAAACTTATCTTTTGGTGATGTTTTTATGTGCCAGAGACTATTGGTATGCAATGTCAAACAAAATACTATTTATTGCATCGCAAATGAATATCAAGAAAACTCTCTCTCTCTCTCTCTCTCTCTCATTCTTTCTCTCTCTTCTTTGAATTCTTCTGGTGAGGAAGGGGCTAGTTTCTAACAAAGATATAAGCCCGAACATTGGAATATAGATAACATCTTGAACTTGAGAAAAATTTTGCATATTTTTACAGTCCCATTAACATTGTATTTATGACTAGCAGAGGTACCCAGCATTGCTCGGAGTGTGAACACTTTGTCATTATAAGAACATTTATTTTATAGTCTAACAGCCAGCGCTGCCGAAGCTTTTTTGAAAAACGTAAGTAATTCCATGACAAAATCTATCGAAAATCACAAAAACCTTCAACATATTTCTGAAATATGTCATAACCACAGAAATGAGAAAAATACAGATTTTTCTTAGAAAAATTGAAATATATGGGTGTGTAATGAATTGAAATTTATGAAAATACATATGAGAAAGGAATAATATTGAAATTTAAAACCTCTGAAATGTGCAATACACTCAATGTTTTAGTAAGAACATGCAAAATTGTAGAAACTTACCAACTTTTGCAGTGCTGCTAACAATTCCTCCAGGTGAAGTCCCACTACGGAGAGTGTTTGCCCCTGCAATTTGTTGCTGGACATCACAAAACTTACCTGAACGGGTAATTGCAACTGCCTGAAAGTAAAGGGTATTTCCGCCCCTTATGGAATAAAGCAAATCCTTGTTATGAAGAGGTCATCTCCATTTCAACTTCTCATAACATGCATGTTTGCAATATCACTGCAAATAATGCCCTGAGACTTTTGGGGGACTTTGATGCAGCAGCCTCTTCCAGCACTGCATGACACCATACCCCATCTTGTAGTAAACCATATCTCGCTATCAATGCTTTTCAGCTCATGTAAATATGTTGATACTCTGACCTTGTGCAGTGAAAGACCGAGGTAGAAACACTCCTGTTGACTGCAGTGGACTGTGTAAACTCTCCCAAGGCTTGGGCTTTGATGCAGCAGCTTCTGCCAGTATAGCATGCCACTGTGCTCCATCTCGTAGTAACCCATGCATAAAACAGGTCTTTCACCATGTTCCACATATCTATTCATCAAAGCTTTTCAGATCCTGTTCACTGGGATGGACTATGTAAACTCTCTCTAGGCAATTGCCAGGATGTCCATCAACATCTTGACCAGCCTTTCTTTGTAGCCACTACTTTTTGACATTTGAAAGATGTGTGGAGGTAGATACATAGAAAGACTGCAGAACCTCTGTGTAAACAATATTTTTTGTTTTCCCGTGTGAAGCGAATGTGAATAGATTGTTTTTGGTCTTCACTCTGGAGTAGCCAACATATAATTGCCCATGTGAGAAACATGACTCCTCCAGGTGAAGTTCTGCCACAGAGGGTGTTTTTGGAGCAAGTATTGCCTTTTCACACAGCCAAGTGAGATTTTTGTAATTTTCATGCAGATTGGGAAACATAACAGATTTGAGATCATCAATGGTACTAATGATGGTGCAAACTGAGCTGAGTGAAATTATTCCACACGTATCCAGAGGTATCTTGCCGTTGCCAAGGCACAAAATGTCTTCAGCAAATTTTGCCAACAGTCGGTCACCATGCATATGAGCTCTCATGTTGGTGTTAAGATGCAATGTTGTGACATGGTGCCATAGTGGAGAGGACTTAAGACATGCTTGGACTTCATCTGCCCTGGTTCCTTTGGGAATTACGGGAAGAGCCTGCCTGAAATCCCCAGACAATAAAAAAGTGACACCCTCCATGGGACCCTGACAGTCCCTGATGTCTTTTAGTGTTCGATCTAAAGACTTCCTTTGTGTGCCATGATGCATTCATCTCACACAATGACCTGACACCTTCTCAGAACTTTTGCATTTTCTGAGCTCTTACTGATTTGGCAAGTAGGTGTGTCAGAACTTGTCATATTGAAAGGAAGCTTAAATGTAGAGAATGATGTCCTGCCACCAGGCAGTAAAGTTGCAGCAACCCCAGAGGATTCCACAGCTAACATGATGCCCTTGTACTGTCTAACTTTGGTTAGAAGAAGCTTTATCACATGTTTTTCCTGTTCCCCTTGGAGCATCCAGGAAAAATATGTCTCCTCTCTGGGGGAGCATGCAGCCAACATATCTGGTGAGAGCCTCAGCATTGTAGGATGTTTCTTGTAGAATGTATGTGGGAAGAGAATTTGATGCTTCCCTTAATGTTTGTAGCAAGATGTATGTGGGAAGAACATTTCCACCCATTGAAACGAACTTGTCGTCTATGTCAATCAACTGAAGATTGTAAATTTCATCACTGCATGACAGGACCCAGGATGCATTTGTGCTTGATGTTTCCAATCTCTGGAGAGTTCATTCCTGTACTTCAACCACAAAGATCTGGGATCACATAACTCACATGTTTGCAATATCACTGCGAACGATGCCCTGAGACTTTTGGAGGACTTTGATGCAGTGGCTTCTGACAGTGTTGCATCTCACTGTGCCCCGTCTTCTAGCAACTCATGCTTGAAGCAGGCCTCCCAGTATGTTCCATATACATTGCCATCAAATGTTTACAGGTCATGGAAACATGTGGGTCCTCTGACTTCATGCAGTAGAAGATGGAGGTAGAAACACTCCTGTTGACTGGGATGGACTGTGTAAACTCTGCCAAAGCAATTGTCAAATTTTATCCCAGGATGTCCATCAACATCTTGATCAACCTCTCTTCATGCCCACTTCTTTTTGTTCCATGTGTAGTAGGATGGCACCTGTGGATAAAGCAATGTTTGAGCAAAATCATTGACTTGGCAAAGTTTAAAAACACTGTCAGATTGGTTTCATTTGGTTTCTGTGCCTTGGTAAAATACACTCTTTAGCCATTTTCAAGGTGCACTGCCAAGTTTTCAATGACTTTGCTGCAATGGAAACCTGAAAATTTGCCAGAAGGCCTCATTGCTACTGAGGTATTGACCCACTTGGTATTGAGCTACCTCATCTCTGCTGTTTTCTTTATGAAAACCAAACATTGGAACCTGTGTTCACATACTTACACACGTATTTGATGGATTTAACAGAGCTGCAAAATTAAACATTGGTGTGGATGTTGAATGTACTGAGTAGGAGTGGACAGTATGGGACTATCCATCTGTTATCAACTTCATGCTGTCCAACCATAGCAGGTTTTCTTCACCTGTATGATGGATACCCATCAGGACCAGTCTGGGTTTCCAGAAGAAAATACCTGGGAAAGTTTTTGGTGCACACATTGTCTTTTAAATAGGGTGAGTATAAACTGAAGCCATGTCCACATGGGCCATACACCATGTTTGACTTCACTGTGGATGGATCTGGTAGCTTGGCAGAGGTAATTGTCATTGAATTAGATCTTGATCGATAACCAAATCAGGATATGAGCATGAGGTAGGCCACTTTTTTGCCATTCCACAGTGTACATGTCCAAATACCTGACCTTTTATGATGAGGTCCATCAGTTGAATCAACTCTAACTGAAAGATTCTAGCCATGAGGTCTTGCCTATGCTTGGGTTTTTGACCTGTGAAGAGTTCACTACTGATCTCTTGTCACTTAGAATTGCATGTGAAGGTGATCAGGCCTACTATATTGTCACACATATGTCATTGAATCCTGGGTCCTCTCATGCATATAGCAGGGACCTCCTGTAAATGTAAATGGAAGGATGCAAACTTGTCCAATGCTTCTGGGAGCTGCATCATTGTAGAAACCATCTTGAAGTTGGATGTAGCTGTCACAATGCAGCTTTTTCTGATTTAATCTGATGAATATCAATCTCTCAGACTCCATTTTTGCACTCATATCAACTGCAAATTGGTGGTAGAGTGCATGGGACTGTTGTAGGTGGTTGAAGCAGTTCTCACATGTCATAAAGCAGTACATGCAGAAGTCCATACATGAAACTGTTTTGTTGCTTTGATCTCCAGCATTGTTGGTGCTATACTTTGGAATGCCAAAATGGTAACCATTCTCACCATTTACAAAAAGAAGGGGATACTGAAGTGCATCGTAGGATCTATGTGTTTCACTGATCCTTTGTTGCATGTTGTCTCAACACTTGTACTGGTCACCATGGAGGACAACAGCAATCTCATTGCATGCTGATGCATTATAGTAGCCTGCGTGCTTCCCAGCTGGTCTTTGGTCAGCATTTAGTACAATGATGAAATTTGGCATAGTTTCTGTTTCCAAAGCGTACCTGAAGCTTTGGACAAAGCTGTTTCTGGAATACATCATATCCTGAAGTTGCAGAATGAGCTCCATGTCAGTACCATGTGAAATGGAGTTGCACCTGCCTGCTTTCTCATACCAGTTCCCAACAAAGTACAGCTGAAGAAATCGAGGCTCTTCATTTTCAAGAGGCTGGAGTGATCCAATCCTACAATACACCTGTCCCTGTACTTTGAAAGTGGGTAGAAATCCAACATCTCTGAAAATATTAGCACCAAAAGAGGTCATTTGAAATGTGCAATCATACTTTCAAATGTTATCCAGGAAGTGCTTTGACTCTGCTGTTGTACCTGTAAGTAGAAGCTTTAACAGCTGTGTCCTGGCCATCTCTGGGTGTTTCAGAATGGGCAACTAAATGACATACCACCAATCTGCAGGGTCTAGAAATACCATGGACATTACCTCTTCTCTGAGCATTATCCCCAAGTCTGGGGATAATGTCCTATACTTTCTGCTGCTCATGCAGCAGCAACTGCTGTTGCATCTCTTTTCTGGTGAACAGCACACTGTTCTTTGTTCTCTGCATTTCCTGGCATGGCGAATGGCATGCTGTTCTTTGTTCTCTACAGCTCACACAGCTGCAGTTGATGTAGCATTCCTATTATGAAGAATAATGCAATGTGACTGACTCAGGTTAGCACGACATGAAGCTGTTAATGTAGCATTTCTGAAGTGCTGACTGCTACACTACTCCTTACTTTCCATGGCTCTGGCATTTGGCTGTGCAAGCAGCATCTTTTGAATGTCTTCATACAGTCTCGTCTGAGGATTCATTTGCTCTCCTCTTCAATGTCTCTGCTGCAGCAGTTTTGTAACCAATACAGGCTCTTTTCTTAGGTGGTATTGTCTAAGAGGTTTGAAGCTTCAAATACGAAACCAGATGTGGCAATGTTTAAAATGAAGAAAGTAATCTCGTGGGAGGAAACTACAGATAGTGTAAATAAATTGAACCCAAATGTCAGGCAGATCTGTTGAAACTGAATTGTAATTGAAGGTAGAAGTTGCAAAACTGAATTTAGACACAACAGATTAATAAAAATGAGAAATAACTAAGTAATTTTTCAATCATAATGTGAAAAAAAACTGCAATGACATAGATTTAAATGTAAGGCTATGTGAAAGACACAGAAAACAATTTTTATACAGAAGTTATTTTGTGTGAGTTAAAGATAGAAAGAGAGAGAGAGAGGAGAAAAATAGTGAAAGAAACAGACATAGAAATAAAGAGAGGAACAGTGACAGATGGTCAGAGTGGAGAGAAGGAAAGAGAACAGATAAATAGACATTGGATGAAAACTGCAGAAGACAAAAGTAGAGAATCTACTGGAAAATGAGAGCGAAGACAAAGATATTCACAGATGACAAAATTGAAATACATTGAACTTCATTTTCAGGCAATTTTTGCGAAATTGAATATAAGCTGAAGTCAATTTCTGGGCAGATATGGCAAATATAAACACACTGAATAAAAAAATGAGAAGTAACTAATTTATTTTTAATTTGAAATGCACAGATACGCTAGCAATACAGATTTTAACGCAATACTATTTGAAAGACACAGAAGTCAATTTGTAGTCAAAATAAGTTATTGTGTCATTTTGAGAGAGAAAGAGAGAGAGAGAGAGAGAGAGAGATGAAATTAATGAGAAGAACAGTGATAGATGTCAAGCTTGTAAAAAAAGGAAAGAGAAAAGATAGATAAACAGAGGAGAGAAGAGGGAGTGTGTCAGCTTAAGAGAGAGAGAGAGAGAGAAAGAGAGAGAGAAAGAAAGAGAGAGAAAGAGAGAGAGGGAGAGTGAGTGAAAGAAACAGACATGGCATTAAAGAGAGGAACAGTGACAGATGTTGAAATTGATAAAGAGGGAAGAGGGAGAGAATCGGATGAAAACTGCAGAAGTCAAAGGATTTGTTTTTTACAGTTGGTTTCTTGCATTATGCAGGAGCTTTGGGCAAAATGTTATAGTGCATGACCATCCATGGTACATAAGTAATGTATGCATAAAGTTGGTGAAAATCAGTTGAAAACTGTAGAGATGCATACATATTACATACACAGACATCCTTTGTTTTATATATATTAGCAGGTGTATCCAGCATTGTCTGGGGCTGTTTGTTAAGTATGCCTGTTCGGTTATTAGACCATTCACAGATGCACCTCTGAACTGAATGACACAAAATCATAATGGCAGATGTTCCCTGCATTGTTTGATTTATTTAGCGCAATAGTGAACATGCATAGTCATATGCCCACACCATTGTCCTTGTTTTCCATTGGGACAGTAGGTCGATCAGTAAAAAGACTGGCAGTAATTTAGTTTATTTTCCTAACCACATAACTGCTGACATATGCTGTTTAGCAGAAGGAAAGGTTGAGCCTAAAGATATGAGGTAAAGAGTAGTATGTTTGCCTGCTGTTTTGCTGGGTTGTGCATACAACATTATCTGAACAAAAAATTTGATGTGTGGCCTGTGCAAAGAAGATGAAAAGTGTAGTATCTGTTGCCTACGTCACAACTGGGGGCACTTAATGGAGAGCATACTGTGAAGATTATGCTAATGAAATAAATAAGGCGACAAGGGTATGGTTACCTGATGTTTGTTGCATAGAGCAACATCCATTGTTGTCTTTCCCCTGTAGTCTCTGTAGCATGTGCAGTAGCATCTCTTGTAAGTCAATCTGCATGTTGTGCTGCTGCAGTCTCTGCAGCTCATGCAACAGCAGTTGAGGAAGCATCCCTTGTAAGTCAAACAGTGCATTGTGCTGCAGTCTCTGCCGCACAATGAGCAAGCATTTCTTGTTCGGAGTGCTGAACATTGCTCATTGCTCTGGGCGGCTTGTTGCGTAGCAATACATGCTAACTGATCACAATGCTGCCCTTCACTTTTCTTTCTTCACGCTGAAGCCATCCTAAGGGCACTGAGAGAATTCCTCCTGGTGGCATCCTCGGCAAATTCATTTGCGTGCATATGTTTACTTTTCTTTGCAGCATTTGTTTGCCGACCTATATTGGATCTTTTGCATTGAGGCATGGTGGAAAATTATCAGTTTACACAATAGAAAAAGTCCTAAGGAAAAAGCGGTGTAGGAAAAAAATGTGTAGCACCCAAAAGAACAATAAAATGTAGTTGGCAAAAATGTTAATCAAACAGACTGAATTAAGGATTTTTAATTTTGGGTAAGAGTTTTGAAGTGGCTAGTTTAAGTTGGAATAGTTATATGAAAAAGAGTGCTCATATGAAAACAGGCAAATCGTAACTCACAAATGAATACTACTGGCAGTACTGTGAAAGCAGTCGATAAGAGCTCGCCACAGCTGACAAAGTAAAGTATTGATTTTTTCCAGCGGGGTGTGTGTCATGTTTTTCGCTGGTTCAAGCCAAATCCTAGGTGAATTGAGAGTAGTCTATTTATGTTGAGGGCATGGAATTTCAAGGAAAAAATTATAAGAAAAAGTATCCTAAGTTAAAGAGAACACACATGTCAAATTTGGTGAAATTCGGTTGAAAATTGTAGGAGTAGAAGTGGTTCACACAATACACAGATAGACAGACAACTTGCCTTTTAATATATAAGATCAAATGTGTACCATTGCATAGGCATGGTGGGTTCAAATCCTAGGTGAATTGAGAGTAGTCTATTTATGTTGGGGGCGTGGAATTTCGAGGAAACAACTTGCCTTTTAATATATAAGATAGATGGGCAAGTTAGCTGGCTGATTTCTTTTTCTGAAAAACCCAGCTTCCCCAGATTGTCACTTAGATATTTACTTACAAAACCATGTGCACCAATTATTTATGGTATAAATGTGAATTTATAATCTGGGTATAGGAGCTACAAGTTTTGGAGCAGTTATCCATAGTTTCAAACATTTTCTTGTCTGTCCTAAACAACAATATCTGGCCTGTTAAGTTTACATTTGGCAGAATTTTTGCTAGAAATGTTCCACCAGTATTCTTTATCTTGATGTCTGTGTATGTCTACACAAATAAAATTCGTTTTGCTGACTGACAGATGTCAGTCCACTTTACTTGCTCAGTATACCCTCCTCTTCCTTTGATGATGTTAGTCCAATTTACTCATTTGCCATGCCCTCTTCTTCCCTAGACATTAGCATTCCAATAAAAATAAGTAAATGAAAAATATGATGCTAATTGTTTGCTGGTATCTGTGTGTGTGTGTGTGTGTGTATGTATGCATACATGCATACGTGTAACTCTATGAGACTGTGTTGAAATGTTTGTATGTGTACGTAACTGTATGAGACTGTGTGTTTGTGTGTCTCCTCATAACCATGTGAGATTAACCAGAAATAACCAAAGTATTATTTCACAAATTGTGAGCAGATGATAGTTGTATGTGTATATATATATATATATATTATACATTAATGTACATTTGTATATATATATATATGTGTGTGTGAGTGTATGTATATACACATGTTGACTTTTAACCTGTCATTCATATTCATATTTTTAAGCGTCGATCGTAACCCTAATCCCGTTTCTCTGTTATCTATATCGCCATATTGTCAACATGGCTTCCTGTCTTTTTCAATTCCTTCTTTGCTTTCAGGGCCACCCTGTGTTATTCCATTCCCCAGAATTCCTTACAAATACTCTCTCGCTCCCTCTCATTTAAATTGTTTTACTCCCCCCCCCCAATCCCTAACTCCTTATAAACCAGTGTACGATTTATTTCGTCCTACTACTCGAGCTACTTGCTGACAACATGGATCTCAGAAATATGACCAGCTAAGCGATCTTAACTTTTAACCTGTCATTCATATTCATATTTTTAAGCGTTGATCGTAACCCTAATCCCGTTTCTCTGTTATCTATATCGCCATATTGTCAACATGGCTTCCTGTCTTTTTCAATTCCTTCTTTGCTTTCAGGGCCTTCCCGTGTTATTCCATTCCCCAGAATTTCTTACAAAATACTCTCTCTCTCCCTCTCATTTAAATTATGTTCTACTCAATTTCCAAAGTTTCTAGATGGTGTGTAATATTCACTACGAATTATATTCATCCTCGTTGCTCCTTCGAGGCGCCCGCCCTCCAACCCCCTCCACCAATACCGGAAGTTTCTACCTCTGTCTTGACCCCCCCCCCCCCGCATATACATCCACTCGCACCTCTATGTCGGTTCTATTTGATCAAATAGAGCAAAAACGGTGAAACGTATGCAGCTAGTAGTCTCTCGCCCTCCACCAACACCAGAAGTTTCTAACCCTGTCTTACTTTACTACCCCCAACCGCACCCCTATGTAGGGTTTATTTGATAATATAGCGCAAAAACTGTGAAAAGTATGCAGGTTGTAGTCTAGTGTCCCAGTATGAAATCTGCCAAATGCAAGCTTTCTTTTCAGGTACATGACACGGCTGTCCCTCATCCCAGGGTCTCAGAGGCCCACACCTCCCACACCCTCAGAGTTGGCACACTCAATGTTGGCACATTGAAAGGTAGGTCTGGAGAGATTGTAGAGCTGCTTGAACGAAGACATGTGGATTTATGCTGCATCCAGGAAGTAAGGTGGAGAGGAGGTTCCGCTAGGCTCCTCACAGGCAAGGAACACAGGTACAAGATTTTCTGGGCAGGGAACACTGACGGGGTAGGGGGCGTGGGTATACTTCTTGCGGAGAAATGGGTAGATAAGGTAATCGAGGTAGTCAGAGTAAGTGATAGAGTACTTAAGATTAGATTAGTGCTTCACCATAGGTCAGCTACCATCATCTCGGCATATGCCCCTCAACCAGGGCTACCGGAAGGACAGAAAGACCAATTCTATGACACCCTATTGCGGACTACCTCGTTGACAAATGACAGTGACCTTCTCTTTGTGGCAGATGATTTCAATGGACATGTTGGCCGACATGTCGGGGGCTTCCACGGCGTTCATGGAGGCTATGGTTTTGGCTCTTGAAATGAGGAGGGAACCAGGCTGCTGGAGTTCTGCGATGCAAATGACCTTATGGTTTGCAATACCAACTTCAGGAACCCACCTCTCACCTAGTCACCTACCGTTCTGGCAGACACACTAGTCAGATTGACTACATCCTCGCCAGAAAGAGGGAAAGAGGGCTGCTTTTAAATGCCAAAACCTTTCCAGGCGAAGAATGTACTCCTCAACATAGATTAGTAGTTAGCGACATCAGGATCAGAGCTAAATGGTTGCCCAGAAGAAGACCAGCTTGGAGGAGAAGGGTCTGGAAGCTTAAGATCCTGCAAATGGACAGAGATTTAGAGACATACTACTCGAAGCCTTTGACGAAATAGAAAGGGATATAGCTTCACTTAATGTGGAAGACAACTGGAGATTTCTACGGGACAATCTGCTGACAGCCACTGACCAGATCTGTGGATGGAGCAAAGTCCCGTCTCGACCCAGAGTAACGTGGTGGTGGAACAATGTGGTGGACAGGGCTATTAGACAAAAGAAACAGGCTTGGAGGGACTGGAAGAACGGTGGTAGCAGGGAATTGTATCAGACTGCCAGAAGGGAAGCTAGGAGACAGGTTTATTTAGCCAGAGGGGAAGCGGATAAGAAAAAATTTGCCAATGTTCTGAGCCGTGAGGATGAAAGACTTGAGATATTTCGTGTTGCAAGACAGTGTGTGAGAGAGAATCGTGATGTGGTAGGAGAGAAGTGTGTTTGCATGGATGATGGTTCACTTGCGCTAAATGAGGATGCAAAGAGAGAGGTTTGGAGATGCCACTATGAAAGGTTGCTGAATAAAGAAAATGAATGGGATAAAGAGAGTCTGCCGAATGTTGACCCAACAGAGGGACCAGCTATCCGAGTTGATAGTTCCGTGGTAGCTAAGGCAATTAGAAGTATGAAGACAGGGAAAGCCCCAGGCCCATCAGGAATTACTGCAGAGATGCTCAAAATATCTGGTAGTGTCGGCTAATAACCTAGTCACCCGTATAGTCAACCAGGTGATACACGAAGGAGTCATACCCAATGACTGGCGTAGCAGCATACTAGTCAACTGCTACAAAGGTAAAGGTGATGCCCTAGATACAAATAATTACAGAGGTATCAAGCTGTTGGATCAGGTAATGAAGGTTACGGAGAGGGTCATAGCCCAACTAATTAGAGAGAGAGTTAGTTTAGATGAGATGCAGTTTGGGTTCGTGCAAGGGAAAAGTACCACTGATGCTATATTCCTGGTAAGGCAGCTGCAGGAGAAATACCTAGCCAAAGATAAACCCTGTACCTGGCTTTCGTTGACATGGAGAAAGCCTTTGATAGGGTCCCCTGATCCCTTATCTGGTGGTCAATGAGGAAACTAGGGATAGATGAATGGCTGGTGAGGGCTGTGCAAGCCATGTACAGAGATGCTGTAAGTAAGGTTAGGGTTGGCAACATGTACACAGAAGAATTAAAAGTAGAGGTTGGGGTCCACCAGGGTTCAGTACTCAGCCCCCTCCTATTTATCATAGTCCTCCAGGCAATTACGGAGGAATTCAAGAGAGGTTGCCCCTGGGAGCTCCTCTATGCTGACGATCTTGCTCTAATTGCTGAATCACTATCAGAACTGGAGGAGAAGTTCCAGGTGTGGAAGGAGGGTTTAGAATCGAGGGGCCTTAGAGTCAACCTAGCTAAAACCAAAGTACTAATAAGTAGGAAGGTAGACAATCCACAAATGTCTTCAGGAAGATGACCCTGCTCGATCTGTAGAAAAGGTGTAGGTAGAAACTCTATAAGATGTGCCCAGTGTAAGCTATGGACACATAAGAGGTGCAGCAATGTCAAAGGTAGGCTAACTGGGAAGATAGTTTTTGTATGTGGCAGATGCTCGGGAGCATTAACCTCCGAAAATCTGCAGAAAACAACTTCCGTCACTTTCCAGGGGGAAAAACTAGAAGTAGTTGATAGCTTCCGTTATCTAGGTGACCAAGTCAGTAGTGGGGGGGGGGGGGGCGCTGAAAGTGTAACTGCTAGAATAAGAATAGCCTGGACAAAGTTTAGGGAGCTCTTACCTCTGCTGGTGACTTACCTCTCGCTCAGAGTAAAAGGCAGACTGTATGATGCATGTGTAAGCTCGTGAGGAATGAAGCCAGTATGCTCCGATGGATGTGTAACGTCAGTGTACATACTCGACAGAGCGTTAGTACCTTGAGAGAAATGTTGTACCTAAGAAGCATTAGTTGTGGTGTGCAAGAGAGACGATTGCGCTGGTATGGTCATGTGGCGAGAATGGATGAAGATAGGTGTGTGAGAAAGTGCCAATCCCTAGCAGTTGAGGGAACCCGTGGAAGAGGTAGACCCAGGAAAACCTGGGACGA
This sequence comes from Octopus sinensis, assembly GCF_006345805.1. Classification (NCBI taxonomy): domain Eukaryota; kingdom Metazoa; phylum Mollusca; class Cephalopoda; order Octopoda; family Octopodidae; genus Octopus; species Octopus sinensis. Next base: position 74,340,046 of record NC_042997.1, read on the forward strand.
GGTGGTGAAGCACGACCTTCGAACTTTAGGCCTCACTGAGGAAATGACCAGCGACCGAGACCTTTGGAAATATGCTGTACGTGAGAAGACCAGGCAGGACAAGTGAGCCCAGCCCACTTATGCATGCCTTTCCTCCTTGGACACAAAGACCTGTTGAGGCTAGCGAAGTCGATATAGAGCCTCATCCGACGACAGGCACCCATGCCAACCCCCTTTGCTTGCGAAGACATGTTGGGGCAAGCGAAATCGAAATCGAATTGAACCAGCCAGGATCCCTGGTCTGGTGGTACGTAAAAAGCACTATCCGACTCGTGGCCGATGCTAGCCCCGCCTCGACTGGCTTCTGTGCCGGTGGCACGTAAAATACACCAATCCGACCGTGGCCGTTGCCAGCCTCGCCTGGCACCTGTGCAGGTGGCACGTAAAAGCACCCACTACGCTCACGGAGTGGTTGGCCTTAGGAAGGGCATCCAGCTGTAGAAACATTGCCAGATAAGACTGGAGCCTGGTGCAGCCTTCTGGCTTCCCAGATCCCCAGTCGAATCGTCCAACCCATGCTAGCATGGAGAACGGACGTTAAACGATGATGATGATGATGATGATGATATATATATTTCTATATACATGTAAATACATATATGCATATATACATGTGTGTTTCCCTTTCTCTCTCTCACATACACTCACAGATGTGCATACACAGCAGGCATGCACCTGTATTTGTCAACCATCATTTAAAAGCAAGATTAACAGGAAATAACCAAAGTATTAGCTTACAAATCGTGAACAGTCAATAGCTTTTTAATGCTTTAGAATCATCCCACTTTTGCTTGATAATTATTAATCTTAGAGCTCTTCCCAAATACAATGTCTAAAGTCAACATTAAGGTGAACTACATTTCTAAATTCTTTGTTACACCCTCCAGTGTTCATATTGTCAGTTGCCATTCTCTTCACGAAGAATCCATCTGAAGTTTAAGTTGCATGTGCTAGAAATAGCAGCCAAATCTCTCCTGTGAGCAGACAATAGCTTCATTTAATAATAGTGTCACTTCAGAAAATCACATTATCAACAACAATAACTTAAATGTTATATATATAATGATTGCCATAGAAACAAATGATACAAATCCATTTAACATTTGTGTTGTTTCAGAAAATTATGTTATCAATATTAATACAACTCATAATAATGATAACCGACCAAAATTTAAATAATGCAACTAATAATTTAAACTACAATTATGATACAAGGAAAATTTTAAATGCCACAGCAAGAAAACGCCAAAAAAGAAATGAAATGAGTGGAAATGAGAGAGAGATTCAGACAGCAAGAAATCTAGAGTATCAAAGACAGGAAAGACTCAATTCAAAGAAGGACACAGATTGGCTCACCAATTGTTGAGAGAAAATTTGACACTAGAAATAATAAGAGAGGAACTAAAAATTTTGCACATTCTGGCAAGAAATTCTCAGCCTATGGAGAAACAAAAAATTATTTCTCAAGTAAGAACAGATCAAAACTTAAATGATGCAACTAATAACTTAAACAATAATATAAGCGTAATAAATAACAATACAAGGAAAATTTTAAATGCCTCAGCAAGAAAATGCCAAAAAGGAAATGAAATGAGTGAAAATGAGAGAGAAATTTGTAGCATACACTTGAGTGAAATTCCTCTCCTCTCTATTATATATACATATGAACGTAGTAGATAACAGCTAGCCTTTGGCCGCATTTTGGACCCTGTTGTGTCCACTACTCTGATTGGTTGGAATTGGTGCAATTTGTCTCTTGCTCTATCACACGCCAATATGCAACCCAACCAATCGCAGCCTTCAAATAAGGTCACATATGACAGCCTGTTTTTCTACCTCGGCTGAGCCTACAACTCCTTATAAAAACTTAACTTTTCCTCATCTCAATGTCATTCAGTTCTAGATCTTTTAAGGTCTGGCCACTGATCACACAAGACACCGCCAGTTCTAGCGACAACACAACAGCAGCCATGTGGAGACTCATCAACTTCGTCCAACAGCATTCAGCAACCTCCACCTCCGCCACCACCATTCATCCTAACGTCAACATCTCTCTACGTACACAACAAGCAACTCACCCAGGTTACAACAATGCATTGTTCGTGAACTACTTCATAGATCAACAGCGAATATACAACCTGCGAGAACTCTTGTACCAAGTGACCCAGGCAGCAGCCTCACAGCCACAACTGCACATATGACATGTACTGCAACCAGCTCTGCATCATCGCCGCAACTTCTTGATACGGTATTTCAACTATCATGTACAATTGACTACGAACTGGTATTTATCATTCTTGTGTCTATGAACTTACTCCTCACTTCGATAGCTATAGACTCTTTCACTGTCTCTTCTTCATCACCATCCTTGTATATTCTTAATGTGTATACATCTATGCCTACATACACTCACATACATCTTATTCTTATGGTGGCCTGTCTATTATTCTGTATATATGATGCACACACAATCACACATGTTAACCTATCAATAAATCTTCTCTTAAACATTCTACCCAGTTGTGTCTCTTATTTTCCTCTGGCACATATATGCATTGTTCTATTTACATTTATTGTATTGACCATGTGATGTACTAAGGAGCCATTCTTATCACCTTGTTTTGCACGGATGTCACAAATCACCGACCTGTTTCAGCTCCTTGAAACTACAAAACAATTATAATGGGAGAAGGAGATACTCCACAGGTATCTAAACCTTCAATGCCCATTATAAATTCAAAGAGCAAGAAATCAAGAGTATCAAAGACGAAGACGAGAAAGCCTGTCATTTCAAAGAAGGAATGAAATTAGAGAAGAATACAGATTGGCTCACCAAGTGTTGAGAGAAAATTCAACACAAGAAATAAGAGAGGAAATTAGAATTTTGCACATTGTGACAAGAAATTTTCAGACTATGGGGCAAAGATCAAGATATGCTGAACTATGTACTTCTGTTAAATCCTTTACAAATGCAGCATTTGATTATGATCCAACTAAAAATTATGATACTCTATCAAATTTAGGAACAATGTCAGTAGTTTGTAAGCATTGGTGCGCAAAACTATTTAAGGGTGAACATAAAGGATTATGTTGTTCAAATGGTCAAGTTAAATTAAATTTGTTTGAAAGACCACCTGAACCTTTAAATGAACTAATGCTTGAGAGAAAATCTGGATTCCAAAAACTTTTTAAAAGTTATTAAAAAATATAATGAATTGTTTTCAATGACATCCTTGTGGGATTCATGCCAGTTTTCAAAATACAAGGTCAAATTTACCATAGAATAAGTTCATTGTATAATACAGATAAAAATATTCCTAAATATGCTCAAGTTTATTTTATTGATGATTTAAATGACAAAATTAATATCAGAAATAGTAGATTTCCTGCAACAAAGTTACACACTACAAGAGATATTCAAGAGATGTTTTTGGAAAATAATGAGCTTATTAGATAAATTAAAACTATGGCATCTTTGGTTAACAAACCAAATCTTAAATTGTCAATTTGTGCAGATAGAGACCAGCGGTGAGCACGGACGAAGGTACAATGACAGTATCTAATGATGTGCGATTAGAAATGGTTGGAACAAAAATTCGACAAAGAAACAATTCTTACCTATAAAGTTAATAATTTAAAGAAAATCAATGAATTACATAGATCCTTTGATCCATTACAATATACTTTGATTCATTGAATCTAAAATATAGCTTACATCAATAAATGATAAGTCATTCTAGTATACAATAAAAGGGACAGTTTCTATATTTATTGCAGGACAATCTTTTTACCGAATAGCATTGTATATTGTTTTATCAACTATATCATGTCACATAGTGAAGTAGTACCTTGGTTATATTTTGGGAGCTGCTAATCACATGTGTAAGGTCTTCCACAGAAATATGACGTAATCTGTATTTTCAGTTGCATATTGGACCTCCAAGGGCTTCACTGTCTCTTTTGCTTATTAGGCATTTTCTAGCAATCACCCATTCTTGGATTACAAATGCATTAGTGTGATGTGCTAAATCAGTCCTGAGTCTAAGAAAGGCTGCGATTCATGTTGATATTACTGTCTTCTTTGAGACTTTGAGAAACATACCCATGCATAGTCTATTTTTGGTATGTCGAGCATTTTACATCCAGGTCTCCTTTGAGGTATGTTAGTTAACCCAGCTGTTTTGGGGTTGTATGGGAGGACATTAGGAAGAGAGTACTTCCTGAGGAGCTGACTGTGGGATATTGTTCTCTTCACTTTCCAACACTAAGTTTATGTATTCATTTTTACTGCTGCAGTTTAGCAGATGCTGTCTGAGAGAGACTATACAGCAACCAAAGGCTCTCTGCACTCAAACGCTTATCTCCTTCATCTCTTCCTAGGTAGACTCTGCTAATATCATTATTTCTGTAGAAGTTTCCAGTTGATGTCAGAGTCTTGCAGGTTTTAATGTCTATGGAATGGATTTCCTCTACAGACTAATCAAGTTTCCCACATTTGGTAATCAACGCTGGTACAGTGAATGCATTGTGGGATACTGTCTTGTAAGAAGAAAGTTCTAACTGCAATATTTTTCTAAGTCTGGTGTAATACTGTCATATCTCTATTTTAATTTAAAGCACCCTTATCTGATGTTTTGATTAATGCCTAAGTATTTGTAGTATTCTTTGCATGGAATAGGAGAAATACTGAGCCAGTTGGTGCACAGGTTTGGGGTCCAAGAGAGGACAGATTTTTTACATTCAACAATCAAATACGAACAGTTCTTTGGCCAAATTCCATTCTGATACCAGCTGAAATCAATAACTCTTGCTGATATTTGGCATTTTTACCATTTTTAGCAAATTATAAGTTATGCTGATATCTCTAGCTGTTGTAGACCTTAGCATGTAGCCATATATTTTTTGTAGCATGAATGATAATGGATTTAATGCCAAAATGTAGAGTTACAGAAGGAATACTCCCTTTGAAATATTACATTGGAGATGATCATTCCACTCTCATTTGTAAGAGTGAGAATGGTTGTCCAGGTCTTTGTGAGTCTTTCAAATAGAGAAATTAACAAGTATCTTATTTAAGCTAGAGGTGTCGGCATTATTGTAGAAAGAAACATAAAAAAAAAATTTGAAACAGTCTTCTATGCCTACATATCTGATATTAATTGCACCATGTGTGCATGTTTATGTGTGTGTATGTGTGTGTGTGTGTGTGTGTGTGTGTGTGTGTGTGTGTGTGTTGTGTGTGTGTGTGTGTGTACATAAAAGAACCTCAATGAGAACAAAATGTTGAATTTGTGAAATATGAGGTTGTGTATTCCGTTTAAGGCTGAGTATACCAACCGTCTGAACACCCGCGATAAGCTGTATGCTATGTTCTTCCTCCTCGATTAGGTGATTCAATGTGTGTAGTGTATGGAAGGGTTGAAAAGTCAATTTTGGGTTTGCAGAGACATATGGCAATTCACAGGAATCATACACCACTCCAGTGGAAGTTACAACTTTCGGCTGTCACCTATGCTTCAAACTAAACAGATTTGCAGTGGGACTGAGAGAGCAATGACAGAAAGTCAGAAGTGCCCTTGACAGTGAGGAAGCTCAGAAAGGTGGCTATCATCTGTGAAGATGGAGCAATCACTATGCGTGTGTGTGTGTGTGTGTGTGTGTGTGTGTGTGTGCACCTTTTTATTATTTTCAATTAGCAGTAAGTTACAAAAGTGACAAAACTCTTGGCTCTTGAGCCATTTTGTATCTTTCTGCCAATTAAAAAAATAAAAACCTATGTATACTTATGTAATGAGATCTATCCACAAAACATATATACTGTAGTGAGAACATGAAATAATTCAATTTTGGAACATCATCATCATCATCATCCTTTAACGTCCGCTTTCCATGCTAGCATGGGTTGGACGGTTCGACTGGGGTCTGGGGAGCCCGAAGGCTGCACCAGGCCAGTCAGATCTGGCAGTGTTTCTACAGCTGGATGCCCTTCCTAACGCCAACCACTCCGAGAGTGTAGTGGGTGATTTTATGTGCCACCGACACAGGTGCCAGACGAGGCTGGCGAACGGCCACGCTCGGATGGTGTTTTTATGTGCCACCGACACAGGTGCAAGACAAGACCACGCTCGGATGGTGTTTTTTATGTGCCACCAACACAGGAGCCAGATGAGGCTGGCGATCGGCCACGATCGGATGGTGATTGTTACGTGCCCACAGCATGGAGGCCAGTCGGTGCGGCACTGGCTACGGCCACGTTCGGATGGTTTTCTCGTGTGCCACTGGCACTGGTACCACAAAGATAAAAATTCCATTGATGTTCATCTATTTTGATTTTGTTTGATTTTTGATTTTTTGATTTGATTTTCACTTGCCTCAACAGGTCTTCACAAGTGTCACAAGAAGGAAGGTATGCACAGGTGGATTGACTACGTCCCAGGTAGGGGCCACGGGTTATGGCCTGACTAGTCTTGCCGGGTCTACTCACGCACAGCATACTTCCAAAGGTCTCGGTCTCTAGTCATTTCCTTGGTGAGACCTAAAGTTCGAAGGTCGTGCTTCACCACTTCGTCCCAGGTTTTCCTGGGTCTACCTCTTCCACAGGTTCCCTCAACTGCTAGGGTGTAGCACTTTTGCACACAACTATCTTCAGCCATTCTCGTCATATGACCATACCAGCGCAGCCGTCTCTCTTGCACACCACAACTGACGCTTCTTAGGTTCAACTTTTCTCTCAAGGTACTTACACTCTGACGATTATGAACACTGACATTACACATCCATCGGAGCATACTGGCTTCATTTCTTGCAAGCTTACGCATATCCTCAGCAGTCACAGCCCATGTTTCACTACCATGTAGCATGGCTGTACGTACACATGCATCATACAGTCTGCCTTTTACTCTGAGCGAGAGGCCTTTTGTCACCAGCAGGGGTAAGAGCTCTCTAAACTTTGCCCAGGCTATTCTTACTCTAGCAGTTACACTTTCAGCACACCCACCCCCGCTACTGACTTGGTCTCCTAGGTAGCGGAAGCTATCAACTACTTCTAGTTTGTCTCCCTGGAACGTGGTAGAAGTTGGTCTCTGCACGTTTCCAGAGTTTATTTCTCCTGAGCATCTGCCACATACGAAAACTATCTTCCCAGTTAGCCTACCTTTGACATTGCTGCACCTCTTATGTGTCCATAGCTTACACTTGGTGCACCTTATAGAGTTTCTACCTACACCTTTTTTACAGATCGAGCAGGGCCATCTACCTGAAGTCGTTTGTGGTTGGTCCACCTTCCTACTTATAAGGACTTTGGTTTTGGCTAGGTTGATTCTAAGGCCCTTCGATTCTAATCCTTGTTTCCACACCTGAAACTTCTCCTCCAGTTCTGATAGTGACTCAGCAATTAGAGCAAGGTCATCAGCATAGAGGAGCTCCCAGGGGCATCCTGTCTTGAATTCTTCCATTATTGCCTGGAGGACTATGATAAAAAGGAGGGGGCTGAGGACTGAACCTTGGTGGACCCCAACCTCTACCCGGAATTCTTCACTGTACTCGTTGCCTACCCTCACCTTACTAGCAGCGTCTCTGTACATGGCTCGCACAGCTCTCACTAACCATTCATCTATCCCTAGTTTCCTTGACAACCAGATAAGGGATCGGGGGACTCTGTCAAAGGCTTTCTCCAAGTCAACAAAAGCCAGGTACAAGGGCTTACCTTTGGCTAGGTATTTCTCCTGCAGCTGTCTTACCAGGAATATAGCATCAGTAGTACTTTTCCCTGGCACGAACCCAAACTGCATATCATCTAAGCTAACTCTCTCTCTAATTAATTGGGCTATGACCCTCTCCGTAACCTTCATTACCTGATCCAACAGCTTGATGCCCCTGTAGTTATTTGTATCTAGGGCGTCACCTTTACCTTTGTAGCAGTTGACTATTATGCTGCTACACCAGTCATTGGGTATGACTCCTTCGTATATCACCTGGTTAACTATACGGGTGACTATGCTATAGCCGACACTACCAGAGATTTTGAGCATCTCTGCAGTAATTCCTGATGGGCCTGGGACTTTCCCTGTCTTCATACTTCTAATTGCCTTAGCTACCACGGAACTATCAACTCGGATAGCTGGTCCCTCTGTTGGGTCAACATTCGGCAGACTCTCTTTATCCCATTCATTTTCCTCATTCAGCAACCTTTCATAGTGGCGTCTCCAAGCCTCTCTCTGTGCATCCTCATTTAGCGCAAGTGAACCGTCATCCTTGCGAACACATTTCTCTCCTACCACATCACGATTCTCTCTCACACACTGTCTTGCAACACGAACTACCTCAAGTCTTTCATCCTCACGGCGCAGGACATTGGCAAATTTTCTCTTATCTGCTTCCCCTCTGGCTAGATAGACCTGTCTCCTAGCTTCCCTTCTGGCAGTCTGATACACTTCCCTGCTACCCCCGTTCTTCCAAGCCTTCCAAGCCTGTTTCTTTTGTCTAATAGCCCAGTCAAGGTTTTGGCATTTATAAGCAGCCATCTTTCCCTTTTTCTGGCAAGGATGTAGTCGATTTGGCTAGTATGCCGGCCCGATCGGTAGGTGAGCAGGTGGCTTGTTGGTTTCCTGAAGTTAGTGTTGCAGACCATAAGACTATTCGCATCGCAGAACTCCAGCAGCCTGGTTCCCTCCTCGTTGCGGGAACCATAACTGTAGCCTCCATGTACGCCATGGAAGCCCCCAGCATGTCGTCCAACATGCCCATTGAAATTACCAGCCACAAAGAGAAGGTCCCTGTCGTTCGTCAATGAGGTGGTCTGCAGTAGGGTGTCATAGAAACTGTCTTTCTGTCCATCGGGTAGCCCTGGCTGAGGGGCATAGGCCGATATAATGGTTGCTAATCTATTATGAAGCACTATTCTAATCTTAAGTATTCTGTCACTTACTCTGATTACCTCAATTACTCTATCTACCCATTTCTCAGCAATAAGTATACCCACGCCACCAACCCCGTCAGTGTTCCCTGCCCAGAAAATCTTGTACCTGTGTTCCTTGCCTGTGAGGAACCTAGCAGATCCTCCTCTCCACCTTATTTCTTGCATGCAACATACATCAACACATCTCCGTTCAAGCATCTCGACTATCTCGCCAGACCTACCTTTCAGACTGCCAACGTTGAGGGTGCCCACCCTGAGGGTGTGGAAGGTATGGGCCCGAGAGGCCCAGGGACGGGGAGCAGTGGCGTCATGTACCTGAAAAGAAGAAGAAAGCTCGCATTTGGCAGAATTCATAAGCAAAGCAATGAACTTAAGTTCAACCTGTTACACTACACTATCATGTTTTTGCGCCGTATGGTCACCACCATATATAGAAGGGGTGGTGTTGGCTTAAGGCCTTTAGGTGTTCATGGAAGAAAAGCAAAGGAAGACAAGGTGAGATAAGGTCTTCTGGTACAGGTGGCGGGCGCACCGCGCACTGGGAGAAGATGAGATTTAGGCGGCAGAAAGAAAGACAAGATTCGAGATGGAATGCTTTGCGGTCGTGTGCATAAGTTTCTATGAGTGGAAGTTGGGAAAGATGGGTTAGAGAATTAAGCGACAGAAAGACCAGATTTGAGACGAGATGTTTTTGCGCTCGTGCGAATAAGTTTTTGTGAGTGAAAGTTTATATGCTTCAGCTAGCATTTGAGACGAAAGACAACGATAACGCTAATATATGGGGAAACAATAATAATATGGCTTGATGGTGATAATAATACTTGCAAAAACAATGAAAAGAGGAACAGGTCGGGAACTTAAATATGACTTAGCTGATATTTTTCATCCTGCGGTTCGTGTTTCGTGTGTTACAGCCAGGAGAAATAGTAATGGTAAGGGGCGGTCAAGCCTCGTGCATTGGTTTTATAGGGGAGGGGGTGAGGAGGTGTGAGTAGAAGGCAGAGCGTATTGGCTAAGCCTGTGGAAGCAAGTGAAGGTGAAATACATACAGAGAGAGAGGGAGAGAGCGAGACAGTGATAACAGAGGGAGAAAACGACACCGCATAGAGAGAGAGAGAGAGAGAGAGAGAGAGAGAGAGAGAGAGAGAGAGAGAGAGAGAGAGACAAAACGACAGCGCGCACTGGGAGAAGATGAGATTTAGGCGGCAGAAAGAAAGACAAGATTCGAGATGGAATGCTTTGCGGTCGTGTGCATAAGTTTCTATGAGTGGAAGTTGGGAAAGATGGGTTAGAGAATTAAGCGACAGAAAGACCAGATTTGAGACGAGATGTTTTTGCGGTCGTGTGAATAAGTTTTTGTGAGTGAAAGTTTATATGCTTCAGCTAGCATTTGAGATGAAAGACAACGATAACGCTAATATATGGGGAAACAATAATAATAAGGCTTGATGGTGATAATAATACTTGCAAAAACAATGAAAAGAGGAACAGGTCGTGAATCTAAAATCAGATAAAAGTATACATGCATACATCATCATCATCATCGTCATCACCATCATCATCATCATCAATATCACCATTTAATGTCTGTTTTCCTTGCTGGCATGGGTTGGATCATTTGACAGGATCCAACAAGTTGCAGGACTCCATCGAATTTCAATGTCATCTTTGGCATGTTTTTGGAGTTAGATGTCCTTCCTCATGCCAATTACAGTGTGTACTGCTATTCAGTGCAATCAGCACTTGTGTGGTTGCCAAGTAACTTATAAGACGAGAAAAGGAAATTGGAAAAGAATAAGAATAGGATAGGGAAAGTTCAGAGAGCTTTTACCTCTGTCAGCAACCAAAGGTTTCTATCCCCAAGTGAAGGAAAGATTGTATGATGCATGTGTATGAATTGCGAAACTGCATAGTAGTGAGACTTGGGCCCTGTACAAAGAGGACATGCAAAGACTGGAGATGAACAAAACTGGTATGCTCTGCTGGATGTACAAAGTCAGTGTGCATGTGCAACAGAGTATAGAGAGAGAAGTTGGGCATAAGAGGAATTATATGCAGTGTGCAAGAGAAGAGACTGTGTTGGTTTGGTCACATGATGTGAATGGTTGACGACATTTGCATAAAGAAGTACTGATCACTTAAAGTAAAGGGAAGTAGTGGAAGAGGGAATCCCAGGAAAACATGGGAAGAAGTATTAAAGGCCAATCTCAAAATGCTGAACTTTACAAAGATGACAGAAGACCAAGACGTATAGCGTATTGCTGTACTTGAGAAGACCCACCCATCCACAACAAAACTGAGATCATAAAACAAAGGTGCAACATAGAAAGCACAGATATGGGTGCTGGTGACATGTAAAAAGCACTGGTGTTAATGCCACATAAAAAGTGCTGGCGATGGTGCATAACACAAAAAGTACCCAGTACACTCTGTAGTTGGTATTAGGAAGGGCATCCAGTCATAGAAATCAAGCCAAAACAGACTATGGAACTGGGTAATGCTCCTGGCCATGCTAGTTCCTATGAAGCCATCCAACCCATGCCAGCATGGAAAATGGACATTAAATGTTGATGATGAAAAGAATAAGCCTGCTTGACAGGGATGAGGGTATATTTGAGAAAAAGCAAGATAGATTATGTTAAGAGGCTAAAGTATGGTACAAGGACAAACACAGATGTCTTGCAATAGAGGAAATACATGGGTGCCTCACATTATATAAGGATGGATAGGAGTAGCTTGGAAGATGTAAATGGCAGTGGTGAGGTGCCAAAGCAAAATCTCTAGGTACATGAAGGTGAGTATAAGAGATGGAAAACTACCACCATCTCTCTCTCTCTCTCTCTCTCTCTCTCTCTCTCTCCTCTCTGTGTGCCTTTCTTTAACCTTACCATCAGAACATCACATCACTGATAAAATTATATTTTTAACTCTCCTCCTCAACTTTCAACTAACCTTTTTAACCATGTAATAAATATTACATTCCCCCTACTTCATGTTATGGATGCTTTTCTCTCCCTCTTTTTCTTTCTTCCACTTTCTGTCTCACTTTTCACTTTATCCTCTTTTTCTCTCTCTTTCCCTTCAACTAATTACATGAAAGCATTACAATAACATTCCCTCTACCTCATGGCATGGATGCTTCTCTCTCCCTCTTATAATCATGTGAAAGCATTACCAATGGGTTAAGTAATGCAATGAAAAGCAGAATTATTATAAGACTCTCATCTGTGTAAACAGATTTTTAAATTCCCTGCTAGATGAATCCACATATTCAGGGGCTTATTTATATAAGTGAAGACTCATGAGCAACTACTAAAACTAATTCCTCTTACCCCACCCACCTTCTCCTTATTAAATTCTGATATGTGCATGCATATGTATGTGTGAATGTAAAGTGTATGCATGTGAATGGTTTATGTAGATCTCTACATAATGCTACATACAGTTTTATGTTTTAGACACCTAAGTTAGTTTACTTATATTTACAATTATATATATGTATATATGATTCTATACCTAATGCACATGTATATATTTCATATACTTATATTTGTACATGGGAATCTTATTGGCACCATATGACTGCTCTACCCAAACCCACACCATCCCCTTCCATGTTTGATGGTCTTTACTCCTGAAAACCTTGTGAAATTTGGGGAGATTGTAATCACTGAGTAGCTTATACATATACAACTATTCCTGCTTTTACTGACATGTCTAAGGATCCACTGCCTCCAGGCAAATTCCCAAGGAAGTACTCCTCCTCTTCCCTGTTGTCAAACACAATCCTCCACTTACTCTCCCACTCTTTTCATATCCACAAACTTAGAACAGCCACAATCAATGTCAGCATTATGCAAAGTAGGTCTGATGAGATTGTTGAAGTTCTCTAGTGGAGCAATGTAGATGTTTGATGCATGAAAGAGGTAGCTAGATTGCTTGTGGGCAAAGAGCATTGATATGACTTCTTCTGGATAGACTGTAGTGATGGGATAGGCAGTGTAGGTATACTTTTGGCAGAAAAGTGGTTAGATAAGGTAATCAAGGTAGTTGGGGTATGTGATAGGATTAGCAAGTTAAGAAGAGTCTTGTCTAATGTAACAGTGACATTTATCGCTGCATATTCTCCATGTGCTGGGCAAGCTGATGAACAGAAGGACTGTTTCTATGAGTCTCTTCGAAGGACAATGACCTTATTATCATAGCTGGCAACTTCAACAGTCATGTTGGGCAACACTCCTATAGATTTTATAGTGTGCTTTTACACTAGAAATGAGGTAGGATCAAGGCTCCTGGAGTTGATGCAAATGACTTGCTGATCTGCAACACTGACTTCAGGAACCTAACCACCTAATTACTTTTCAATCTGGTGAACACACAAGCCAGATTGACCAAAAACAAAGATAAAAAGATGCTTGTAAATGAAAAGTCCTTTCTCAGTGAAGAGTATATGACTCAATGTAAAACTGGTCACTCATATAGTTAATCAGATGAGTCAGGGAAGGTGTCATCCCCAATGACTGGTGTAGCAGCATATTAGTCAGCTGCTACAAGATTAAGGGAGATGCCTTAGATAGAATTATAGAGGTATTAAATTGTTGAACCAGGTCATGACAGTTATTGAAAGAGTTATAGCCCAATTATTTAGGAACATTATCAGATTAGATAAAAATGCAGTTTGGTTTTGTGCTGGAGAGAAGCATTACTGATATAATCTTTATAATCAGGCAACTGTAGGAGAAATATTTGGCTAAGAATAAACCATTGAACTTGGCATTTGTTGATTAGAGAAAGCCTTTGGCAGAGTATCCCACTGTGTGATATGGTGAGCTCTAAGGAAACTAGAGATAGATGAGTGGCTTGTGAAAGCAGTACAGGCCATGTACAGAGATTCTGTCAGTGAGATGAGAGTTAACCATGAGTACAAGGAGGAATTTAGTGTACAGAAAAGAACAAGGTTCTAGAGAAAACAGAAAGGACTCAACCCCCTTTAGGTAATGGTCCTGCTTGATTTTTAGGAAAGGTGTTGGTGGAAATTCCATATGGTGTTCCCAGTGCAAGCTATGGATACACAAGTTGGTGCAGTGAACTAATAGGAAAGTTAACAGAGAAAGTAGTGTTTGTATGTGGAAGATGCACATGTAGCAATATTGCTATCTTCACTTTTGTGAAAAACATTAGGAATGATCCCGTTTGAAATTACAAACATCTTTGGCTAGTTTAACTTTGTTGTGTCCACTGATCTGATTGGTTAGCATCTAAGCACAGTCTGTCTCTCTACTTATTTCGCGCCAGTGTGTAAACTGACCAATCACGGCTTTCGGATAGGATCTTTCAATTGAGCCATTTTCACTCCATAAATAGGCTGATTATTCCACGATTCACTGTCTTTCGATTCAAGACCTTCTAAGGTCTGGTCGGAGACCACACAGAGCTTACTCAACATGTTCCATTTCGAAAGACAGACGGCAGCCAAGCCAACCATACTATGAAGACACAGTTGTATACCAGTGACAGACAGAACGTCATAACCAACGTCGTCTCCATCTCCAAAATTTCAACTTGTACACAACAAGATAAATACACAGATTTAACTCAAGCTGTTTGTGTGAAACTATCACCACGGAAAAACAATTGCAGTATATATATTTGAAAGAGCATCTATATCAAGAGAAGCCTGCACAACAAGTGACTCAACTAATCTCTGCTTCAAGACCCAAATCTTGTTATAGAACTTATTATCGTGTACTACATGAACTGGTAAAATAACTCTATCTTAACTCAATATGTTGAAACTTCTCTTATGCTCTGTTGTATTCGCATGCACCTTTATCTGTACCTTTTGTCGCACACACGAACATACACACAAATATTATACGCATGCATTCATACCACAACACTACACTAGTAATCACAACTCACTTTGTACACTGTGAATAAAATCTATCTTCTCTCTATAAAAGTAGAACGGCTTGGTGTCCTTCATTCCTTTCCTATAGCACTGTATAATCCAAACATGTATTATGGCTGCTCTTATTATTATGTTATGTAGGATGCGGCTGTGTGGCGTACAACAGGAGACCTATGTCACCAACCTCCTTACGTACGGTCATATAAATTCCTAACATACAGAAACCATAAAGTCTACAGTTACATGGGAAATTGATTTTTTCAAAAGCCTCAGAGGTTCTATAGAGGTAGTGGATAATTTCTGCTTACTAGGGGACCTAATCAGCAGTGGAGGAGGGTATATAAAAAGTGTAATTGCTTGAATAAGAATATAATGGAGAAAATTTTATGTCTCTTTCTCTGAGTAATGCATGTGTATGAACAGCAATGCTATATGACATTGAGACATGAGCCCTGAATACAGAGGATATGTGAAATCTAGAGAGAATTGAAGTTAGCATGTTCCACTGGATGAGCAATGTCAGTGCACAGAGCACTAGTGTACTGAGAGAAAAGCTAGGCATAAGAGGAATTAGATGCAGTGTACATGAAAGAAGACTATTTGGTCATGTGATGTTTATGGATGTGGATAGTTGCATACAGAGGTGCTGATTACTTAAAGTGAATGGATGTTGGAACCCCAGGAAGACATAGGACGAAGTATTGAAGTTCAATCTCCAATCTAAAGATGCTGAGCCTTATGAAGGAAATGACAAAAGACCAAGATATCTGGCATCTTGTTGTACTCCAGAAGACCTGTCCACCATAGCAGAATTGATATCCTAAAACCAACTCTACTCCACCCCACCTCCATACTCTCTAACCTATTTGTCTTTCCTCCATACTTCATTCCCCAAAATTCATTACATCTCTATCTCATGAGAGCAGAGTAGGTACATACGAGGGACGTTCACTAAGTAATGCCTCTGACCCACTTGCAGTTGTTTGATCTAGCAGAAATTTTGCATGTGCAATTATTTATATCTCTATAGATTAAGTGGCAAATTACAGCTCTGAACTAATTGTGATTTCTGATTTACAGGTGTTTGAACTGAGTCAAGTCTGAAATGGAGCCTGTTGAGTGTCGAGCAGTGATTCGGTTTTTGTATTTGAAAGGACGCACACCACGGGAGACTTTTGATGAAATGAAAGTAACTTATGGTGATGATGCCCCATCATTTGACCTTGTAAAACGCTGGCATCGTGAATTTAAACATGGTCGGAACTCTGTGGAAACAGCTCCCAGATCTGGTCGCCCCCCCTTCTGCCATTGATGAGGCATCTGTCCATCAAGTTGAGGCTGCCATTTTGGAAGATCGACGCATAACTATTCGCCAAATAGCCCATGAGGTCAAGATTAGTACCAGGTCTGTGGAAACTATCATTCATGACCATTTGCATATGCAAAAGGTGTCTGCCAGATGGATTCCCAGGTTGCTCACACCTTTCCAGAAGCAAGAACGCGTCGATTGCTGGAGGATGAATTTGGAGATGTGCCAAGAAGATGAGTCAAACTTTTTCAAAAGACTGATTACACAGGATAAAACCTGGGTCCATCACTATGATCCAGAGACCAAAGCCCAGTCAATGCAGTGGAAGCACCGTGACTCACCTCCTCCAAAGAAGGCAAGGGTGCAGCCCTCCGTTGGCAAGGTCATGCTCACAGTCTTCTGGGACCAGGACGGAGTAGTGATGACAGATTTCCTGGCAAAGGGTACCACAATTACAGAAGCCTATTATGCTTCACTTCTGAGGAAATTAAGAGAAGCTATCAAAATCAAGAGGCGGGGCAAGATCAGCAAAGGCATCCTCCTCCTGCAGGACAACACTCCGGTCCACAACTCGCGTGTTGCCAGATCAGAAGCACAGGCGTGTGGCTATGAATTCCTCCCCCATACCCGCTACTCTCCTGACCTTGCACCCTCTGATTTTCACCTCTTCCCAGCCATGAAGTTGTTTTTGAAAGGAAAGCGTTTCCCAGATGATGAAGTCTTGATTTCTGAAGTCACGTCTTGGTTGGAGGACCAAGCTGGGGTCTTCTACAAAAACGGTCTCCAGAGCTGCATCAAACGATGGGAGAAATGCGTAACTCTGGGTGGTTTCTATGTAGAAAAAGACTAATAACTGTGCCAAGTTTCGTTGCTCTACTGCTATGGGAAGTGGGTCAGGGGCATTACTTATTGAACGCCCCTCGTATTACACCCCACTGCTTTCTCAGCTTCCATCCTCCCCATCTTGGGCCAGTTCCATTTCCCATTATCTTCCTCCATATACTGTCTCCACCAATCACCTCCTTTCTGTGCCTTCCCTCCCTTACGATGTTCCTCATCATTAACATCTCACTTATCTACTGCAAACCCCTCCATCTATATCACCTCATTTATGCTCACCAATGCCAATTTCCCTTGAGGGCGTGTCTTGCTACCATCTCTTTCACTATTGCTCTTTTTATCTTACTCTCTCACTCAACTGCTCTCTTTATCCTACACCCTAACTCACTCTCCTTTCTCTTCCAACTGGTGTATCTATACATCTACTCTACAGCAAGACACATATCCTTCTTCTTTCATACATTTATCTATCAAATGACACAAAGCTACTCCATCTCAATAATACTCCCTCCTCCCAGATGAGGAGTTTTGTCTTGCAAGACTTTGTTGATGTGGGTGCCACATAAAATGCACTGGCATTGGTGCTCTGTAAAAGTCACCCAGTACACTCTGTAAAGTGGTTGGCATTAGAAAGGGAATCCAGCTGTAGAAATCATGCTGGAACAGACAAGGTAGCCTAGTGTGACTACTGGCCTTACCAGCTCCTGCCAAACCATCCTACCTAAGGCAGTATGGAAAATGAAAAACAATCAGTGAGATCTTCCTATAACATGCCAATGAAATACAAAATTCAAAACTCACCCCACAATCCTATACAACAAATCCACACTGTAAACTATGTTAATAACATTAACCAATCTGATTACAACATTGTAATCAGGTTGGTGGATGTTATTAGTGTGATCACTTTTTAGATCTTGTCATCAGAAAAAGAAATACATGGTGACACCATACAAACAAGATTAGACCGAAAAAATAAAAAAATATCAATTTTTTATCATTAAATATGAATGGCACAAAAATTAACATTCTCTCTAAAGGACTAAAATTTACACCAATCCCTCAAAGAAGCAATTACATTGAAATGAAAGATAGTATTTCTGAATTCTATAGAACATTATAACTCACAGAAGGGCTGTACAACAAGAACAAGGATAATGAATTGATTGTAAGAAATAAAAGCAACTCCACTCTACTCCACTCCACCAAAAGTACATTTTAAATTATCCATATCAACTCTTTCTCTCTCACACACTCACTCACGCACACACACACACACACACACACACACACACACACACACACACACACACACACACAACTCCAAATCAAACCAGCAAGAGTGAGTGGGACAACATAAAGGAATTTTTTAAATGATAAGAAAAAACTGTTAAAGAGGCTAATAAAAGAAATGTAGTAGTCATGATGGATACCGTCTACTACAAAATCTTGTCTAATCCATGTTTCAGAATGATACACACAAGGGTTGGTTGAATGTTCTTAGGCTGACCAAGACACACTCATGAAATGAAAGAGGTTTATTTTTCAACATAGACCCCATGCAATCCACACACTACTTCCATCAGTGCTGCAGTGCTTGAATCCCATTGATGAAAAAGCTTTCATCCTGCTGCTCAAAAAAGTCATCAACAGCAGATATGACATCATCATCATCACTGTAATATTGGTTCCCAGCCAAGTGTTTTTTTTTTATTTTGGGAATCAGATGATAGTTAGATGGGGCCAAATCAGGAGGATAGGGATGGTGATCAAACAGTTGAAAGACACAGTCAAGCACTGCAACAATTGAAACCAAGGACTTGTGTGCTGGAGCATTGTCTTGAAACAAGACTCCTTTCATCAGTTTTTCTAGTGAGTTTGATCTTGATAGCCTTGCATAACTGCCTCAGCAAGTTGGCATAGTACTTTCCATTGATGGTGTGGCCCTTTTGAAGATTGTCAGTAAATCTTTTACATCCCAAATAACTGAGGCCATCACTTTACCTGCAGATGAAATGACCTTGTCCTTCTTTGGAGCAGGTGAGGTGGGGTGTTTCCATAGCTTGGATTGTCTCTTTGTCTCTGGCTCAGAGTGATGAACCCAACATCCATCTCGGGTTAGGAAATATACAAGGAAACCAGCTGGATCAGCCTCAACAATGTCAGATTTTCTCATGATGTGATCAGCTTTGGTCAAGTGTCAGAAGACATGGCATTTACCAAACAGAAACCATATCAAGTTCATTGTGCAGAATATTCTCAAATCTCTCACGGGATATGCTAATAGCATTGGCTATTTGATTTATAGTCAATCACTCATCACCCACCACCATGTGGTGAACACAATCAATATTTGTCTCTGTGGTGGCAATTGCAGGACGTTCAGATCTTGGGTCATCTTCAAGACTGACTTTAGCTGCCCACTTGTGCACTGTTGATAAAGCTGGAGCATCATCCCTTAATGTAACAAGCATTTGAGCATGAATGTCCTTGGGGGTGAAACCCTTTTTCTGTAAATACTTGATAACACATGATACTAAATTTTGTCCATTTTCAAGAGAAATCGCAACTAGTTACTTTTGAAGTCTTCTTTGAACAGTCAGATGTTTAGCTTACCTGGAAAGAAACAATAGTGGTATTAATAAAAAGAGTTGAAATTAATGCATGTGAGATTTTCCAGGTATGGCATCACTCCTTTATAGTCAACCTATAAACTTTTCAGCTCACCTTTGTACTATGAAAAGGCCCAAAACTATGATCATAAAAAGAAGAGAAACCTTACATTATTAGTAAACTTATATTGAAAAGGACTCATTAACAAAGAATATGACTAGATTACCAACTTTAGATATAAATCTAGCCTCTTCTTCAGCATACAAAAAATTTCACAAAAATGGTTGTCTTACAAAGGAAATAGCGTCAACAGTATTTTTTCTTGGCACAAAACCAAACTGTATCATATCTAGTCTAATTCTATTTCTATTAAATTAGGCTATAACTTTTTCAGTAACATTCTTGATCTGGTTCAGCAATTTCATACCTCTGTAATTACTTCTCTCTAAGAGGCATCTTCTTTACCCTTGTAACAGCTGACTATAATGCTGCTACACCAGTCATCGGATATTACACCTTCCAGTATAACCAATTAACTATATGAGTGACTAGACCATACCCAACTTACCATATATTTTAAGCATCTCAGTGGTGATTTCTGATGGATCATTTTTCCAGGCGTGTCTTTCTGCTTTTTTAGCTCCGTCTACTTCACTGTTTCATCACCTTGGTTTGACTATGACTTTGCACCCAATTTAATCTGAAGCCCTCAATAGGTTCTCCTATAGGAACTTCCAGTTGCCCTCTATACAATATATCTATAACTCTTTCCCCCTCCTCCTCCTATCATCATCATCATCATCATCATCATCATCATCATCACCACCACCAACACCAACACCACCAACACCTACCACCCACCACCACCACCACCACCACCACCACCACCACCAGATGATGAAGCCTTGATTTCTGAAGTCACGTCGTGGTTGGAGGACCAAGCTGGGGTCTTCTACAAAAACGGTCTCCATAACTGCATCAAACAATGGGAGAAATGCGTGACTCTGGGTGGTTTCTATGTAGAAAAAGACTAATAACTGTGTCAAGTTTCGTTGCTCTACTGCTATGGGAAGTGGGTCAGGGGCATTACTTATTCAACGCCCCTCGTACATAACAAGAATCCATGTCTATTATTTCTGTATGTAACCATTATATATACACATGGATACACACATACATAAACACATATGTACACAGACATGTCTACAATTATACACCTTACATGCATGCATATATGTATGACAAGGCAAAAGGGAATATACTGCTGAGGAAATAAATCATGTACATCTCAATAAAAATGATGGTAGATAGAATGGGGTAAGAATGGAGCAGGCACTCATATTGTTTATTCAATGAGAAATCCCTGTTAGAATAAACTTGTTGCTACTCAGACATAATAATTTTAGCAATGCTCTACACTCTTTTACTTTTTTATACTCTTTTACTTGTTTCAGTCATTTGACTGCAGCCATGCTGGAGCACCGCCTTTAGTCGAACAAATCAACCCCAGGACTTATTCTTTGTAAGCCTAGTACTTATTCTATCAGTCTCTTAGGCCAAAAACACACCACCATCAGTTGTCAAGCGATGTTGGGAGGACAAACACAGACACACAAACATATATATATATATATATATATATATATA
Organism: Octopus sinensis; assembly: GCF_006345805.1. Taxonomy (NCBI): domain Eukaryota; kingdom Metazoa; phylum Mollusca; class Cephalopoda; order Octopoda; family Octopodidae; genus Octopus; species Octopus sinensis. Next base: position 74,361,322 of record NC_042997.1, read on the forward strand.
TATATATATATATATATATATATATAATATATATATATATATATGACAGGCTTCTTTCAGTTTCCGTCTACCAAATCCACTCACAAGGCTTTGGTCGGCCCAAGGCTATAACAGAAGACACTTGTCCAAGGTGCCACATAGTAGGAATGAACCCGGAACCATGTGGTTCATAACCATGCTACTTTATTTCAAAATTTTGCCATAAAGGCATGACACAGAGTAGCTTGCAGGCTGGACAAAAACATTGATGAAGATAAAAAACGCCCGCTGATTTTTTGCTTCTCTAAAACATTTTGTTTTTTTTTTGTTTTTACACAAGAAAAAACAAAACAAGGTATCAAACCTCTTCAATTCTTACAATTAATGGATTTAATAGTTCATTACAAATTGAGGAGCTGAGCCTCTTACACACAATAACATACAATAAACATTTAGGCGCTAAAGCCTCTTTATCCTTCCTCCCCAACCAGACTGTATGCCTCCTGTAGGCAATGCTCCAGCTCCAGGTTGGGTCCCCCGTAGTCATCTGTGGAGGTCAATCCAGGTCTTCAGTCTAGGGCATGGGTTCCCCCCTCCGGTCCTCTAGCTTCCTTAAGAAGCTCGGTATTGCCCCACCCTTATGGAAGAAGATAACAAAATCCTCTCTCATCGCTCTGGGAGGGGCACAGTTTCCTCTGTCAGTGGTACACTTCCCACCGACAAAGTTTCAGGGCATGCTGGCAGTGTACCATCAACTGCCAGCAATGTCCCGTTCTTTTTCTTTTTTCTTTTTCTTCCCTTTTCTACGAGAGGGTGTGGTACCTCCGCTTTATCCGAGGGATCTTCCTCCCCTCCTGCAGCTTTAGGGTCATTCAGTGGACAACCATTGTTTCCCACCTTCTTTCTTTCTTTCTTTTCTTGAGGAGGTCTTCACCTCCTTGATCGCCTCCATCTCTCCCTCCAATGGGGGAGCGGACGTGCTACTTTTATCAACTGCTCCAGGACCTTACCTTGGTCTTGGTCCTGGGGTAGTTTTTCTTAATGTGGCCCAGTTCCAGGCACAGGTGACACTTGGGGGGGGGGACGTCCCTCAAGAATCACCGGATACCTAGAACTGGCCATCCTCAAAAAATCTGGAAAAACCAGATCATTGGTTGATTGGGTCCACAGGGTCAAAACTGCTTTCGACCCCACCCAATCAGCTGCAAGCAACACTTAAGAGCTTGACTCTGCTGCCACCCAGGCCGTGGTGGATAGTGTCTTCTATCCTCTTGGGTTCTATCCCAGGTGGCAGCCCACATACCCAAGCTCTTGTTAATTTCTTCCCACTATATGTGGGAAGAAACAGAATTTTTTGCTCTTCTAAGGGCTGGCTCACAAAATTATGAGCCTCCTCCAGGGTGTCAAATAGCAACCACACTGTTGCATATTTGACACCCCTTGCAATAAAGTTAATAGTTGGCAGATATTCTGCCAACTCTTTCTCAATTTCAATTTGAGAGAACACAGTGATGGTGTCAAGAGACTTGGAATACATCCTCAACATCACCATTCTCTCATTGAAGTCTTTTACCCACTGCTTGTGGGGTACAATCTCCCACTCCAATGTAGTGTTTATCTTCTTTGCTATGCTTGCAGAGAAGAAAGGAAAGTCCAAAAAATGTTCAACCAAAAAGTCCAAACAAAGTCAAAAACAAAAAAAAATGAACAGAAAGACAGAGCAGAGAAAAAGAACAAAGGAAGACAGTTCAAGTCATGGCAACACAATTCCAGCCACTTGGTAATCCTGGCCCACAGTTATTCCAAAAAAATGGTACTCCACACAGGTACTCCAGGTTACAGTATCAGCAAGAACACACAAGAAATCCTCCATGAATTGGTTGAATTTTCTAAAAATTTTCACAAATTTTGGTGATGAGACACGCCCACCAAACAACAATTCTCACAGCTAAGCGAGTCACTTAGCACGACTGCAGCAGACAAATGTCCAAGACTCAGTGAGATTTTCTTATTCGAAAAAAAATACAATGTCAAATAAAAAAACCCACTGAATCCCCCCCCAAAAAACAGATGCCTACCTTACAGTCGTGCCTTCAATATTTCTTCATTTCAGGACGGCTACAAAAGTACATCCTGACAGTATTCCATGTGGAAGCAACTAACCAAGCTACTTACCACACAGCCACTCCTGTGCCTACTGTAATTTTTTTTATTACTAGAACTTCATAATAACATTTTCAGTAATTACGTATGAATAGTGGCCATCTAATATATCACTGAAAAATTAAAACTGACAGGAATCATTTTATTTTTAAATAAGATACATCTGCAGTTTATACCAGTGCTTGGAAGTAAAGCATGTAGAATGTGGTCATCTCAAAACAGAAGATCAGGTTTCAGCTGCACAGAATCTCCTGATTGTGTCAAAGAAGATGAAAACTTTTTAAAAACAGTCATACCAGGTAACAATTTGAATGACTGAGCCTTGGTTTCAGGCTATGACTCTGAAACCAAGGCTCAGTCTTTGCAGTGGAAGAACCCAACCAGAGATCAAGATGTTGAGGAAATCCTTGCAACACTGCAGCTGCATGCTATCCCAAAACAGGAGTTTCAGGAATGCTTCCATCAATGTTGAATTGATATGTATTGTAGTTTTCTTTTTCAGCATCAGCCTTGATACTTTCTGATTAGATTTTGTTTCAACTAGTTAACTACAAATATTTCAAATAAATCTGTTATGAAACGTCCATTTTCTACTGTTAATCCTAATTATACTTTTACTGTTATTTACACACTAGCATATAATAATATTATGTGTCCTTTTAGATTGTTCCTGGATTCTATTTCCTGTACTTCTTTTCATCTTATTTTATCCTATCCTACTTTATTCCACCTTCTTTATTCAATTACTATTTATTTGTTTATTTATTAATGAACTATAGTTTTAGTTCATTGTTTCCACTTATAAATTATGTAATTGTAAAATTATCTCAACTCCTATAATCACTAATGCAGTATCGTAATTTAGTGTGAATCAGTATAAATGTGAATATTGTTTCCCTGTATGCATTTTGTGTGAGGGTAAGTACTAGGCATTGTGACAATATGATTATAATCATTTTGTTTAATTAACTAATTATTCTTCTTCTGCTATTATATTACTTTGAAATTAGAGCTTTGTGCTATACTGTATGTGTATGTGTGCTCATGTGCAAATGTGAGTATGATAAATATTGCTAATACTCACATATGAATGTATGAATGTGAAGGCTAATGTACTTGTGACTATTTATATAATGGGGATATATGTATATGTGTTTACTATATCAATGTTCTTGAAAATAGCTGCCATCCCTCAAAACCAGCAGTGCGTGAAGTTCCAACAACTCAAGCCATTTCTATCTCTGAACATTATTTTAAAACTTATTTTGTTCTCCCTGTATGTCTCTTTCTTTCTACTGACCATGTATTTTCATTATTTATTTATTTATTCTATTGCTCATCTAAATTAATGGTCACTCAAGCTTTCTTTGAAAAATACTTCTATCTTAGTGCCCATATTTTCCTTCAAAGCCAATTTATTCAATAAACCTATTTTATTTACTTTTATATTTTTCTTATTATTTGAATTGTTTAAAAAAAATTTTTTTTTACTCTACTGCATTTATCTACTGATTCTTTTTGCTTAAAGTAAACCATAAATCATAGTGAGTACACCTACCATCTGTACATACATACATACACATATATATATATATATATATATATATATATAATATATATATATATATATATATATATATATACATATATATATAAAACAACTTGCTCAGTTGTAGAGTTGATGTTTTCAACTACAATGAATCGTTTGTGATTGTTACCTGCATCGCTTTACTGGCACTTGTGCTGGTGGCACATGAAAAAACATTCAAGCGAGGTCGTTTCCAGTGCCACTGGACTGGCTCCTGTGCAAGTGGCATATAAAAAGCACCATTTGAGCGTAGTCATTGCCAGTATCACCTGACTGGCCTTCGTGCCGGTGGCACGTAAAAGCACCCACTACACTCTCGGAGTGGTTGGTGTTAGGAAGGGCATCCAGCAGTAGAAACTCTGCCAGATCAGATTGGAGTCTGGTGCAGCCATCTGGATCGCCAAACCTCAGTCAAATCATCCAACCCATGCTAGCATGAAAAGCAGACGTTAAATGATGATAATGATGATGATGATGATCAGCTTGTTAGTTTTCTTCTCAGCACCCTTGCATGGGTATTTATACACACATATATTTATTTATTTATGTATATTCATATGTACACTTTATATACATGTTAATGCTGATGTGTTATCTATCATATAACTAACAAGATTATGAAACAGATGTCAACGAATGGAATAAACATCTACTCTCCCACTTGTTATATATATATATATATATATATATATATATATTATTTGCATATTTATACTTAATACATTTAGAGACATTCAGAAGCAAAATATGCTATTTGCTGTAATAAAAAAAATCTTCTTACTTTTATGACGATAGTGTGTTCAGCATACATGACTCATTGTTGCAGAGAATACTGGGACACCAGTGTTTTGACATGTGTCTCATCAGCCAGAAGGACTCCAGACCTTTGAGCCTAGCCAAGAAGCTCACCTTTGTTTATATTTTCAGTAAACAAAATGCTTATATCTGCCAATTAATATAAAATCATTTGCACTGTGTACAGTGAGATCTAGAACAAATATTTGCATATTTATTCTTAATATGTTTAGGTGGGTTCATATGTAAAATATGCTAGTCTCTGTAATATAAAGGAGAAAAGCTCTCTTTTATGATGATAGTGTGTTCAGCACACTTGACTCATTAGGGTAGAGGATAAAAGTATAAATAAAGGTCAGCTGCTATCATCCAAATGCATTACATCCCTGCCAATGCAGTCGTATCTCTTACCTATGACATCTGATTTCTTATAAACCCAAGTTTTCCCTCAGCTTATCTGTGCCATGTCACTTGTGCACTCTAACATTACACATCCAGCAGAACATGCCTTATTTCTTCTCAGCCTTTGTATATCATCTGCATTCAATACCCACACCTCATTATCACACATCACACTTCATATTAAAGTCATCATCATTATCATCATCATTTAACATTCATCTTCCATACTGGTATGGAGCTGGTGAGCCAGAGAGCTGAACAAGACTCCATTGTCTGCTTTGGTATGGTTTCTATGGCAGGATATCCTTCCTAATCCCTGCTTGAAGAGAGTATTACCCTTGTCAACAGAGGTAATACTATCCCAAACTTTCTCCACCCTGTTCTAATTTTGGCTACTATGCATTCAGAGCATCTTTTTCCACAGTTAATTAGGTCATCTAGATAACAAATTTTCAACTACTTCTATGGAACCTTCCAAGCACTGAAAAGAATTTATTATACTAGTGTTCTCCAAACTTCTGTACATCTGCCACATCCAAAGTAGTCTTTATTCACTATTAGTCTACCTGTGATCCCAACACACCCATAGATTACATCATGCACACTGTATGGAACTCCTACCAACACCTTTTCTGTATATCAGGTGCAACCATTTCCCTGGTAACAACAGCATGGAGTCATTTTCCCTCTAACAAAAATCTAGGTTCTGCCAAGTTTAATCTGAGGCCTTTTGATTCTAGGATTTGTTTACACACACTCATTCCTGCTCTCATGTTTTTCCTGTTGGTATCAGCTTGCAACACATGCTTGTGCACATACACACATTAAGTGGTTCAAAAAGTGCTGGGGTGAAGCTTGCTCCAGCTTCAACAACTTTATGCAAAACTGCTTCAGTAACAAACATCTCTCTTTAAAGAAATGGCTTACCTTCATGATGCTAATTAATCTCAAAACACTGAGAACCAAGCCAAAGTCAGCCATAAGAGAGACTGAAAATTTTCATACACCTCCATATATAGATGATTCAACAGAAGCAACTGTGGAATATATTCAACTTAATAATATTTTGAAATCACAGTTCACAAAATATTTTTCTACTTTCCAAACTGTATTTGAACAACAGTGCTTTAATGTTGTAAGTTATCGATGATGTAGTTAGAGAAGATATGGAATCATATGTTGTTATATTAACTGGACAATTAATAGCTTCACATACACAACTGCCATCACTCTCAAAGAACACCTAGGAGGAATCTACTGTATACATGATAATGGAATTACTAAATGGGAAACAAAACTTGAAGAAAACATCAACAATATGTGCCACCATATTGAATGATTAACCATGACAATAAAATGGAAGAAGAATAATAGGTTCACACCTCATCAATTACATCTTATACAATAATTAACAAAATTCTATAGCAGCTCTTGAGGGAAAGATAATTACTGTAAAGTACAAACTCAGGATGCTGAGTGAAAAACTTTGATATAGAAACATTTTTGAGTGAAACAATTTAAATCACAAGTTTGCTTCCAACTCACAGGAAATATACAGGGAGATAAGGAAGGAAAACATTATAAGTAAGTCCACTCTCAAAAAGACCTTGAATCATTCTAGTTTAACTCTGGAATGAAAATAAAAATTTCATACAATTAACCCCAAAACTTTCACTATAGCTGTAGGAACTATATAACAGGAAGGTACCTGGAAGAGACAACAGTTGGATGCTGACTTTACAGAAATCCATTAATATGCATATTCAAAATAATGATGGAAGGCTAAAATGATATACTAAATTGGCTTGCAAGAATAAAACCACTAAATTGGCAGAAAACTATATGCTCATTTCTTGCTTAAACATTATGCCTAAGCTGTACATAAGCTGCTTTGACCAATTTCTCTAATGTCACTGTGAGTCCAACAACATAGTAACTGAAAGAAGGGAACAATTTTTGATAAAAAAAAGTTGTATTGTCAGAAGTAGAAAACACTGCAGAAACCTTGTGACAATATGACCTGATTATAAGAAAGCATTCGAATCATGGCTGCTGAAGTCTCTACATTGGGCAAAAGTACTTGCTATCTTAGTTGCTGCCATTGAGAGGTGTCTCTGATGTTATAAATATTTCCAAGGGTAATATTTATAACATCAGGGAAATATTTATAACATCCCTCATTCCCACCCTCTCACTCAATTTTCATTGGTTAGTTGATTCTAAGATATCATGTTGAAAATTAGCAAATAGTTTTCAGTTTCTCCTCTGGAGGTCTTACACAACACATCAAAATTAAAACAACTAACCAAACTGGTTTATTTTTATATTTATTTTATTCTTATTCTTCAACCTTCTTAATTATTGTTATTATTGTTGCTTCCCCTTACATATATATGACAATATTTAAATTAGTCAAATTTCCTCTAGTTCTTGAGTCCTTCACTTTCAATTTATCTCTCTGTCTTGAATTCTCACTCCCATCTAACAATCTGTTGATCTCTCCTACAAGTCCAACTTTCAATTTCTATCATAATATTTAATTTCACCCTCACCCAATCTCTATACACTTCTACAGGTACTTTAATTTCAGTCAAAATTTCCAATACAATTCAACTTTCCTAGAAATCTTCATGCCAATTTTAATAAATCCTGTTTTCAATCACCACCACCTTGAAGGGGGTTTGAGTGATTGAACATATATTTATGCATATATGTATTTATGACAATGCATATAGATAAACAGAGAGTGCACCTGTGCACATGACATGTTGAAGCACCACTGATGCTATTTTCATAGTCAGGTAACTGCAAGAAGTATTTAGCTAAGAACAAGTCATTGTACTTGGCATTTGTTGATGTAGAGAAAGCCTTTGATGGAGTACCTTGCTCTGTGATATGGTGGAACCTGAGGAAGCTAAGGATAGATGAATGGTTTGTGAAAGCAGTGGAGGGGTGCTGTTAGTAAGGTAAGAGATGGCAACCAGGTACACTGATGAATTTATTGTAGAGGTATGTATCCACCAAGGGTCAGTCTTCAGCCTCTCCTACTCATCATTGTCCTCCAGGCCATAATAGAGAAATTTAAGACTGGAAGCTCATGGGAACTCTTATATGCTGATGATCTTGCCCTCATAGGGGAATAGAATTAGAAAAAAAATTCCAGGCATGGAAAGAGAACCTGGAATCAAGGGGTTTAAAGTAAACAAAACAAAGACCAAGGTAACTAAGAAATCAGACAGGATCCTTCAACCATCAGGTAAATGGTCCTGCTTGATATGTAGGAAGAGTGTCAGTAGAAATTCCATTTGGTGTACCCAGTACAAGCTATGGACATATAAGAGGTGCAGTGGATTAGTTGGAAGATGAACAGAGAAAGTAGTGCTTGTATGTGAAAGATGTACAGGAGCCATAAAGACTACAAATACATGGGAAACTGATTTTCTTAAATGTCCCAGTAGCTCTCTGAAAGCTGGAGATAGTTTTTGTTGCCCAGGTGACCTAATTAGCAGTGGAGGAAGTTGTATAGAAAGTGTAATTGCTAGAATAAGAATAGGATGGGGAAAGTCCAGAGAGCTTTTACCTCTGTTAGCAACAAAAGGTCTCTGTCTCCAAGTGAAGGGAAGATTGCATGATGCATATGTACAAACTGTGATGCTGTATAGTAGTGAGACTTGGGTCCTGAATGCAGAGGACATGCAAAGGCTAGAGAGGAATGAAGCTGGTATGTGCAATGTCAGTGTACATTTGTGACAGAGTATTGGTATACTGAGGGAGAAGTTGGGCATAAGAGGAATTATATGCAGTGTGCAAGAGAGGAGACTATGTTGGTTTGGTCACATGATGTGGGTGGATGAGGACAATTGCATAAAGAAGTACTGACCACTTAAAGGGGAGTGAAGTTGTGGAAGACATGAGATGAAGTGCTGAAGGCCAATCTCAAAATGCTGAATCTTATGGAGAAGACAGAGGAATGAGATTGTGGTGCATTGCTGCACTTGAGATCATTACTGCAACAAAACTGAGACCCTAAAATCAAGGTGCCATGTAAAAAGCAGTGATGCTGGTGTCATTAAAATGCAGCTGTGAGGGTACCACATAAAAAGCATCCACAACACTCTGCAGAGTGGTTGGCATTAGGAAAGATATTTGGCTATAGAAATCAAGCCAAAAGAGGCTGTGGAACTTGATACAGCCCCTGGCCTTACTAGTTCCTGTCAAGCCATCCAACTCATGCCAGCATGGAAAATGGATGTTATATAATGATGATAATGATGATGATGATGAAGAATATCCAGGGAGATGGTCTTTCTGTTACAAAAATTCAATGACTACTTCCTTGTCGATGCTAAAAATGCTAACAATACCAAAAAACCACTGGAGTTAATATTTTCAGCTGACATAGGAATGGAGTTTAGCCAAAAGAAGTATTCATACTTGATTGCTGAACATGGAAAAATCAGCCCCTCAAACAGAAAACCTGTGCATCAACGGTCCCTTTATAGCTCATGGTCTACACAAAAAATGCTACAAATACTTAAGCAATGATGAAAATATCGTATGAAGATGCTGTGCATAATGACAGAGTGACCCAAGAATATTAAACCAAACTAAGAAAAATATGCTTTTACAACAAAACAATATATTACAATGCATTTGCAGTACCAGTTCTGATTATAATATTTGGAATAATTGAGTGATCTGTGGAAGAAATTCAGTTCATAGGCATTAAAACAGTAAGATCCTGACATATCTGAAAAACATCCACAGAAACAGTTATACCGACAAACTCTGCATGAGAAGAGGTAAAGGAGTTAGAGGCTTGAGATCAATGAAAACAGCCTTTGAATGCTTTATAGTTTCTCCCAGACAACAGCAATTAGACAACAGCAGTAAAAATGAATATATAAATCTAGTGCAAAAAGAACATCTTATATGTTGGCAATGAGTTCCTCAGAAAAGCACTCTCTTCCAGATGACCTCAAATACAACCCCAAAGCAGCTGGACTAACATATCTCAAAGAAGGCCTGGATGTGAAATGTTCAGCATGCCAAAAATAGGCTATGTATGAGTATGACTTGAAGATGTCAGTACTGCCAACATGAAGTGCAACTTCTTTTGGACTAAATACTGTTACATCACATTCCTCTTCAAAGGTTATGTATTTGTAATCTAAGAGCAGGAGGATGATACAAAAACCCAATAAACAAAAGTGAAGCTCTTGGAGCCCCAAAATGCAACTGAAAAATATAGATTATGTCACATTTCTGTGGAAGACACCACACACATAATCAGCAGCTGTCCCAAAATGTCATCAATCTACTCCCTCTTAATGTGACACAACATTGTTGCTAAAATATTATATAATGCCCTCTGAAAACAAAAAAAAACTGTCCTGGGATAAACACAGAGACCCTTCCCTTTTTTATTAAATACATACATAAACATCAACACAAGGGATATTGATGGAACATTACTTTCAAAACTTCTGCCAACTGCTAACATAATAGGTCAAGTATTGTTATTTAGGACAGACAAGAAAACGTATGTGCCATCAAAGAGCTCAGCTGCCCTGCTGAGGTGAATATCTCTCCAAAAATCAAAGAGAAAGAGGATAACTGTTTAGAAACCTCCAGCTGCTATATAGGCAGATTATAAATTCCAATTTATACCAATAATAACACAATGTAACACATGTTTTGTTTATTTGTATTTTTTGATGTTCATATATGCACTTTTGCCATTAAATTCAAAAATCACATTCGTTTTGACATAACATCGATATTTATTTATTCCTAATTTCATATTTGCTCATTATATTTGTAACTTATCTCTACAGCACTTTGTTGGTTCAATCTATTCTAGTATTGTAAGGATAATTACACAACATTTAGTATTTTTTCATATATTGAAAGATATTTAGGATGTATAATATTAGAAGAAAATGAAACAATAAAACTTTGCACTGTAAATGCCTTGATAACTCTTTTCTTAAGATGAGAAGTGCTTTGACGATCGAGATTTTCTGGAGTGTACACCTTCATCTCTTCTGACTAGAGACCATATATAATCTCCCATCATAGCAGTATCCCATTGTCCTTGGTATCTTCTTTCCATAGTTGCGATGTCCTGATGAAATCTCTCACCATGCTCCTCACTGACATCACCCAAGGTGAGAGTGCAAAAAATTAACCTTTTAGGACATACGACAACCCATTTTCTTGAAGTTTTCAATAAGCTTTTCTACCAGCTGTTTGTAATTAGGATCCTTGTGATTTCCTAGGAATCCAACTACATCACAAAATGCACACCAAGTTTCTTTTTCAGCTTTTGTAATTGCTCTTTCCAGTTTCTTCGACTTTAACCTTGCATTTACTTGGGGCCCAACAAATATGCCACCCTTGATCTTAACCTCAGATAGCTTTGGAAACATAAGATAAATTTCTTGAAAAGCTTCTCCTCTAAAATCTAAGGCCTTCACAAACTGTTTTACCAATCCGAGTTTGATATGAAGTGGGGGTAATAAGATTTCGTTGGAATCTACCAGAGGCTGTTTGAGAACAACATTTAACATTCCTGGCTGCAGTTCCACTCGTGGGGGGGGAGGGCAATGTGCTCTCTTGTAATGATCATCATCAGCTCTACTGTCCCATAAGCAAAGGAAACATGAATACTTTGTGTATCCCCCTTGCAAGCCAAGCAAGAAGGCAAGCATCTTGAAATCACCACAAACATCCCACTTGAACTCAGTGTAATTTATTTTGTCAAGAAGTCCTTTGACATTATCATAATTTTCTTTTTTCTGTGTGGAGTGTGCAAGAAGCAAAGAAGGATATTTATTTCCATTGTGGAGCAACACTGCTTTGAGACTTCGTGTTGAGTTATCTATGAACAGTCGCCATTCTGCAGAATCATGCTTGTGTCCTATAGCAGTAAACAAACCAATCACATCTTTACAATAATACAGATCATTAATATTTTCATAGTAAATTTCAAATTCTTCATGGTGTTTCCAGTATATAGATGTCTTGCAGTCTTCCTCCAGTAGATTCCATTCCTTCAACTTTGATGAAAGAAGTTCAACTCCTGACTTAGTAAGACCCAGATCTCTGATTAAATCATCTAGCTCACTCTGATTTGGAAAGTGAGGCTCCAAAGACATTCTTGGTACGAAAGCTTCCTCCATTTCTTGGCTGCTGCTACTTGTTGACTCTTCAGATGAAATATTTTCTGGTGGTAATGGTACTCGTAAACTGTCTGGTGGTATGACTGGATACTGAAGAGCTTGTCTTCCTTTCACTTTTCTGTACTTTGTCACATTGATCATACAAAAGTAACAGTTATTGTGATGGTTCTTTGGCTCTCTCCATACCCTTGGAATGGCAAAAGGCATTGACCTTCCTGTATCACTTAACCATCCTTCTAGAGGAGATCGACAGCTTCCACATATCACATGTGGGGCCCATGGTTTGTCCTTGTCACCCATGGGCATTCCGAAATAGAGTCTGTATGCTATCCACAATTTGGTACCTTTCACGATCTTATGTAATACCTGCTTTTTCCAATATAATAACCACACACATAGCAAAATGTATCTGGAGAATTTTTACATACTCTAGTAGCCATCCTGAAAGTAACAGAACTTAGTAATTAGTCTGAAAGAGAAAATTAGACATAAATTTAGTAGTGGAACATTATAACAATACCGAATATATAATAACATTGAAAGTTGACATATTTTTTTAACTGTTGATGATACACAAAAAATAATTTCATTTTTGGAATAAGCAGAAAAAATGGATTGATAAACGATTAAAAAATTACAATAAACAAATTTTTTTTGAAAATTGTTACGTTGTGCACTTGGTTTTGTGAATAAATGCCTAAGTGACAATCTGGATAAACTGAAATATTCTTTTCTACTCTAGGCACAAGGCCCAAAATTTTTGAGGAGGGGGTCAGTTAATCAGATTAACCCCAGTATGCAACTGGTACTTATTTTATCAACCCCGAAAGGATGAAAGACAAAGTCGACCTTGGCAGAATTTGAACTCAGAACGTAAAGACAGACGAAATACTGCTAAGCATTTCCCCTGACGTGCTAACATTTCTGCTAGCTTGCCGCCTTGGATAAGCTGAAATATTAAGCTAACTCAGATATTACAAATATAATTTGTAAGTGGGACAGTAAATATATGCAAGGCTTTTCTTGAGTTCAAAATGAGATTTTGTTTGAGTTATCTATATTCCAATGATGGAGCTTTATATCTTTGTTAGAAACCAGCTTGTTCCTCAGTGGAAGAATTCAAATTATTAAAAATAGAAAAAAAAACATGCATATAAAATCTTTATAATCATATACATTTATAGAGAAGTATATATTTTTGAATCAACTGATTAAAAAATAAAGATAAAGCCAACCCCATCAAGATTTGAACTCAGATTGCAGCAGTTCAAAACCAAAGCCTATAAAATTTGTAAGTCACTTCTAATTTTCATATTAGTAATTTTCAACAAATTTTAAATTCTCCTTTACCTGTGATGAAGTTTCATTCAGCTTTTCTAATCCATTTTCTAACCTAATAATTTGTGCCTGCAGATTGAGGCTCTTTTCTCTCAGAAGATTTATATAGAGTTTAATTTGTTCCAAGAAACTTTTGGGAGTTGTGTAGTTATAACGTCTTTCATTTTGCAGATATAAAACACTAATGTCATTTACAGTTTTGTGAGCATAAGCTAAAAATTTAGAAACAGCTTGACATTTTTCTTCCTGCAAAAGAGAGGGAAAACAGTACTTGTAAATTATGTTAATAAATAATATATTGATGTTCCTTAATATTTTTTCAACATTCATTGTAATTAAAGGTCAAACCAATTGAAAGGGAGATGTAAAAATTATAAAAGGTTAATAGTGATCTTATTAACAACCCATTTAAGATATTTGGAAATATAAAAAAAAAACAACAAATTACTTACACTTAATAAATTGGCTTCTTGGAGGAATCTTTGGCTGACAGAAATCAAAGCTTCTTGTGGCCATTCATGGAACCAGTTGATGCTAGTACAATTTGTAATTGCAGGAAATTTCCGACTCCTCACTCGAAGAGTAGCACCAACAGGTGAGAAACACAAAACAACCTGAAAAAATACAAAAAAATTTAGCTGTTTAATGGTGGAATGCAAAGTATATAAAGCTACAAATAATAGCATGTAGATGGAAAAAGACTGCCTTTGGAGTGTGAATCCATATCTGTAAATATGACAGATGTCCCATCATGTTCTGTCATGTTTATAGAAGATACAGGTTCATGTCTTGCAGACAGCCTTCAACTTTTTCCATCTGCAAGGGATTAATCTATATGCTGTTATTTATAGCTTTATCTACTTTGAGTTCCACCTTTCAAAATGATTAATTTCATATTTCACAAAGTTTTAAAATTCTTATGACATTATTTGTTTAACTTACTCCATCTCTATCAAACAAATGATGTATGTTTATATATTATATATATATATATATATATATATACACTCTCGGAGTGGTTGGCGTTAGGAAGGGCATCCAGCTGTAGAAACACTGCCAGATCTGACTGGCCTGGTGCAGCCTTCGGGCTTGCCAGACCCCAGTTGAACCGTCCAACCCATGCTAGCATGGAAAGCGGACGTTAAACGATGATGATGATGATGATGATACACAGGCATACCTTGACTTTAGTTGTTTTGATTGAAATCGTTTTCGATTATACGTAGGTTTTCAAAAATAATATATGGAAAAATAAAAATCAAGTAAAGTCATTTAACTTGACTTTACATCTGTCTGCCACAAATATTGGAATTGTAAAATCACCAGAAAATCATTAAAAGCACATAAAATCATGTTACTGTAAAATAAATAAGAATAAAAGCATACAAAATCATATTAAAATACATACAGTAAATGTAAGATACACACCATAAAGTAGTGTAGCTTAGTGAACGAAATCAGCTGTGTTGTCTTATTTATCAGTCTTTCACAGCTCATATTGCACTGTAGTTCCAATATCTATTGTTGGGCGTCATTGTTACTTGTGATTTCCGCAATTATTTTGAATTTAGATTTGTTTACATCTTTTTACTGGCTATTTCCTCATTTTCATTCATTTGTGACTTTATCTTTTTGCCCCCATGGCTCCTAAGAAAATTCATAGTGAAAGTGCTAAGTGTCATGCTATAATGCTGGAAGATAAACTGGCTATGATAAAACGCCATAAAAAAAGTGAAAAAGTGGTAGCAGTTGCACAATCTTTTGGGATGAGTTGGACAACTGTATCGACAATTGTACATAATGACAAAATTTTAGCACATATCAAATCTGAAGCCCAGGGATGAAGAACACAGTCTTCAATAAGACAAGACGCAAAATGTTTGAAGAAATGGAAAGTCTTCTTTCTCTTCGGATTGTTAGGTTGAATTGTCAGCGTACTACTATTAATCAAGAAATCATACAAGAGAAAGCGTTGTCTTTGTTTGAGGACCTTAAGAAAACATATCCAAATGAGAAAGATGTAGAGTTCAAGGCAAGTCAAGGATGGTTCATGAGGTTTAAGGAACAAAGAAGTTATCATTCCATTAAGAAGCAAGGTGAAAGTGCATCAGTTGACAAACAAGCAGCAGTGGAATTTCTTAATGCATTAAAGAAAATCATCAAAGAAAACGGGTTTCTTCCTGAACAGATTTTTAATGTAGAAGAAACTGGATTGTATTGGAAAAAAATTGCCAAGTCATTCATTCATTTCCAAGAAATAGAAAACTATTCCAAGCTACAAGATCTCAAAAGAATGTGTGACCATTATGTTGGGAGGTAATTGTGCAGGAGATTTTAAGTTAAAGCCATTGCACACAACCCCCATACCCTGAAGAACATACCCAAGGTATCTCACCTTGTAATATGGATGACTAATTCAAAAGCATGGATTACTGTTGGTGTTTTTGAAGATTGGTTCTTCAATGCAGAATTGTCGGATTAATACAGTAGGGTGTTTTGAGGGAGATTTGGCTGCAATTTCTATCAGGTCTACCTACCATGTAGACATGTGAACTTCATTTTCACTCACAGATTTGCATTTCAAAAATTTCACATAATCTTTTCCATAAATCAACTATCGTAAAACTTTTCTACCAAGACCTCACATTTTCTATGTATGTGTGTGTATCTTAAAAGACGTGATTAGACAGAGGTCCATCAGCCGCTGGTCAAGATGTTCTTATAACTTCAATGTCCCTCACTCCCTCCGACATGATCTACAAGTTTAAGTGGCTTCAATTTCCTATCAAACTCTACTTTGCAATGACAATAAATAAGGCACAGGGTCAATCATTGCAAATTGTTGGTTTCAATCTCACAGAGCAAGTGTTCTCCCATGGTCACTCACTCACTCTATCTCTCTTTCTCACCCTCTTTCTCTCTCACATACACATGCACAAGCACGCACGCATGCACACACACACACACACATAGATACACACACAGACACGTCCATTACACATATCTTCTTTCAATTTCTGCTCTCTGCAAATAAAATTTTTACGGATACAACTGCTTACAAAAATAGGGATTAATATATAATTTCTTTATATGTTCATAATTAAATAAATGTTTTAATGATTAGACAGAGGTCCAATACAATAGCTCTCAGAAACAGACTATGTACAAATTCTTTCTTCACAACACCTGAAACTGTTTTCTGACAGTGGGAGGAAGAAATTTTCATACAGCTGGATGGTCCAATTGAAACTGTGGACCCAAAAAGATAAGTTTGAGAAACGCTGTTATAGATTATGCCTAACCGAAAACGATCACACCCACATCATCCAAACAGATTGGGTGAAACTGGGCTTAACCTCTAGTATATATACATATATATATATATATATATAAAAACATGATGCGAAGGATTCAGCGGTACATATGTTTCGGGCCTTTATTAGACAGATTTATAACAATGCATAATGTATGTCTGTGGCCTTCTTCAGCCGCGCACAACAGCTTCCACAAGGACATGTGTTACATCAAGAATTCTTGGTTGGGGATGCAAATCCTCTCATTCGCGTACGACATAATGCGGCAGCAGCATAGAATTGAAGCGTCCATCTCTTTCTTCTCTCAATGTAGAATGAGGAAATTTGGATGTTGAAGTAATGTAAATAAATAAATACATATATAGACGTGAAGATGGAGGGGCGAGAATTCAGGACGAGGGATAAAAAATGTATAAAAATTGTAAGTATAGAAAAATATAAAAATGTAGAGTATAAAGATATAAAGGGATATAAGGAGATGTAAAGGGGGTATAAAGAATATAAAGAAATATAAAGAAATATAAATAAATGTAAAGGCATAAGGTTATAAAGTAAAAATAGAAATAGAAATAAAGGTAAAAAGTAAAAAGTAAAAAGATAAAAATAGGAATAAACATGATAAAAATGTAAAAAGATAAAAAAATATAAAGATAAGGGATGTATAGAGGTTACGGACCAAACATGGTGGTCAGGAGATTGATAAAAATTTAGTTGTAGAAGTTTTGGGTGTCAATATATCAACAGTGTCGTCTGGGGACCTAATGTGTTGTAAATCAGAGCTGTTGAGCGTTTAATCTGGTTCTTAGAATTAATTGGTCATCTAGTACATATATACCATCATGGATACATACACCCATATACACGCGTACAATATACGCCTCCAAGCCTATAAGCATACACACGCACTCACGTGTAAACATGTACATAAACACACACACACCCACACGCACGCGCGTACATATACATACATACAACAGAATATCCGCATGTATACACGGACATTATACGTGTACACACCCATATGTACATACGTGCGTCCATCCTTACATACACATACGCATATGCCCACGCTTCCAGGTTTAGATATAAGATATTAAAGGATGTATATAAGAACGTATGTAAAGAATCACGCACTCACGTCTACACGTGCACGCACACACGGCTGTGTGTCCATATGTGCGTGCACATATACACTTACATACACACACAGAGACATACTCGCATATGGGTATAGCTATAAGATATTAAAAGATGTATACAAATAGGTGTAAACATATGAATATAAGAAAACATGTAAAAAAAGAAATACGGGGTATGTACATCCAGACGTAGATGTTTACTCATACATATGTACATATATGTATACGTATACATACGTACACGGACGCTCGTATAATCATGAAGTGGATCCATAGGTAAGTAAATAAGGGATAAGCAAAAAAATAGACATATATAGAGATATAAAGATATAAAGCGATATGTTAGGGGTAAGGATGAGGGTAAGGGTAAAAATTAGAAATAAAAGTAAGAAATACAGTATAAAATAAGAAATACAATGTAAAAGTTAGAAATGAAATATAAAAATTATAAAAATTATAAGAGTTAAGATAAGGGATGAAAATAAAAATGAGAATAAATCGAAGTAGAATAAAAGTAAAAATAAAAGTAAAAATAAAAATAAAAATAAAATAAAATTAAATTAAAATAAAAATATAATTTGGTAAAGTTTAACATGAGATGAAGGTGGTTGAAAGTTAGAGGTGTGTGTTAAAGGTGCCCACGTAGGGGCGGGCGGGGGGAACTGAAAATTGGAAGGGTGGGAAGTGGAGTTTGGCGGTGTGCGTTCAACATCCGAGTTAGAAATGTGAAAGGGTATAGATATAGGGAAATAAAGAGACTATATAGGAAGGATATGGGTGTAGGAGAAGAAATATGTAGGGAAAAGAAGACATATATGGGAGACAAAATTTGTATATATAGGAGGAAAATGCAGGGAAACATATATGCACATACACACACCCACACACACACACACACACGCGCACATATATATATATATATACATATACGTACACATATGTGCACATACATATATATACGCACACATATACGCATATACACGCACATATAGGAAAGTGGGATGTGCTGGAGCCAACAGGTTGCACCGGGTGGGAGGAAATTGCATGGGGGAGTTGGTATAATAACCTAAGCTTTGTAGTATTTGAAAGTATTAATAAGTTTGTGTATACAGGATGGTTTGAACTCTGACCTTTTGTTAATAAGATTGTGTTTGTCTTTGAATTTCACGATGTTCAGGAGTTCTACACAACATAGTTGGCATCCTGCTCTATTATTAAAATAAGGTGCAGCTGATCCGATGATGGACCACCTGAGTTTGAAGCCTATGCATTTGTCTTTTAATTCCCAAATTCTTTTAGAAAGGGAGGTGCTGTTAGCCTTATGTCTGTGTTTCAGCGAGGACCGGTGGTTGTAGTATCTGGATTTCCAGGAGGTTGAGCAACCTATGTAGGTGAGTGTGTTAAACTGGGTACTCACCTCACATGAATATATTACGTTTTTCGCCCTACATGCGCCCTGTGGCGGGCACTCTGATGCACATCTGCAGTTGCATTGCATTGCATTATTCGGTCGTGTGCTGCTAATCCCAGGCGGAGGTGTTGCAATACGAGTGGGGGCGTTGATATCCTCCTGGTTGTTGATGGGTGTAGTATTTCCTCTGTTGTGTTGGCGGGTGTTCTTACTAACTGTTTGGGTAGTATGGCTGCCAGTCTGGTTATATTGTCTACTATCTAGATGAGGGGGGTTCTGTTGGTCGCTATAGTTTGCTCTTGATCTAGCTATTCTAATATTAATATAGTTATGTTTAGCTATGAGGCAGCTCATGTTGGGCAGGGTAGAGTAGGAAATCCTAATGGTTTTGTTGGAGAAGATACTTCTATACTTATGGGTGGGTGGGAAGTTGTTGGAAATGATAGAGAATATTCTCTTACATAACTTACCCCTAACTGCTAAGTTGTAAGGTATGTTGAACCATATATATTTGCGTAATCTACTATTATCCCTTCTATTTCTCCTAATAGGATCTATATTGCTCTCGTCGGGAGGGTTACTATTGTGTGCTATTCTATTAGTTCGCCTATTTCCTATACGTTGTTTGGAGTTTAACTTAGAATTATCGCTAGTGTGAGTTGAGTGCTGAGTTCGATTATAATTGGGAGTTTTATGGCCGACGGACGTTCCCGGGTGGTCTACATATGATATTCTCTGGTTATACCCGGCACTATAGAGAGCCTGGTTGTAGTGTTGTGCGTGATTATTGAAAATTTCTCTATTAGAGGATAGTTTTGTGAGTCTGTCTGAGATGGCTTGGACCGTGGTGCTAATTATACAGGGTGGATGGTTGGAAGAGGTATGGATGTATTTGGTAGTTTCTTCGGGTTCCTATACGGGTGGTGAAGGTGCTTATTCAAGTCTAACGTAACATCTAAGAAGTTTACTATTTTAGTATTGGTCATAAATTCTAGTTTAAGATTGAAGGATTTGAAAAAAAGCCTGATCTTTTTCCTAATTCTTTCTAGTTTACTCCTATTGTTGGTGGGGTATATGAAGAGAGCGTCGTCTCTGTATAGACCCCCCTGAAGATCCGGTACCTCGGAGAAAAGCTTCTTGAGCAGGTAGGCCCCGACCAAGTCAGTCACCTGAGCTGAATCGCTCGAGCCCATAGCCACATCAAAATTGTCGGGGGTATCGGATCTGGTCCAGAGTCTACCGTCGAATTCTATTATGGTTTTTCTAGCTAATAGTATTATGTCAATTTTTTCTCTGTCTATGAGTGAAAGGTTGTGGGCAAATATAAGGGATTTGTTAAGTAAGATGGGGGATATACTGGCGTAGTAGCTAGCTATGTCGAATTGGATGAATGAGTAGTTGGGCCTATTGGTGATAGTGTTAAACCATTCTAGCACATCGTCGGTGTTAATCCATAGTTGGAGTGGGATGTGGGGTTTGATGCGTGGGATCACCTTGTCCAGGATAGTCTTGCTAAGTCTGCCGATATCCGATTTAGTCGGACAGATTAATCGTACTCCTACATTATCTGGGAAGTCTTTCTTATGGTCTTTAATAGTAATTTTGGGTACTTGTGGTTTAATAGGTTCTGTTCTGTCCAGGAGGTCTAATTTGCTCATAACTTCCTTGATTTTGTAGTTAATTTCCTTAAGGTTATCCGTAGAAGTAGTTTTATATTTTTTGCTAAGTTCCCTCATGATGAGCGATTTGTAGGTTTGGTAGTCTAGCCTATACCAGTTCCCAGTCTTGTCGGCGGGTATGATAAGACTATCATCATTCCTAAGTGAATGCAGGAAATCTTTAAGGCTCCTTAAGTGGGTGTTGGAAATGGTCTTATGTTTACTAATGTTGATGTTGGTAATGAGGTCAATTAAGTCTTTTTCAAAATTTTCCAGTGCGTAGTTAGAGGATGGGTTTCTTCTGCTTTTAAATATCTTCCTGTGTGCTATTTCTTCTTGGTTAGAGTTGGGGTTGCTTTTCCCCGGGTTATCGAAATGGTAGGCCGCCCACATTTATTTACATTACTTCAACATCCAAATTTCCTCATTCTACATTGAGAGAAGAAAGAGATGGACGCTTCAATTCTATGCTGCTGCCGCATTATGTCATACGCGAATGAGAGGATTTGCATCCCCAACCAAGAATTCTTGATGTAACACATGTCCTTGTGGAAGCTGTTGTGCGCGGCTGAAGAAGGCCACAGACATACATTATGCATTGTTATAAATCTGTCTAATAAAGGCCCGAAACATATGTACCGCTGAATCCTTCGCATCATGTTTTTATTTTGATCAATTTACTCCACCACCTACACCACCAAACGGTATACACAAGTGCTTATAATTATCAAGTACTCACCCCGAATTTATATATATATATATATATATATATATATACACAATTTTTTTTACCACACCCTTACAAATAATGGAGGAAGCTTTATATGGAAAAAAATTTAGGAAAATTTATGGATCTCTCCACCACTTCATCTAATTTTTTTTTTTTTTTGCACTACACACTTAAAAACAATGTGAGATGCATTTTTGGTACAAGAAAAAATATTTCGAAATAGTGAAAAATAATATAAGTCCATTCGAAGGATTTAAGTCAGGTCACTATATGTTTATAACACAACCGGTAAACTATGTAGACAGGTACTACCTGTGGTATTTTGAAAAAAAATATGGTTCTGTGTGGAACAAGAAAAAATTTAAATAAGAAGAGAAAAATAATTATGGCTAGAAGAAAAAGAAATGAAAGAAAAAATGTGTTGAAAGAGAAAAAAATACATAATTCTGCGTGGTACAAGAAAAATCTAAATATGATGAGAAAAATAATTCTGGTTAGAAGAAAAACAAACGAAAAAAGAATATATAATGTTGTGTTGAAAGAAGAGAGAAAAAAGGGGGAGGTGTTGTGGCAGATACCCCAAGATGCGAAGTGGGTTGGTCCACTACTAATAAATAATGGACAGACTCAGTAAGTAGTGACAGTCAGCAAGGTACGCTGTATGGGCCAGTCACGCAATCGATGAAGTTATGTGTCATTATGCGGGACATATGATTTTCAAAAAAAGTTTTGATGGGGCTTTTCCAACTACCTTTTCACCATGGCCTTCAAAATGATGATGGAAAAATTTATTTTTAACTTATGATTCCTTTTTCCATCTTCCCCACTCCCTCCAGAACAATTTTGGCCAGTTTTTGGCACTACACACTTAAAAACTTTAGGAGAAGCCTTTTCAGTAAAAAACAAAAAATTTTGAAAATATTTTCAGATGAAAGGGTTGTGATTTAAGGGAGATATGACTGTTATTTCTAGCACATCCCACAACCACCTTCCTCATTTCTTCATCACTATGACATACTCTTTTACTCTTTTACTTGTTTCAGTCATTTGACTGTGGCCATGCTGGAGCACCACCTCCAGTTGAGCAAATCGACCCCAAGACTTATTCTTTGTAATCCTAGTACATATTCTATCAGTCTCTTTTGCCGAACCGCTAAGTTACAGGGATGCAAACATACCAACATCAGTTGTCAAGCGATGTTGGGGGACAGACACAAACACACACACACACACATATATACATATACATATATACGAGTTTCTTTCAGTTTCCATCTACCAAATCCACTCACAAGGCTTTGGTCGGCCAGGGTCAATAGTAGAAGACACTTGCCCAAGGTGCCATGCAGTGGGACTGAACCTGGAACCATGTGGTTGGTAAGCAAGTTACTTACCACACATGTATAATGTAGTAATGTTCTTCAATATTTTTCTCCCCATAAACACATGGGAAAAAGATGACACACAGGAAATAGATACCAATCACTAAACATAGAAAGAGTCTGTAGAAGAAAATTTGGGAAGATGTGGGGCAAAGTGGTGTAGACTGACTGCAAAATGTTGAGCCTCCCAGAGGAGGTAATGGGGCCCCAAGATGAAAGATGATATACTGTGCATATCCCCTCTTTAGAACTTTTCAGGCTTCTTTCTTTATATTTTTCTGTGGACCTAATTACAAGATTTCTCTTCTTTTATGTACTGTTTTGCCAGTTCATTATGTGTTTGTTTGAAGCAGTTTTACCTTACCACTATCCCATTTGATCAATGTCTAGTTTCTTTCTACTTATTTATTTCCAGCACTGCATCCTCCCTTCTTCATTCACTGCTGATTCATTGAAGGACAAGAGCTCAAACTTTCCATTACCCATGACAATAAAGCTTTGCCTTTGAAAAACATTTGGCTGCTAAGATTTAGTGATCATATAGAAGCTCCTTCACTGTCTTGACACGACAGAAATTTAAATTTAGCAGATAATTTATTTAGAAAATAATAATAACGCTTTTGAGCAGAAAAGAAAGAAAGAGGAAGAGAAAATCTTCCCTCATCTAAAGTGGAAGCTTACCTTCAAGTTTCTCCGTACTTTATCAATAAAGTATCTCCAGCAATTCTCTCTGGAATCATCCATGCCCATACCCTTTACTTCAGGTCGCATAGTATTTATAATAACTTCAAGTTCATCATCAGTAAATAAATTCAAGATCTCACCAGAAGTCAGTAAATCATTGATAAGAACGAGAAATATTTCATCAGCCACTTGAGCATCAGTCATTAGAAAGACAATGCCAAGATTTTTCAGACCAGCTTTGATATACAGTTGGTTCAGATCAGCTTTTGAAGGAGAGATGGGAGAGAGGTGTGGAGAAATAGAGAAATAAAAATAAAAAAAAGAGAAAGAGAGAGCAAATATTAAGTTTCTTTAAATACACATTAAAAGCAGAGATATAATTATATTAGGAAATAAAATAAATGGTTTTTACTGAATATTATAAATCCATTAAAAAGAAAAAGTACTAATCAACTAACTGCTCTACAAGCATGTGGTCTTGTGACACAGTAAATAATCAATAACAATTAATTTAGAAAACCCAATAGAGCTGACTGGTATTTTTATAGCTTCTCTTGTGTTTAAATTTATCAAGTAAAAATACGCCCATGTCTGCTTGGATTGGCTACAAGCACTTCTCATATGAACTTACACCTATTATCTCGGTCGTATGACCTAAAATTTAAAACATATCTAAGATAATACACCCTGTACTAAAAAATATCAAAATAACAATTCCTGTAGCAGAATCCATCGGGATATTCGTATCATTAATACTGATAACAGAACAAACAAACTTGAAACATAACTGTAAACATGATGATGAAAATGATAACATAAAAGCACTGAAGAAATATGAAAAAAAGATACGGATGCAGGTATGGATGTGTTAAGACATTGACTTTGCAATGATGTAGATTCATGTCTGGTTTCATTCAGCAGTACTTCAGGTAAATATCTTTGAACATAGCACCTTTGTGTTGACCAACCATTGATAAGGGAAATTTAGCAAATGGAAACTGTGAAGTGCATTATATATATATATATATATCCTTTTCTTCTCTGTGAGTTGAAAATGCAACTAATGGTTTCATGTGAAGATATATTCACAATTGTTCAAGTATGCCACATGAAAGTGTTGATACTCATCACCATTTTGGAAGAAACTGAACAGGATTTTCATATAAATACACAGATCATGGGAGGTAACTTATATGAATATCTTAATTCTTCTCTCCCTTACGTTAGCCCTGAAATTTCATTCATCAGAGATTAATTCCTTAATTATCATATGCAAGAACATTAGTGCATGCCCATATTTATAAATGTGTGTGTGTGTGTGTCATCCCATAAATATTGTTTTTTTTTATACTTCTTTTATTTTTCAAAATTAAGATAAACAAAGTTTTTTTAATCGAAAATTATTCCTCCAGTACTGTTCTGACCTTGTCTACAGAATTCATATTTTTTCAGTCCAAATGGGATAAATGATAATCAGATGGGGCAAAATCCAGCATATATGGTGGGTGGGGGCATCGTTTCCCCAGTCTTAGGAATGTGGCCGAACATTATCCTGATGGAAAAACACCTTTCGTCTTGAAACCAAAGATGATAGTTTTTCTTCTAGTGCAGACTTAAACTGCACAAGTTGCTCACAGTAGATCTCCTTGGTTTCAGTTTCAAAGTGGATTAAACCTTTCATATCCCACCAAACAGATAACAATACCTTACGTGGGTGAAGACCTACTTTAACCTGGGATAGCAGTGTTTCTCCTTTCCCTACCCACCATCTTGGCACTTGACATTTTTATAGAGAACCCATTTCTCATCACCAGTCACTAGTCGGTGCAAAAAAGGTTCATTTGTGCAGTGTAACAGCAAAGATGAGTACATATTCACTCTCTGTGCATGATTAGACTTGGAAATTTGTGAAGAACCCATTGTTTTGGTATGGTTTTTATGGTTGGATGCCTTTCATAACACCAACCACACCATAGAGTGGACTGAGGCTTTTTATGTGGCACCAGCACAGGTAAGGTTTGTTTTGGCATGTTTTTTTACAGCTGGCATGTTTTCTACAGCATGTTTTTTGCAGCTTCCAAATGCCAACCACTTCACTGGATGCTTTTTACATGGCACCAGCACCAGCATGGTCACTAAGTACCTTGCAAGACAAGGAATTTTGAAGGGGAGGAGGAATTGGAAGTGTTTTACTATAGAGGAGTTACATGGTTACCCAACCAAGAGAAAGAGGGAGAGAGAGAGAGAGAGAGGGAAAGAGAGAGAGAGTAAGAGGGAGAGAGTGGTAACAAGAAAGAGGACAGAAACAGGTGTAGAGGAGATACATGGTTACACAGCCAGAGGAAAGAGCAAGGGAGAAAGAGAGGGAGAGAGAGAGAGAAAGCAAGAGAGAACAGGAGAAAGATAATAGTGAAGTGCCAGTAAGGAAGAGAGAGATAAATGTTGACAATTGCTAGGACATGCCCTCAAAGTACAGGTACACATGGCTAGGTATTACCAAAGTGCAAGTAGGGAGTGGGGGTTGCTCTGACTGGTGAGAACCTGGGAACAAAGAGGTGGATGGGGAAAGGAGTGATACAGTGAGCAGGGCAGTGAGGGCAGGGATGGGGAGCTGGAGAAAATCATTGTGTATGAAGAAATGTGAGGAAGAGAAAAGATGCAGTTTAGGAGAGGAGATGTAGTTTGGATTTTAGGGGTAGGGTATATCTTTTACTCTTTTACTTGTTTCAGTCAGTTGACTGTGACCATGCTGGAGCACCCCCTTTAGTCGAGCAAATTGACCCCAGGACTTATTCTTTGTAAGCCTAGTTCTTATTCTATTGGTCTCTTTTCCTGAACCGGTAAGTCACAGGGACGAAAACACACCGCCATCGGTTGTCAAGTGATGTTAGGGAGAAAAACACAGACACACACATACATATATACATATACATATATACGACAGGCTTCTTTCAGTTTCCGTCTACCAAATCCACTCACAAGGATTGGTCGGCCCAAGGCTATAGTAGATGACACTTGCCCAAGATGCCACGCAGTGGGACTGAACCCAGAACCATGTGGTTTGTAAGCAAGCTACTTACCACACAGCCACTCCTGCATCCATAAGTATGTGAAAATTTTATATATATATATATATATATATAATATATATATATATATATATATATATATTATATATATATATATATATATTATATATATATATATATATATATATATACATACATATATAATGTTTCCTTGATAGAGAGGTTGCATTTGCTCTCCTATCCCCTACATATGTTGCCCTTAGCTATGATGCTCTGGTTGTATGGGAGTTGCTCAGTTTCCTCTCTTTAAGTGTCTATACCCTATTGAATAAAGATGTATATCTTTTGCTTTTTGTCTCTGAATAAAGCCAAGTGCTGTGTATGTTTTCCATCATTCTAATGTAATGTTTTTGTTGTTTTGTTCAAGTCCATAATGCTGGCTTTGTACACTAGTCCTTTTTCCAGGCACTTATTGTTCAGGGAACAGTTATCCAGAGATCTATAATTACAGGATTTTTGTAGGGGATGTTCCTCATGTTATTCTTATTGTGATTGAAAATTACTGATTCTCTGATGGAGAGGCAATTATAGCTAACTTTGACCATATTTCCCTTGAATATCTAGTGGTATTTATGAGTTTCAGAAAATTTCAAGCTATATTTATATACAGTTATGCTGTATGGTAGATTATACCATAGTTTTTTCCTCTGTCTACATTTTTTAAACCTATCTACGTTTGGTTCAATATAAATTCTACTATTTTTAAAATTGGACCTTTCTATAGAAGTGTTGTAATGTGAGGCTGCATTTTTGAAAGTAGCTTCATTAGTTTTTACTATGGGTTGCCTGTGAATCATTAATGTAAGTTGGAAGGAATGCCTCCTATATGTAATGTGTTCAAGTTGTAACATAATGTGTGTAGTTAGCATTTTTTTTAAAGACAGTTCATAGAAAGAATTTATTTACAGTGATTTCTTAAAGAGGCATGAATAAAGAATATTCAGAAAGAAAGTTCATAAAAGTTGTGTAACGAATGCTAGCAAATGGCAACAAGGATTAAACTTACATATGAATGGGAACCAAATATATGTGTGTGCAAGACAGGAAAAATCGTATGACTAACTATATACACTGAGGTTTATATGGAGCAGAGTGGAAGCTGATATTAATCAAATGAGTTGCGTGTAGTTGGTGGTAGACACAGAAAATGTGACATGTTGAAGAAAGTGATGTTGCTTCTATGTCGTCAAATCCACAATTGCTCAAGTTATTCCAAAAAGGTGTGCAATAATGCTGAGTGGAAGTTGTGACTTGTATTATTATGCTTCCAGCTCTGATTGGCTAGAATCTGCCAAAGCACAACTGAACTAAGTTACAACACAACAGATCTTTCCTGTCTCACTACAAATGTCTCTGACTGTTATTCACTTCCACTACATTTGTTGATTTTTGTTCCGTCTACCAGTGACACCAACATGAATTGCACTGTTTTCAAAAATACTGATAGTTATATTAATGGTTGTAATATCTTGTATATAGATATATAGATAGATAGATAGATATGTAAACATATATATATGATTACACACACACACACACATATATATATATATATATATATATATATATAATATATATATATATATATATATATATATATATATGTGTGTGTGTTTAAAACAATTAAACACATGAAGACAGGGAAATCCTCCAATCCATCAGGAATCTCCAATGAGATGCTTAAAATATCTGGAGAAGTAGTATAGTTAATCAGGTTGTCTAAGAGGGAGTCATACCCACTGATTGGTGTAGCAGCATTATAGAGAACAGCTACAAAGGCAAAAGTGACACTTTATACAGGGATAATTACAGAGGTATCAAACTACTAGACCAGGTGATGAAAGTCACAGGAAGAGTGATAGGTCAATTAATTGGGGAGAAAATTAGCGTAAATGAGATGCTGTTCAGATTTGTGCCAGGAAGGAGTACGACTGATGCTATATTCCTAGTTAGGCAACTGCAGGAGAAATATCTAGCCAAAAATAAACCTCTGTACCTACCTTTTGCTGATATGGAGAAAGCCTTTGACAGAGTCCCCAGCTCCATTATCTGGGGGGTCAATGCAGAAACTAGAGATAGATGAGTGGTTGGTGAGAGCTGTACAAGCCATGTACAAGGATCCTGTCAGTAAGGTGAGAATTGGCAACAAGTATAGTGTACAACGAGTATCGGGGTACAAGTAGAGTTTAAACCAATGATCAATCCTCAGGCCACTCTTGTTCATCATAGTTCTCCAGGCAGTAACAGAGGAATTTAAGACAGGCTACCTACCCCTGAGAGCTCCTCTATGCTGATGCACTACCAGAACTAGAGAAGAAATTTCAGGTGTGGAGGCAAGGTTTAGAATCAAACTGCTTAAAGTTAATCTAGCAAAAACCAAAGTCTCATAAGTAGGAGAGCAGACAAATTGCAAATCCCTTCAGGTAGATGGCCCTGCTTGATCTGTAGGAAAGGTATTGATAGAAATTCCATAAGATGTACCTAGTGCGAGCTATGGACACATAAGAGGGGCAGCAATATTAGAGGAAGGTTAACTGGGAAAATAGTTTTTGTGTGTGGAAGGTGCACAGGTATAATAAACATTGAAAATGTACAGAAAAATGACTCTATCAACTGTCAAGCAGGTAAGCTAGAGGTAGTAGATAATTTCTGTTATCCAAGTGAACAAGTTAGTAACAGAGGTGGATGCTCCAAGAGTGTAGCTGTGAGAATAAGAATAAACTGGTAACCTCACAAAAGAATCCTAAATTGACAGGGATATCATTGGACAGAAAAACTGAAAAGCATAGCAATCTCCAGAAATAGTAGGCACAACTTGATTGTTATTTGAATGCTGAAAGTTGTGGATATAGAGATATCTGTGTGCAAACAGCTATGCTACATGGCAGTGAAACATGGGCTGTGACAGCCGAGGCTTGAAGGAAATGAAGCTAGCATGATTTGCTGGATGTGCAATGTCAGTATGCATGTACACAGAGTAAGCATCTCGAGAGAAAAGTTGGGCATAAAAGTCATCAGATGCTGTGCTGGTATGATCATGTGGTGCATATTAATCAGGACAGGTATGTAACAAAGTACCGATCTCTAATTGTGGAGGGAACCTGTGGTAGAGGTAGACCCAGGAAGATATGGGACAAGGTGTTGAAGCTTCAAACTTTGGACCTCACAGAGGCAATGACTAGTGACCGAGACCTTTGTTGATATGCCATACTTGAGAAGACCTGTCAAGCCATGTGAAATCATAGTCGCAGCTGATGCTGGCATCCATGCAGGCAGCACATAAAAAGCACCGTTCAAATGTTGGACCTCATTGAGGCAGTATAGTCAATGCCAGTGGCATGTAAAAAGCACCTTTCAAGCATTGGGCCTCACAGAGGCAATGATAAATGACCGAAAACTTTGGCATTATGCTATGCTTGAGAAGACCCATTCAAGCCAAGCAAAATCATAGTCTTGGCAGATGCCGGTGTTATGCAACTGGCACCTATGCTGGTAGCAGATAAAAGCATGCATTACACTCTCAGAGTGGTTGGTGTTAGGAAGGGCATCTGGCCATAGAGACCATGCCAGATCAGACTGGAATCTGGTGTAGCCCCTCAGCTTACTAGCCCTGGTCAAATTATCCAACTCATGCCAGCATGGACAACAGATTTTAAATGATGATAATGATAATGATGATGATATATAGGGTGTTGGAACACCTACATTGCTAGAAATAAGAGCTAAAAAGCTCTAATGCTGTAGTCAAAGCACATAATTGTATCCATATGTACTGACAGGAACTGTAATTGTCCAAAAACACCAGACGAGAAATTTCCTAGGGAATTTCTTGACCAGTATTTTCAGGTGATTACTGTCCCTGTCAGTACATATGTATACAATTATGTGCTTTGACTACAGCATTAGAGCTTTTTAGCTCTTACTTCTAGTAATGTAGGTGTTCTAACACCCTAGTCCTATTTAGTGACAATTACAGTTTCCCTTTTCAGTAACATATTACACATGGCTGTCTATATTATATATATATATATATATATATATATACACACACACGCACATACACACATATATATATGTAGACGTGTGTGTGTGTGTGTGTGGAACATCCACTTTTTGAGGCTCACATAGATCAGACAGATTCTGTACAGTCAAATGACCTTCCAATTGCTAACCCATATCTGTTTCTAAAGTAATATTTCACCATACCTAGGTATCATTACATGGAAGATTGGATACAAAAATCACCTACTGCATGATAGTGAAACTTGCTAACTATTTCCTGATATCACCTTCACAATTTAAGATGCAACTTGGACATCAAGTGGACCAACCACATCACTAGCACCAAAGTCCTCAACTGAGCTAAGATACCCAGTATACACATCTTGCTCCAGCAACATCATTTGTGCTGGCTCAGTCATGTTCATCACATGCCAGACAGAAGGATCTCAAAAGACCTCCTGTATGGGGAATTGGCTACTAGTATAAGAGTACAAGGACGACCTCATCTTCGTTTCAAAGATGTCTAAGAGAGATATGAGGTCATTTGATCTGGATGTTCTGAGACAGGAGGAGGTTGCAAATGATTGCCCACATTGGAGGCAAATACAGCAAAAGAGAATGAAGAGATCGGAAGAAAAACAGGTACTTGTCATCAGAGAAAAGTGCACTTGACGGAAGGAAAAATCAGTAGCACTGGCAGAGAGTTCCTTCAAATGCAGTCACTGTACAAGTGACTGCCACTCCCATGTGGGCTTATACAGCCACAACAGATGCTGCACCACCATCAGCAGTTGACACGTTTTCTTTGAGTACAGATCCATGACCTCTTTGAGATCAACGGATGACTACTATTTGATTCAGAAGCTAGGAGTAGATGGGTAGTTGGTGAGAGCTGACCAGCCATGTACAGGGATACTCTCAGTAAGGTCAAACTCCCTTTGTGGTTTTCTACTACCAATGTAATCACTCAAAGATATGCAGCATATCGATTTTATTCATTTGATATTTCGAACTATTGCACCTCCATATCTCCTATTCATTTAAACAAAGTCTTGATTTTTAGCATTGAATATAGCAATGAATTTAGTGTACAGGTAAGAATTCACCAAAGACTGATCCTCAGCTCCCTCTTGTTTATCATAGTCCTCCAGGCCATAACAGAGGAATTTAAAACTTGGTGCTCATGGCACCTCCTCTATGTTGACGATTTGTTCTTACAGCTGAATTTCTACTTTTTCATATATGAAAGCAAGGACTGGAATCTAAGTTAATTAGCTATGATTCTAACCACTTTACAGTGTAGACTGAATGCTTTTTACATGGCACCAGCACTGGCAGGGTCACCAAATAATTTGCAAGACAAAGATCCTTTGAGAAGGGATGGGGTATTGGAGGAGGTGATCTTGTAGTGAGAGATTTTACTCTGAAGTTACTGATGTTTTAATCAAAATAAAACAACTAATTTTTATTTATCAATTTCACAAATACATATACATCAGTATCAATATCATCATTACCATCTTCATTCTCATCATCATCATCATCATCATCATCATCATCATCATCATCATTTAACAACTACATAGCTAGTAACATGTAAAAATTACACACTACATTCTGTAAAGTAGTTGTCATTATTTGGAAGGGCATTTAGCCAAAGAAACTGCCAAAACAGACAGGAGAGTTTGGTATAATCTTCTGACTTGTCTGTTTCTGTCAAACTGTCCAACCCATGCTAGCATGAAAAGTAGATGATAAATGATGATGATGATGTATACGTATGTGTGAAATTGATAAATATAATTTACAATAAAAATTATTTTTATTAAAATACCAGTAACTTCAGTAAAACCTCTCAAAACAATTTGATTGTATTTAACATCTCTGACTATCACACACTCCCACTTCGTTTGTTGTTTTAGTTTCTTTCTATGAGCATGACTGACATGAAGCACACTGCATCTTATTATATGTAAGAAGATACATACATAGAAATATATTCATCGCTATTGATAAAACATACACTCTGAGGTCTTCATTCCTTTTATAGCCTGACAAATCCCCATAAACTGGTAACCTCACAAAAGAATCCTAAATTGACAGGGATATCATTGGACAGAAAAACTGAAAAGCATAGCAATCTCCAGAAATAGTAGGCACAACTTGATTGTTATTTGAATGCTGAAAGTTGTGGATATAGAGATATCAGAATCAGGATGTTTATACTTATTATATTTACTATATTTATTACTAGGTTGTATACCACTAGGTATGATATGATTGCCACACAGCTTATTTATATTCATGTTTGTCAATATAGGGTTTGAGCTAATAGTTTTAGAGAAGGAGTTAGGAGATATATTTGCTAATTTTCTTTTAAGTTTTGTGTTAGGTATATAAGAAATTTGATCATTAAAACCACTTAGTTTCAGGACACTATTGCAAACTGAGGCATGCTGATTAAAAATCTCATTAGCTGATAAATTTGAGATTCTAATGGAAATTGCTGTAATGATGCTATTGATAGTTAATTTAGGATGGTTCGAGGAAACGTTAATATATTGCAGAGATTGATTGTTTTTTAAACGAGTAGTATAATCCAGTATCAAGGTCCAGTGTTACGTCTAGGAAGTTGACTACCTTAGAACTAGTATTAAAAATAATATTAAGGTTGAAAATATCTAACTAAAATTACCTAAGGGCTTTCTTTAACTTTTCTACAGCTGGTTAAGATAGGCCATGGGTAGTAAGGAGTACATCATCCCTATAAACACCTCTGGATAGATTTGGGAAGCTATTTTTAATTTGAGAGAGGAGATATAGGCCCACCAAATTCGTCACCCAAGCTGAATTGGACAACCCCATAGTTATATCAAAGTAGTCCATAGATTCAGATCTAACACAGTTATGTTCATTAAAGTTAATATGGGTCTGCTAAGACTATATCGATATCTGATCTGGGGATATTAGTAAAACTGCGAGCAAAAATCAAGGCTTTGTTTAAAAGAATTGGAGATATGGAGGAGTAATAGTTTGAAATATCAAACTGAATAAAATGGATACGCTGCTTATCTTTGAGGGGGTTGAACCAAGTGATTACATTGCTGATAGAAGACCACAAAGGGAGTTTGACCTTATTTTTAATGAGAGGTATAAACCCATCGATAATGCATTTGCTACCTTTGCCCAAATCAGATCTGGTTGGGCAAATTAGCCAAGAAAAAATGAAAACCTTGGAAAAGAATTAATACATTTGAAAAGGAACATTGACATTCCCAGTGTAAAAAAGTGGAGAGCCAAGTGTGACTCCAACTGAAAAGAAAAGGTTCGCCATGGCAACTGGAAGGAAAACAAGAAAAATCTCAACAGAGAAAAGTGAACTTTTAAAGTACAAAAACATGTTTAAAAAAATGATATGAAAGTGGAAATAATACCACCAGAGGAAATAATGGAAACAGAAAAAAGGAAAATAATTTTAAATAAAATGTTTAATATCAAGACAAAGAAAATAGATAAAGTGCAGGAAGAAACAATAGAAAAATGTTTGAAGAACATATGAAAGGATGTTGAATACATCACAAGAGGCAAAAGATTTGGCACAGTGGAAGTTTGCATGGTGAAATAAGAAAAGACTCAAGTCCTTTTGATTGAAACATTAAGAAACAGACGAGGTATTTCTTCCACCAATGTATATAGGGAGGAGAACCTCCAAAGTAAAAATGACAAAAATTCCACCAGAAGTGGATGCAGCCTGGTTGGTGGTGGCTGTGACAGTGGGCTTGGAGGAAAAGATCACACTCCTCCAAGCTTCTGTCACAGAAAAACAAAACTGGCTGGGCCAGACATTAAACATGTTGATACAGATAGCCACAAACTTTGGAAAAGATACCAGAGACTATTACAATAGGGGAGGATAGTCTGATAGTGTTCATGGAAGGCCAAAAACATTGGTGCTTCAAATGTGGAAAGCTGGGATACGTTCTTGCAAAATGCAACCCTCCCCTGGAAAAAGATGAAGAGGAAGAGAAAGAAACGAAAGAAATGGAAGGTGGAAGCAGCAACCAGGGGGAGAAAAATGGAATAAGAAAAATCCACCCAGCCTCCCCAACAAAAGCAGCTGACAAGAAACCCAAGAAAAAAGCCTTGAGAAGACAGAAGACGATAACCCAGTAGCAGTAAAAACAGACAATAATAGATTAATAAGTAAATTGCAGATTATTAAGAATGAAAGGAGTACTTATTCAATTCATATATAAACTATGACATTTATCGAATAGACTGTACAAGTTATTATATCCTAGCCAATACTTATAGAAAAGAGATAGGCCCTGTAGATTTTTCACCTTCAATCTTTCAGGGCCTACCTCCTCCAGTCACACGAGCAGGGAAAAAGGAAGAGGGTGAGACCACTTCACTTACCCCTACTGAATAAAAGGTAAGACTCTTATGTCAGTTTACATCGTTTGTTTCAATGTGCGTGGCCTGTCATCAAGTTAGAAGCAAGGATGCTTCCTAAATGACATCAGGTCATGGAATTTGGATGTTATTGTAGCTACTGAAACCTGGTTAAAGGGGCCAAAAGATCTGCTCCTGTTGCTAAACAGCTATGAGAAATTCCTTTATCCAGGTCGACTGGCAGGCAGGGGAAGGGTGTTCGTCCTATTAAAAAGAAACTGGGTTTCAAAGAAAAGGTTGATTTTTTCTGATCCAGAAGGTAGGCTGGTCGTTATGGACTTGACATTCAGTTGTGGTAAGACGATCAGACTGGTTGTGATTTATGCACCCAATTTCGGTCAAAGTGAGTATTTTTTGACCTAGAGAAGTTTCTGGGTACGTCACATTCACCAGCTTTGTTAGGAGACTATAACACAATCTGCGACACATGCATAGATTGTGTTGGCTCAAGAAGAAATAGAAGTAATAGTGGCTTCCGGGAACCGCTAAGTCATTATCAGCAACCAGATCCATATAGGATGAAACACCCAAACACTCCACTGTGAACATGGTCAAGCGGCGACAAGTATTCCAGGTCATACATAGATAAGATTTTAATTAGAAAAGCTGATAGGAATATAGCTAAGTGTCCACAGTTTTATCTGGTCAGCTACAGTTATCATAAGTTGGTCATTTGTGAGTTGAACTTAGATAAGGTATATAGTCAAGGATCTGGTTACTGGAAACTCAATATGTCCCTTTTGGAGATTGAGAAGTACAGAAAGTGGATTAAATTGTTAATACAGAGAGCGTTAACAGAAGCCATCATTAATAAAAAATGGTGGTATGCCCTCAAACAAGCCATTAAATTTGAGTCTATTAGATATAGCATAGGTTTAGTGGCTAGTGAATGTAGGCAGGAACAGGGTTTAGTTAAGGCTTTAGAGGAAGACATGAGGACTGGCAGTGCAACCCAGGTGAAGGCAAAGAGCACCTTGAAGCCAAGCACACTGGGTGCATTGTCAGGGCTAGACTACATGCAGTGGGTTGCAAAGGAATCAGGGCCACTGGATGGGACCGAGTGGTGGAAGCCCAATGTGGAAATGGTTCCACAGTACGATCTTTGGTGAACCATGAAGGTAAGTTGATAAACGAACCTAAGGAAATGTGTGAGGCCTTTTAGGAGCACTTCGTCCAACTTTTCAGGGGGAGCAATGGACCAGATAGTAGGTGGGATCTAACAGACTTCCTCACTGGGCTGCTGCACCTCTCGGGGCAGGATACGGAGTCTTGTGAAGGGCCGATCACACCTGAGGAAGTAATTGAGGCTATAGCAGACTGTGGCATAGGTAAGTCACCGGGACTGGATGGTCTACCCTACGAGTTGTATAAGAGCAGGGTTGACCATCATTACCTGGTGTCTGTTCTTGCACAGTTCAGCCAAGGCTTCCTTAGGTGGATAATTCAATTGTGTGATAGCATTGACTTGATCATTTGGGTGAACGGTTTTTTTGTCAAAACCATTCTGTATCAAGTGCTTGGTTCACCAAAGATGTTCACTCTCACCACTTTTGTACATGATAGCTCTTGAGCCGTTACTGTGAAAGTGGCATCCTGAGAGGACCAGGCAGTGGAAAGTCAGTTTCAGCTTATGCGGATAACATCACCATCATTGTGACCAAAATGGAACACCTACAGAGGGTAGGTGAGGCCATTGAGGTTTATGAGATGGTGGCAGGAGTAAAGATTAATCAGGATAAGTCAGTTGGCTTGCAACTTGGCACCTGGAGGGACAAGTTGATGCCTCCAGACAGGGCCTGGTTAAGTTGCTAGGAGTCTGGTTTGGTCCAAATCTCCAGGTAGAAAAGAACTGGACTAAGGTTTCAAGCAGAGTAGACCACATAGCCAAGACCTGGTCTGGGCGGCGGCTATCCCTGAAAGGGAGGATGGAGGTAGCCAATGTGTTCATGACATCGGTCATCACATACTACCTAAAGGTCGTTCCTTACCCAGATTCATGGATGACCAAGTTGGAAAGACAGCTTTTTCGCTTTTTGTGGAAGGACTCGAAACCACTTGCGAGATGTTCTATCTGCTGTCAAAAGCCGTTAAAGGGAGGACTAGGGATGTCTTGGCTGTTGATGTGCAAACATGTGTTGAGGTTGAACCATCTTTGGCTCCTCCTGGATGGTGAACGGGTGTGGTCTCTGCTGGTGAAATGGATGTTTCCCATATTCACTAGTTTCAGTGGATGGGAAGCCTGGTGCTATTGAAGATCTAAGTTGGGTACATGGCGTACGGAGTGCTGCAAGGCACTCCTGCTATTCTGTTGCTCAGGCAATGCCAACGGTGGTGGTTCAAAGGCATCTTTCTATAGTGGTTTGGTAGAGGCTAGATGTGATGATACCCTAGGAGCAACCCTAGGTCCCGAGGATAATCAACTAGAGAGTCTGTTCCAATATACATTTGGGCCAAGGACACTGGACAATTTCCAAAAGTCTTTGACCTGGCAGTGTTACCGAGGAGCTTTGCCCATTTGGGATAAGCTCGCAAGACACAATCAATGCAACACACCAATCTGTCCAAGATGTGGGTGGGAAAGGGAAACCGTCCTGCATGCTAGTGTTCAGCATTCGGAGATGTCGGAAGTGTGGGCTTATGCGGAACATCTGTTGTCTGGTACAGGAAGAGTACAGCTATCGACTGAGTCAATTTTGAAAATTGACCCACCTGATTTCCTGATGAAAGAAGGTAAGAATTATTTTCTCATAGTAGTTGCAATTGCGAAAGAGGTGGTATGGAAGACAAGTAATGACAGGCAGCTTCACCTCTGGCCTCAGTCTGCAAAGATATTTCACTTTTCATTTGAAGATGCCTGTCAGAGAAAATGTTTAATGATAGGTGGAAGTATATGGTATGAGTGTTGCATATGACTGTAACCATGTAAACATGACAAAGGTCTATCACTGGTATCAGTGGTGGATAGAGGTTCGTGGGGTCAGGAGCTTAACTCGACCATCACTCCACCTGTTTTTGTATCTTGTATTGTCTATCACCCGTGTATATATTTTGTGTTTAATTTTTAATAGCATCTTAATGTTATATCATACGTTTTCATCTGACCTCAAAATCAGATTGTGTTGCCCTTTGTGGGCAATAAAAAATCAAAGTATCAAGAATGTGATTTTATGAGGATACCTTTCCTGATGAAGGGGACATTGTCCACATGGTTTGTAAGATTTATTAATTTTTCTACCAGGACATGAGTTCTGGAAATGACCATTGGCAGTGAACCTCCTCGAACTGTATTATATACCTTATATACCATTTATATTTTTAAAAAATACACCTAAATCTTTGACTCATTGAAGCTTTTAATCGAAACTCTTAACCACTCTTGCTTTCTGTACAAAAACATTTTTTCAATCTTCTTTTTATCAGTCCTCTTTTTCTCACACTTCCTTCCATATGTATTCCACATGGGTTATATTTACATGTATTTTTATGTATATTTATATATATATTTATATTTTATAAATATTAAAAAAAATATTCATGTGTGAATATGTATTAATATATATATATATTCAAAAGTCACCATTTTTTAATAAGAAACAGTTGAATAAAAAAACTGTTTCTTATAAAAAAAATAATAAACTTTTGAATCACTCTATATAAATATATATAAGTGAAATAGTTGTAAGCGAGGTGGGAAAAATCACATTTAAATAAAAGATTAAAAAAATTTTTAATTTCATACATATTTGTGACTTTTGGCTCACCCTGTGTACATAAACAGACACATATCACCTTTGCAATTGTCACCCTCCCTTTTTCTCAACCCGCTCACTAATTCCCTTCTCTCTTTCTTATTTCCTGTAATACTCTTCATCTTCTCTTCTTACCACCCTCTTTGTCTACAATCATTACCCACTCTCTCTTCTGTTCTCCCTGAATTATAGAATATAATTTAGAGCCTTAGCCTTGTAAGTTACAAGGTGATCATCTGTAGCACTAATGCCAAAAAAGAAAGCACTTTGTACTCTGTAAAGTGGTTGGCATTAGGAACTATGTCAAAATAGACATTGGTGTATGACACAATCCTTTGGCTTGTCAAACTCTGTCAAACATTGCATGCCAAGCATGGAAGCTGGACATTAAATGATGATGATTATATATATATATATATATACATATATATATATATATATGTGTGTGTGTGTATTTGTGTGTGTGTGTGCGTGTGTGGCCAAGACCTTTGTCAATATGCTGTGCTTGAGAAGATCCAGCAAGCAAAGTGAGATTGTAACTGTGGCCTACGCCCATTTGAAAGCACTCTTCAATTGTTGGACAATATACTGAGCTTGTGAAGAACTGTTGAACCGAGTGAAATTGTAGTCATGGCCCATGTCACCATGGAAAGGGGATGTTAAACAACAATGATGATAATGATGATGATAAATGCATATACACATACAAACATATATATGTATGAATGTATGTATGTATGCCGGTATGTGTTTATCTTTTGCTGATGTATACCAGAGAAGAATATACACCATAAAAATGTAAAACTGGTGCTTTATTAATAAAGTCCTATCAGATATTTATATACTGTTTTAGATACTTTCTTATTGTCAGAATAGACACTCTCTTACTATCTTATTGTCAGAAAAGCAGTGAGTTATAAATTGGCTTTACTCTTTACTCTTTTACTTGTTTCAGTCATTTGACTGTGGCCATGCTGGAGTACCGCCTTTAATCGAGCAACTCGACCCCGGGACTTATTCTTTTGTAAGCCCAGTACTTATTCTATCGGTCTCTTTTGCCGAACCGCTAAGTAACGGGGACATAAACACACCAGCATCGGTTGTCAAGCAATGCTAGGGGGACAAACAGACTCACACAAACACACACACGTATATATACATATATACGACGGGCTTCTTTCAGTTTCCGTCTACCAAATCCACTCACAAGGCTTTGGTTGGCCCGAGGCTATAGTAGAAGACACTTGCTCAAAGTACCACGCAGTGGGACTGAACCCGGAACCATGTGGTTGGTAAACAAGCTACTTACCACACAGCCACTCCTGTGCCTGTTGAAAACCTGTAACAAACAATGCTATTGCTTAGAAACTACAGTATGAAATGACCAAAGTTAACCTTCATTTTTCTAAATAAGCTTAGAATTAATGAAGTTGAATGAGAACAGGAATAATAAAATGGATGAAATTAGTTACCCTTTAGGTCTGCATGAGAGTAACCTTTTCTTAAAGTGATCTGAAACACTTCTAAATTGCTGATGAAAGAAGCCAGTTTTGACAAGCTCTGTTTTCCACTACCACCAACTCCAATAAGCAAAGCATTGCCCTGTGGCATCTCAAGGATACGATTGATTCGACAGACATGTGTCATGGCATCTTCAAACAGCACCAGATTCATAACAGCATTCAATTCATTGTAATTAGCCAGGGCCTCATTCAAGATTTTTCGTAAGCTAGACCAGTCAGGAACAGGCATGTATTTTGGTTCACCAATTCCAGTAGCAAAATGACTAAATATTAGAGGGTGCTTCATTAGTGCAGCTGCATCACAATCCTGTTAAAGTGAATAATATAAATATATTAACTATTGAATGACAAGGAAACAGGAATTATGTAATAAACTTCATTAGCTTACAGCTGTTTCTGCTACAAGAAGCAATGCACTCAGAGGTGCTAATGTAACATTTTATAGCTTTTTGAGAGTGAGAAATATGCAGATTTAGATAAACATATGTGTTCACATAGGTACATAATGAACATACATATAACTATTACAGAGATGCAGAAATACATACAAATACATGTTAAGGTACATTTAAATAGATACATATGAGTACAAAAAATATATAAATTAGATAACTGGACATATATAAAACCATTAAGACCCAGACAAAATATAAACCTATAGAGACAAATAGACTAATAAACATATGTAAAATCTGATGCCAATGTATATTTTCTTGAGAATTCTCAAGAAAATATAATTTTCTACTTTTGATGTTTTTATGGGGATGAGCTGGTCAATGAAGATATATTTTGTTGGCTGCATCAATAATAACGGGAGCAAACTTGCAAACATTTAACTGAGATATTTATTATTTCCCTTTGATCTGTTCCAGTTGTGTTTGAAAGGTGGTATCATAAAATTCCTGGACATGTTCTGTAGTGTGCCAACAGATGGCAGCACACAGTTGTGTGCTCAGTGACTTGGCAGTGACCTTCATGAAGCAGTGTGCTGAGTGACATTGCTGAGTTTACTTTGCAAGTTGTGAAATTTGCGTTTTTGTGGTCACATGTATGCTGTAGTCTGCTATTTTGTCATGGACATGAAGCTGGCACATCATAGGTTTATTTCAGTAGGTATGTCATGACAGTCAGAACAAAAGCTATATACAGTGAAAGTGGCACTTGAGTTTCGGGCTGTTTTAGTCTGGTGGTTGAGTCAAATAGCCATATGAATAGCTATTATCTTAATTAACCAAATCATAGTGACTTTTTAGTGTTATATAATGATTCATTCTTTCTTACAATCTTGCAAATGTGAGCAATTTTTATAATAAAAGTTGCTTACCTTACCTAAGTAGAGAGTCAAAAGTTTATAAGGAGGTGTAATTTCTTTTAAATGGAATGAAGTTTATAAAAAATATTTGAATGAAGTAAAAAAAGTAAATACAATAAATTCATGGGGATTTGAAGTGGGTAGGTCATGTAATTTGTATATCAGCATTTAAAGATGACTTTATAATATTGGCTCAAATACTAACTACTCCCAGCAGCAGCAATGTCCTTACATTCTCAAGTAGAAACAAGGCCAAATTCATTTTCATTAGCAAGGATTTTCACATAACAATGAAAAGCATTCATAGTGAATGGTAAATTGTATAATTTTGATATTTTTATAGCTTATTCAGTCATGGTTTGTATTTTGAAATACAACTTTTTTTTATTATTTGTGTTTTTTTTATTATTTGTTTTTTATTATTTGGTATTGTCTGCACATTGATGAAGTGGGAAAACTAGGAATTTGGTTATTGTTCAAGTGGAGTTGTTTTTCATAGTAAAACTGTCCCAATTTGCATTTATATGATGTGCCCTCAGTAAGATTGATACTATTTCTATAATTAGCATGACCACACTGTTTTAACTGTTGAAATTATGTCTCTTGTTTGTAAGCAGTTTGATTTAGGGATTTTGTCTGTCTTTTGAATTTGTTCCAATTAATATTGATATAAATGTAAATTTGGAATCCGGATATAGAAGCTGTAGGTTTCAAAGCAGTTGTCCTTAGTTATCTTCTTTCTCTTCGATTTTAAAGAGACATTCACATTAGCTGACCTCTATGACAGTACATACATTTTTTTGTCTGTTCCAAACAATAATAGCTGACCTGTTATGCTTACACTTGACAGATGTTTTGATGAGAATGTTCCACCAGTATTCCTTGTGCATGTATTTGTGTATGTATTCAACAACAGGGGGCTTCTCTATATTTATTTCAGGACAGTTTTTTTTTCCAAATGGCATTGTATATTGTTTTTGAGACATTTTCATGTCACATAGGGAAGTAGTACCTTGATAACATTTTTGGGCAATTGTTAATCACATGTGTGATGTCTTCCACAGAAATAAGACATAATCTATATTTACAGTTGCATCTAGGGCTTCACTGTCTCTTTTGTTGAATAAGTATTTAGTAGCAATCTCCTGTTCTTGGATTGAAAATGCATAGCCTTCGAAGTGTG
The DNA here is from genome assembly GCF_006345805.1 of Octopus sinensis. Taxonomy (NCBI): domain Eukaryota; kingdom Metazoa; phylum Mollusca; class Cephalopoda; order Octopoda; family Octopodidae; genus Octopus; species Octopus sinensis. The sequence continues at coordinate 74,404,402 of NC_042997.1, forward strand.
ATGTGATGTACTATTCACAAGTCCAAGAGAGGCTTTGCTTCATGTCAATGTTACACTCTTATTCAAGTCTATGAAAAACATACCCTTGCATGATCTTTTATTTTTGGTATGCTGAGGGTTTCCCCTCCAGGTCTTCTTTGAGGTCCAGCTGATTTGGGGTTGTATAGGAGGTCATTAGGAAGTGTGTATTTCCTAAAGAGCTCACTTCCAACTCAGGATATTATTTTCTTCACTTTTTAGCACTAAGTTAATGTATTTTTGCCACTGTTGTTTAGCAAGTGCTGTTTGAGAGAGACTATGCAACATTCCAAGGCTGTCTGCACTGACCTCAAGCCCCAAACCTCTTTTACCTCTTCTGTTGATATTACTATTTTTGAGGAGTTTACCAGTTGATGTTATAATTTTGCAGGTTTTAATGTCTATGGATTGGATTTCTTCTACAGACCAGTCAAGTATCTCAAATGTTGGAACCAACACTGGCACTGCAAATGCATTGTGGGATATTTTCTTGTAAGAGGAAAGTTCAGACTGCCATATTTTTCTTAGAGTGGTGTAATTTTCTGGGTCACTCTATTGTTATTCACAGTACCACCGGAAATTGAGCCAGAACATTAAAACTTAGTGCCAAGCTGCGTCACATGCATGCTTTAGTTTTATTAGTATGGCAACAGTCCGGATACTTATTGATCAGGCCACATATATGCATATATGTATGTATGTATTTGCATTTATTTATGCTGACAGATATCCAAGTATGTGTGTATCTGTAAATATATCAAAACTTTCTTTATAGTTCCACGACCTGCAAAAGCTGATCCTAGAGCAATCCATGAGTTATTCATCAGTTTGTTTTCACTGCTTGACTTCAGCAAGGAAGTATATGGCTTCTGTAGGAACCTTGGCCATTCCAAATAGTGTAGAAAAGAAGGGCCTCAATGTTCATTAACACAAACCTTTTTAATGCGGATGTCATTATGAAATACCACAATCCACTTTGAAGGTAGCAGATTTAATCTATCTCATACTCCTGGGATTTTAGGGGGGGGGGCATCTTGTTATAAGCATGCAGGCCAGGTCTCCAATCTGAGTATTACTCAATATCTGGATGTGATGCTGCACCATCCTTGTTAGGGTCATTGCATGACAGAGGGTACATGTGGAAGTGGTTTACCAACTGAAGCCTGCCACCAGATACACTAGGTCCTAGCATCTTGAGTAACAACTCTTGCTGCCTTATTTTCTAGCAGACTAATCTGTAGTCATCAACTTCCATCTAAGTGGGCTACTTACAGGAAGTAACATATGAATTGTACTTTCCCCCACTCTTTTCTTTGCCAACCTCAAAAGTCTTGCCAAGAATATGGCACTGATTTTTCTTTTGACTAAGCCAAAAACAAAACAAAGAGCTCCACAAAAACTGGGGTTTGATGTAAAAGGGTCATATCCTGTGGAACTATCTTTTTAAACATTGTATTAATGATACTCTGAATATTCAAGTTATTGTGGAATATTTATTACAATCTCCGCCATCCCACAACTGTTTTATATATTGACTGGGTTTTTCTGTTATCCAATTATTTCTCAATTTTCATGCTTTCAGTCTTATTTTCAAAATCATTGTATATCAAATGAATTATATTCATCCTTTATTCTCTCCTGTCACTCCATCTTTATCCATAATACATGTTTCCTTATAATACAATTTTTTTTTACCTGTCTTACAGTCCAATCTATTTGTTTCTTCTTACATTATGTGTAAGGTACATCTTGACAAGCTGAGATGCATCAACAGTGACCAGGTGTCATTAGGTATTTTGTGTTTTTCAACATCAAACACCTTTGTTCAGGTAAACCAGGTGGGATTTATCAGGTTTCCACTTGCATTTCAGCAGCGACCACCAATTGATCAGCCTTTTTAATCCAAATCCCCTTGGTTTTGTCTGCAGCTTTACTCATGTATTAACTGGCCCTTTTCTTTGCTGTCCTTGTAAAATTCAATTGATTAATGACTTTGCAAAGTGAATGTCCTGCAAAGCCTCTATAGTTCACTCTATGAACTTATAATGTGTTTTCCAGCATCTGTCCTGGTACTTGTTCAACAATTCCTGGTACTTTTCACATTTTCTCACATTGGTTTCAATATGCTCTTTCCATGGCACTATAATAACTTCCAGCATGATCATTTGTTTTATTATTTCAGAGATAATAAAACAAATGATAATGCTGGAAGTATTTATAATGCCATGGAAAGAGCATATTGAAACCAATGTGAGAAAATGTGTAAAGTACTAGGACAGATGCTGGTAGAATCATTAGTATAATGGATAAAATGCTTAGTGGTATTTCACCTGTCACTACATTCTGAGTTCAAATTCTGCTGAGATCACCAATGCCTTTCATCCTTTTGGGGTTGTTGAACAATGTAATTGACTGTACCCCTCCCTAAAAAATTCAGGCCTCATGCCTATAACAGAAAACATTATTTCAGAGATAAAGATGATGTGCAACAGGAAAGATATTGCTATGATGTGCTGTAAAAACTTCAGTTGCTTATTTGATCGACACACAGCTATCAAGTCAGCAGATATGCAAAAGGAGTCTGTTCTTGTTTATTTGCAAACATATATGCATCGTGGATTGATAAATATAGAAAATTGCATTCATTAAAACAATATTTTAAGGTAAAATTTATCACATGAAAAATAATATTGTAATTCTAATAGATAATGTATGAGGAAAATATTTACATCCTCCAATTTTAGATTTAAAATATATAACTTTTTAATAAAAATTACCAAAATATCTATAACATTAAAAAGAAGAATTGGTGTAGTTTAAAAAGGAAATTAGCTAGGACTTTCCTACAAATTTATGAATAGTACACTAAAGAAATATTGGTTTACCTTTATACTACAGAAATATTTATTTACCAACACAGAAGTTTTGTCAATAATATATTGATATAATAATACCTCAAAGCATTTTATAATAACATCTTTCTGAACTTTCAAGAAAAGCTCAATGTCATATTCATTTACAAGCTTGTCACAGTAAACTCTTTGAGTTTCATGCACCCAAAGTCGAACTAATTCAGCAGGGGTATTACAGCAATGTTTGGAAGAGAACAAAATACCCTGAAATAAAGACATAAAAGAAAAATTTAATATATTGTATCTGATCTCATAAAATTGAGAAATACTTGAGCTATATAAACCATAATTAGTATATTATAAGTAAGGTTAAATCAAAGTAAGCAATAAACATTATATCCAACTTAAGATTACCTTTTGATATTATACTGCTTCTGTCACTAATAGTTAATGTAAGCAGTATTTGAATGAGAAAATGCTCTACATCCAGTAACATGGATGAATATCAACCAGTTGGTCATAAAACATGATTAATAACCATTTTACAGCAAGCTTATCAAGACAGGCCACATATCAGAGTTAATGCATTTTCTTTAAGAATAGATGTATCTGAGAAATGGCACACATTGTCTCTCAGACCTATCCAGTCTATAAAGGGATGTACAGCTACTTATTCTGCATGAACTTTAATAATTTGATGCCAATAAGTGAGTAAAAAGTAAACAGGGAAAGGTTTCCAGAGGGGTGCAATTCTAGAAATGCTTGAGAAGTATTGAGTAAAAGCATATAACACAATGGAGTTAGTGATAGATGTGTAGTAGACAAAGTAATTAAGAATTAATAATGTTATGATATATGACAAAACTTCTTATAAAGGTAGGGAAAGCTGCTGGACTTACAGGCATAGTTAATGAGATGCTCAATATATCTAACAAGTTAAGTTACGTGATTACCACCCAAATAATTGATCAAGTAACACAGGAAGTATTATATGATAGCTAAAGTCTAGTATATAAATATCATTGTAAACTGTAACAAGGGCAGAAGAGATGCTTTTGTAAAAAATTATAGAGGCTGAAAATTGTTGGGCCAGGCTATGCAGGTCACATAGAATGTTATGGCACACTTGAACAGGAACAAAATTAACTTAGATGAAATGCAGTTTGGCTTCATCAACACCATCTGTTCTAATCATGCATAATTTAGTTTAACTCTTAAATATGCACACTATTATTATAAGAAGTTTTGTCATTTATCATAATATTATTAATTCTTTTATTCTTTTACTTGCTTCAGTCATTTGATGTTAGCTTCGTTCCTAGACCGATCAGAATTCTATATAGCAAAAATTAAAGCTTTATTAAGAAGAACAGGTGATATTGAAGAGTAGTAACTCATCATCATCATCATCATCATCATCATTTAACGTCCGCTTTCCATGCTAGCATGGGTTGGACGGTTCAACTGCGGTCTGGGGAGCCCGAAAGCTGCACCAGTCCAGTCAGATCTGGCAGTGTTTCTACAGCTGGATGCCCTTCCTAACGCCAACCACTCCGAGAGTGTAGTGGGTGATTTTATGTGCCACCGACACAGGTGCCAGACGAGGCTGGCAAACGGCCACGCTCGGATGGTGTTTTTTATGTGCCACCGACACAGGTGCCAGATGAGGCTGGCAGACGGCCACGCTCGGATGGTGTTTTTATGTGCCACCGACACAGGTGCCAGATGAGGATGGCAAACGGCCACGATCGGATGGTGCTTGTTACATGCCCACAGCACGGAGGCCAGTCGATGCGGTACTGGCTACGGCCACGTTCGGATGGTTTTCTTGTGTGCCACGTGCCACCGGCACTGGTACCACAAAGATACAAATTCCATTGATGTTCATCTATATTGTAGGAATTTGATATTTCTCTTTGTCCTAAGATCAGTTAACAATTCTAAATGTATCAGACCATAAGAGATTAAAAGAATTTACAATACTCTGTTCAAAAACATTAATGTGAGTTAAGTCCAAATTAGGTGCAGTACTGTAATCCTTTGCATTGTTCCTTTGAGATCAAGTCCTTTAAAGGTTAATATCCAGGTAGTATAGTTTTCCTGTTTTGTCAGTAAGTACAATAATTCCAGGTGCATTTTTCATGCACTATGCTTATCTCTCATTCCCCTATCTTATCCTCATGTCCCTGTTCACTATATCATTATTATCCAGTAGCACCCCACCTCTGTATGCCCAAGTTTTCGCCATTCACTACATTCCTCTCCTCAATTCTCCACTCACATTTCTTTGGTAATGCCCTGGCCACTTATATTATGACTTCTGTACCTCAAGGTTATGCCTTGGCACTTACCACCATCTCTCTCTCTCTTCTTTTACTTGACTTTCCTATTTATATTCTGATCCCTGTCCCTTGTGAGTATGCCTGGCATTTTGCCATCATCACTCTCCTACTCACTCTTGCACTCCTGCTGTCTTGGTGTGTTCATCACATCGTGGGATGGAAAAATCCTTTAGTGAGATATCCAGATGCATCTCTCCATGCTGTGAGTTATCTGTTATAAGCACCATATAAGACACATAGTAATAATAGGGATTCAAAGAATCAAACAGATCTCACATTAAGTTCTCTGCTAAATGCATAGCTAACAAGAATGACTGTGGTTCCCATTAGGGTAAACTTTTGCATCATTTCAAAAGTTTATAAAATATTCAAGTGCAAATCAAACCTTAGCAACCAGAGAGATGACATAATAATAAATTACTTGCATATACTGCATGTCTTCTCTACACAATACTAGAAATTAATGCAATAGCTTCATCTAAATACATGATTAACTATATCTGGAAACAATTTAAGTACATCCCCACTGAAAACTATAAAATCTATCTTCATTATTTCTGGATTTCTACTTTATTTCTGCTTTAATTGGATCTTTTGTTTGGCTGCACCTGTGGAAATTTCAAAGTTGAGTGAAAATTTTAAAATTTGGTGTATTGATGTAATTTTCCATACTGAATCTCAGAGGGCATTCACTTTTTCCAGAAAGTTTTTTAAAAATAGTTATAGAGGTTAAAAGCTTGATAATTTTCACCCAGTCAGAAAACAGGATTTGGAAGCTGTCATTTTATGCACGACTGCACGAGTTTTCAACATTCTGTAGCAATATCGTTTCCCTCATTGCTATCTTCACTGTTTGAGAAGAGTATTAAGAATAATCTCATTCGAGATTACAAACATTTTCGGCTAGTTTAACGTTGTTGTAAACACTAATCCGATTGGTTGACACGTGACGCGATTTGTCTCTACCTATTTTTGCGCCACTGATTGACATGTGACACGAGTGGTCTCTACTACATTCGCACCACTGGTTGTCACGTGACGTGATTTGCCTCCGCTTATTTTCGCGCCATTTTTTCCAAGCAGCCAATCACAGCTTTTCATTTCTGAAGTTCGTTTGAGCCACATAAACCTTATATAAAGAAGTGTTCTCAGACACTTTTCGTCTTAGGTTTTTAGTTCTTTTCAGAGCTAAACCTCTGACCACAGAGCTCGTCTTAGGTTACAGTCCTTTTCAGGGCAGACCTCTGACCACACAGAGCATACCAACCATGTTCCGGTTCGAAAGGCAGGCGATCACCAAGCATAACTATCCACGAAGATTTAGCTTGTACGCAAGATGTTACAGATTCCTCTCATACTGTTAGTGTGAAAATATCACCACGAAAAGAACGGTTACAGGATATCTATAACTAGAGAAAAATAACCAAGCAGAATATATAATGAAGACGCAGCAAAAACCAAGCGACAGACACAAATCATCGCCAAACATCGTTTCTATCTACGAAGGTTTAATTTGTACACAAGACAACTACAGATTCAACTATAGCGGTTAGGTGAAAATCTCACCACAGGAAAAACGGCTACAGTTAATATATCTGGAAGTATATTCATATCAAGAGAAAGATAAAACACAACAAGTGATTCAATTAATCTCAACTACGAGACGCAACATCTTGATATGGAACTCTTACACTCCGTGTACCTCATAAACGGTAAATCAATTATCTGTCTTGAGTTCTAGTTCTTCTAAGAACTACCTTAAGCCATCTGCTACTACCTGTTGCTATGCTGATACCAACAACATGAACTGTGAACCGAATTCCATTGTTAATTCTATAGTCAGTACCTTTTATGCCTCACGAACACACAGACACAAAAACATGCTAACGCTTACGAACTCTTAACATTGACACAATTGCAAAATATGTGAAATAAATAATGTATATATCTCAAAAAGAAATCTTGTTGTCATTCCACTTGTGTTCTATTGCTGCTGTATGTATTATATGGTCTGTAATATTTCATTAAGAATATGACCACGTGCGACCATGTCTCCTACACGATATGACCGCATGTGATCCTATTTTTATAATTCTAAAAATAACAAGTGTTTTATATGAATCTGTAAAGAAATTGAATTCTGCTTTATCCACAACATAGAAGTTTGGTGCAGGCTCCTGCCTGGCCAGCTCCAGTCAAACTGTCCAACCCATGCTAGCATGGAAGGCAGTTGTTAAACAATGGTGATGATGTAGCAGATTGTCAAGATTTTTTAAATTGTTCGTTGTGTTCAAAGATGTTGCACTTAAACTTCAGTCTTCGAACTATATTAATATTAATATCCAGACTGCCTTCTTTCAACTGTTAAACGTGGAGGAGGATGTGTGATGATCTGTGGTGGGGGCTATATCTTGGCAATCTACAGGCACAATGGTCTCCGTTCATTGCAGAATTAATAGTCAAGACTATTTAAGCATTTTATCTGATCAAATTCATCCTATGGTTGCAGTACTGTTTCCAGAAGGAAATGAAATCCAGTGGCAGCACCTTCCTCTTGGGTGTATATCTTGTTATTAAACTTAAATATGTGGCTCTTGAGGTACTCGAACCCACCGCATGTGTGACCATCTTTTTAACCTGATCATTGTTCTCGGGGGTCCACTCATTCCATCTCTCTCTGGGGTCTTCTTGGCCAACTAAAGTCATGTTCGTCTAAGTAATCCTTTTCACATGTCAGTCTCAGGAGGAAACCCAGTTCTTCTGTGTCAACACCATGAAACTCCACATCACTCTTGCTGATCACCTTCACACATTTCTCCACAGCAAAATGTTTCACACAGTTAAAGTTGATACTGAATGGCACGAGGAACATGCTAGCATAGGTTGCACGATTTGAGTGAGGACTGGTGAACCAGATGGCTGCACCAGGCTCCAATCTGATCTGGCAGAGTTTCTACAGCTGGATGCCCTTCCTAATGCCAACCATTCTGAGAGTGTAGTGGGTGCTTTTATGTGCCACCAGCATGAGGGCCAGTCAGGCGATACAGGCAATGGCCATGCACAAATGGTGTTTTTTACATGCCACCTTCACAGGAGCCAGTCCAGTGGAACTGGCAACAACCTCGCTCGGATGTTTTTTCACGTGCCAGTAAGGCATTACCAAATGATCATGCACAAATGGTGCTTTTTACATGCCACTGGCACGGAAGCCAGTTAGCTGCTTTGGCAATGATCACACTTGGATGGTGCTCTTAGCGCTCTACTAGCATGGATGCCAGTCATCGAATTTGACTTTGATTTCACTTGCCTCAACAGGTCTTCGCAAACAGAGTTTAGTGTCCAATGAAGGAAAGGTATGCATAAGTGGGCTGGTTACACCCCTGGCATAGGCCACGAGGTTATGGTCTCACTTGGCTTGCAGGGTCTTCTCAAGCACAGCATACTTCCAAAGGTCTTGGTCACTAGTCATTGAATTGATGAGGCCCAAAGTTCGAAGGTCTTGCTTCACCACTTCATCTCAGGTCTTCTTGGGTCTACCTCTTCCACAGGTTCCCCCAACCGCTAGGGTGTAGCACCTTTCCACACAGCTATCCTCATCCATTCTTGCCACATGACCATACCAGCGCAGTTGTCTCTCTTGCACACCACATCTGATGCTTCTTACGTCCAACTTTTCTCTCAAGGTACTTAAACTCTGTCGTGTACGCACACTGACATTACATATCCAGCGGAGCATACTAGCTTCATTCCTTGCAAGCTTACGCATGTCCTCAATAGTCACGGCCCATGTTTCATTGCCATGTAGCATGACTGTTCGTACACAGGCGTCATACAGTCTACCTTTTACTCTGTGGGAGAGGCTCTTTGTCAACAGCAGAGGTAAGAGCTCTCTGAACTTTGCCCAGGCTGTTCTTATTCTAGCAGCTACACTTTCGGTGCACCCTCCCCTGCTACTGACTTGGTCACCTAGGTAATGGAAGCTATCTACTACTTCTAGTTTTTCTCCCTGGAATGTAGCGGAAGTTGTTCTCCGCACATTTTCAGTGTTTATTGCTCCTGAGCATCTGCCATATATAAAAACTATCTTCCCAGTTAGCCTTCCTTTGACATTGCTGCACCTCTTATGTGTCCATAGCTTACACTCGGTACATCTTATAAAGTTTCTACCTATGCTTTTTCTCCAGATCGAGCAGGGCCATCAACCTGAAGGGATTTGTGGTTTGCCTGCCTTCCTACTTATTAGGACTTTGGTTTTAGCTAGGTTGACTCTAAGGCCCTTCGATTCTAATCCTTGTTTCCACACCTGAAACTTCTCTAGTTCTGATAGTGACTCAGCAATTAGAGCAAGGTCATCAGCATAGAAGAGCTCACAGGAGCATCCTGTCTTGAATTCCTCTGTATTGCTTGGAGGACTATGATAAATAGGAGGGGGCTGAGGACTGAACCTTGGTGGTCCCCTACCTCTACCCAGAATTCTTCACTGCCAACCCTCACCTTACTGACAACATCCCTGTACATGGCTTGCACAGCTCTCACTAGCCCTAGTTTCCTCATTGACCACCAGATAAGGAATCAGGGGACCCTGTCAAAGGCTTTCTCCATGTCAACAAAAGCCAGGTAAAGGGGCTTATCTTTGGCTAGGTATTTCTCCTGCAGCTGTCTTACCAGGAATATAGCATCAGTAGTACTTTTCCCTGGCACGAACCCAAAGTGCATCTCATCTAAGCTAACCCTCTCTCTAATTAGTTGGGCTATAACCCTCTCCGTAACCTTCATTACCTGATCCAGCAGCTTGATACCCCTGTAGTTATTTGTATCTAGGGCGTCACCTTTACCTTTGTAGCAGTTGACTATTATGCTGTTACACCAGTCATTGGGTATGACTCCTTCATGTATCATCTGGTTAACTATACGGGTGACTAGGCTGTAGCCAACACTGCCAGATATTTTGAGCATCTCTGCAGTTATTCCTGATGGGCCAGGGACTTTCCCTGTCTTCATACTCTTAATTGCTTTATCTACCAAGGTACTGTCAACTCGGATAGCTGGTCCCTCTGTTGGGTCGACATTCGGCAGACTCTCTTTCTCCCATTCATTTTCTTTATTGAGCAACCTTTCATAGTGGCATCTCCAAACCTCTCTCTTTGCAGCCTCATTTAGTGCAAGTGAACCATCATCCATGCGGACACATTTCTTTCCTACAACCTCACGATTCTCACTCACACACTGTCTTGGAACACAAAATACCTCAAGTCTTTGGTCCTCACAGTGCAGAACATTGGCAAATTTTTTCTTATCTGCTTCCCCTCTGGCTAAATAAACCTGTCTCCTAGCTTCCCTTCTGGCAGTCTGATACAATTCCCTGCTACCACCATTCTTCCAGTCCTTCCAAGCCTCTAATAGTCCTGTCAACAACATTGTTCCACCACCACATTATTTTGTGTCGAGAGGCGACTTTGCACCATCCACAGATCTGGTCAGTAGCCCTCAGCAGATTGTCCTCCAGTTGTCTTCTATATTGTGTGTAGCTATATTCCCTTCTACTTCATCAATGGCTTCAAGTAATATGTCTCTCAATCTCTGTCCATGTGCAGGATCTTTAAGCTTCCAGACCCTTCTCCTCCATACTGGTCGTCTTCCGGGCATCCACTTAGCCCTGATCCTGAAGTCACTAACTACCAGTCTATGTTGTGGGGTACATTCTTTGCCTGGGAAGGTTTTGGCATTTATAAGCAGCCATCTTTCCCTTTTTCTAGTCAATTTGGCTAGTCTGTTTGCCAGACCGGTAGGTGACTAGGTGACTGGCATAAGATCATTTGCATTGCAGAACTCCAGCAATCTGGTTCTCCCCTCATTGCGGGAACCAAAACTGCAGCCTCCATGTACACCATGGAAGCCCCCTGCAAATTGTCCAACATGTCCATTGAAGTCACCAGCCACAAAGAGAAGGTCCCTGTCATTTGTCAATGAGGTAGTCTGCAAGAGGGTGTTGTAGAATCGGTCTTTCTGTCCATTGGGTAGCCCTGGTTGAGGGGCATAGGCCAAGATAATGGTTGCTAACCCACACGTTTATGAATTTGTGTTTTAAGATTCCTGATGTGAAATCCTGTTAAAACTGATATTGTTGTATTTTGGGATGGTCATTTGTTTTGTTTTTTTTGCCAAATAAACATATATATTCATTATTTTATTTTTATTTTTATTTTTATCTAGTTTCAGCTCACAAGCTGTGGCCATGCTGGGGCACCACCATTTCTTCACTTGCTTTTTATAATTCTTATTTTAACTCATGTCCATTGTCTGGAAATCTTTCGTCACACATCTGTGACCTTGTCAGTGGCACTTTCCATTCTCATGTGTGCTCCTGCTCTGCTTAGTCCATTCTGTTCTTATATGACGTGTATTCTTGTATGTGCATGCATTTGCATCTGTATTTGTGTGCGTGCATATGCATGTTTGTGTTTCACATGTGTGCTTATGTGTGTATATACCCTTTATATTGTTGTCATCATTATTGTCGTTGTTCATGGTAGCACTATGACTCTCCCCTCATCCCTGTTCCCTCCTCCATCTTGAAGTACTGTATCTCTGTGTTTATGTGTTTGCCCATGCTGCTGTCATCATGGTAGTTCTTGTTGTTGGTCACATTGTTGATGTAGTTGCAGCCGTTTGTGAAGTTACTGTGTGCGTGTATACAGGTTCGCTTAGTGTTATTTGTACCCATGCCCTTTATACAGATTTTTTGTTTACCTATTTATCTCTGTTTCTCATATTTATCTATTGTGTGTGTATTACACTGTTTGTATGTTTTTTTTTCTCTTCCCTTCTATCTTTAGTTGTTGTGTTGCACGGTGTGGTGGTGAGTGTTATTGTTCCATTTTTGTTTTCTATTGAGGCTCAGTCTGTCTATTGCTATGTGAGTAGCCTTTGTAATCTAAGTGTTGTGTCAGTTCTGTGCATTGATAATACCTCAACCTCTATGTTATTAACCAAGCCTCTATGTTCTGCTTGAGCATGTTGGTTGAGCACTGGCAAGCCTTTCTCCTCTTTGAGCTTCTGCCAGTGTTTGTCTATATGCTCCTCTGTGCTGCATGCTGTTTCTCCAATGTAAGTATTGTTTCTCTTGTTTCTATACCGTCCCTCATTACACTGTAAGCTATACACTATATTCCTAACCATACAGTTAACTTGTGGGTTCATTCTACATACTATACAATTGTTCTGTGTACATAGGTACCTATTGAAGGGATAAGTTCTATCGATCAGGGATTTTATGGTTGCTCCAGGCCTTTCTATTACTTTAATCCATAGGTTAACCTTAAGTAATGCTTTTCTGAAAAGGTATGCAAGTTTGCTGCCAGGGGTAGCATCAACTTTGACACTCTGGTATTTTTTGTTGTCATACCATGAGTTGGCCTCATCTATCTTTTTTCTCATCCTTTCTGTGCTGTTCCAGGATTTACCCCTGTATAGCAGGCAGATCCCTTTTACATCACTCTCTATGATGGCCTTGTACTTAGCCCTAGCTCCTTTGCACACTCTAATCCTGTCCCTTTGGTTGTAACCAGAGAACTGCACGTGGCAGATGAAGTGTTTTATGTGTCTTTCCAATTATATTAGGTCGTACATGTGGAACACATTCCTCATCACTCTCATCAAGTCTCCTATTAGAATATTGAACTTCGCATTGTCCTCAATGGCTGTGTTCTTGTGAACCAGGTATTTAGAGGCTATGGGTTTGGCATAATGGGAGTGAAGGATTTGGACCTAAATGTTCTTGGTTTCCAGCAAAACTGGTAACCTATAGTCCGGGTGCTTGTTAGGGTAGTCTATTGTTACTTTAATACTCTGGTGGATGGAGTCAGCTATTTGCTGGTTGATCTCCATAGTGTTAGCTTCTAAATCATCGACATTGTCTTATGGGGGTGCTTTGGCTACTATGATGATATCATTCACATACCAGGAGTACATGGCTAGGGTTATGGAATTTCTCTTTGAGTCTTCTAGGTTAGCCACATCACCAGCTGCACCTTCCACTTGGGTGTATATCTTGTTATTAAACTTAAATAAGTGGCCCTTAATGTTGTTATTAATAGTCTAGAAGTTGTTGGCTGTGTGCTTCTTTGCCCCTAGGATGTTTGACCACATCATCATATGAGCATTGAGGATCTTCTCTTTCTCCTCATACTCCCATACCATTGTTTCCCTCATATCAGTAATGTGGGGTTGCATTGCCTGGATGTAGTTCAGCAGGCTGACATTTTACTGGACTTGTCCGTCAGGAAGCACACAACTTCCCTATTTTTTGTCAACTGTATGAGCTTGTGCAGGCCACTTGCAAACTTCTTATCGAGCTCCTGTGCCTCTCTTCCACTCAGTCTACTAGTGCATTGTTCTAAAACCTAAGTTTAGTACTGGCTATGGTGAAGCATGCTTCTATTTCATCATTTGTCTGTCTGTTGAGAGATGTAAACTCTTTTGTTGAAGGGTAGGGTTGTTGAATAAATATGACTCATATTGTATGGTTTATTACATGCATTGAAGAATAGGGTGTGAAAAGGGTTAGTGTCATTTATACCTGTTGTACTACTTTCTATCTTATCATTTCTCTGGTTATCATCTCTTTGGTTGTCTATTTTAATGCTGTTATTGGTGGTGGTAGTGGTGGTGGTGTTTCTATGTGTATTGTTGTTGCCAGAAATGTGTATTGTTGTTAGTGTATTGTGTTGTTTTGCATGTTTTCATAGTTGTTTTCAATATTGTTGTTGTTGTTACCAGCCCCACTACTATTGTTATTCTTATAGCTATTGTCTCCCGTTCTGCTGACCCTCCCTTTGTCTTCATTTTCTTCACTGTGGCTGCAGCTATTCTGGCTCCTAAGTTTGGCATGCTTGTGTCTTTCTGTGTTTGTTCTTCTAAGTACAAGGCCATCATAGAGAGTGATGCAAAGGGAAACACACAAACAGAGAGATACAGGAATGGTATTAAAAGTCGGGGTCAAAGGCAGTAGCACTAGCAACGGGGGATGGGAGGGGGTGAGGGGAGGATCATAGTGCTACTAAGAACAACGATAGCAATGACAACAATATAAAGGGCATAAAAGCCCATATATACACATATAAGCACACATGCGAAACAGACACATGTATGCACATGCATGCACACACATGTACACATACACATAAATACAGATGCAAAGATGTATATATAAGGATACACATCATAGAAGAACAGAATGGAACTAAGTGGAGCAAGAGCACACATGAGGATGGAAAGTGTCACTGAAGAGGCCACAGATGTGTGACAAAAGATTTCCGGACAATGGACATGAGTTACAATAAGAACAGTAAAAAAACCAGTGAACATCCTGAAATACAACAATATTTATATGGGTGTACACATGCATACACATTTCTATGAATATTTTATATTCATGTAAATGTTGATGTAATATCTATTATATAACTAACAAGATCATGAAACAGTTGTAAATGGATGGAATAAACATCTATTTCTCTGGAATTGGTGAAATTAATGTATACTTTGGATGAGAATCCAATAAGGTTCAAAAATCAATTTAGCCTGTTCATTTTTTTTTTCAATCTCCAGAGAAATAGCCAAATTTTCCCTATTATATATCTACTATATAGGTTACAGAGACATGCACGTGACAAAAAATACAAAATGTCAGAGTATGGCTAGGAGATAACAGTTTACTCAAAGTGGCAGCCCTCAACTTCTACCATGGCCTGAAGACAGCTCTGGGATCTGGAGCAGGTGTTCCTCACTGTGTCCCTGGGAAGATCTTCAAACACCTCCTTAATCTTGGCCACCAGCTCAACTATAGGTAGAGTGGTTGGTGTCTTTCTCAACTATGCCCCACACTTAGTAATCCATGGGATGACAATCAGGAAAATTAGGAAGCCAGAAATTGGGGCTGTGGTAGAAATTCTCTGACAACCATTTCTGATTCTTTCTGGAGTTATGGCAAGGTGCCAAATCCTGCTGCCATACATATGGCCTTCCAGCAGTAACCATCTCCAGCTAGTGTTTGATCACAGTTTTCAGCAGCTTTACCTCACCATCTGAATTGGGCCTAAGACCCTGTTGAAGGATTTGGGGCTAAATTCTGGTGTGCAGAGGCAGTCAGAACATCTGCTGTGTCTTTTTCTCCTGGCCACTGCCTCATACTCTCCACTGCAGCTGTCCATGTCACATCTTACAGCTTTTACAGTGTTCACAGAGTATTGAACAGCAGTCATGGTTTGGCATTTTTATATCTGGCACTTATCATCACAATACAGGTAACTGTTTTCCAATATTTAGATGGTCTCCAGTCTTCCATGTTAGCTAACTTTTCCTCAACTACAACTTTATGCTCTTCGATGTCACTGATTGTTCACCAATATAATAAGATGTTCCTGAAAAAGGGAGACATATAAAATTATCAAATATAGCCTGAACACCCTGTATATACATACATATATATGTGCGTGCATGTGTGTGTGTGTGTGTGTGTATCTATATATATTCATACACACACATACATATATGTACATATATACATAAGCATATATATATATATCTTGTGACTATAGAGAGTCATTATGCCAATGACCCTTGCAAGACTCAACATCTGTTTCAACACATGAATTTACATCAAGAATCTAGCAAACTAAATACAAAAACATAAAAAATACAAAAACCAAATACAAAAATATACAAGTCCTGTGCTCTGTTATCTGGTGGTCTCAAATGAAGTTAGGAGTAGTGGAGTGGTTTGTTAGCACTGTACAAGACTTATACAGTGGTGCTCACAGGAAGGTGAGAGTCAGCCATGAATATAGTGATGAATTTAGCATATGAGTAGGGGATCACCAGAGTTCAGTTCTCAGCCCACTCTTATTCCTCATAGCCCTCCAGGCCATAACAGAGGAATTCAAAACTGAATGCCAGTGGGAACTGCTATATGTTGATGACCTTGCTCTTATTGCAAAATCTGTAGCAGAATTAAAGAAGAAATTCCAGGTGTGGAAGCAAAACCTGGAATCAATGGGCCTTAAATTTGACCTAGCATAGACCAAAGTTGTTGTTCGCAAGAAAGCAGATAAAACTCTCCTTCTGTTGGGTAAATGATCTGCTCAATATGTAGGAAAGCAGATGGAAGTAATTCCATTTGCTACACCCAATATAAGCTACAGACACATAAGCGGTGCAATGGAATCACAGGAAGATTAAAAGATAAAGTTGTCTTCATATGTAGCAGATGTGCAGGAACAATAAGCACTAAGGGCAAACAGGACTTAGGCTCTCTCAAATGCCCAAGAGGCTCTCTTAAGGTAGTAGATAGTTTCTGTTACCTAGGTGACCAAATTAGCAAAGGTGGATGATACTCTGAAAGTTTTTGTTTCCAGAATAAGAATAGGATGGAGGAAATTCAGAGAACTATTACCTCTGTTGCCAACAAAAGGACTCTCTCAGAGTGAAAGATAGATTATATGATGCTTGTATGCAAATGGCTATACTCTATGGTAGTGAGACATGGGCTTTGAATGCAGAAGATATGTGTAGACTAAAGAGAAATGAAGGCAGTATGCACCATTGGATGTGCAACATTAGTGTGCATGTACAACAAAGTGTAAATGTGTTGAGAGAAAAGTGGGGCATAAGAGAAATCAAATGTAACACGCAAGAGAGAAGACTATGTTGGTTTAGACATGTAATGTGTAAGAATGAAGACAGCTGTATAAAGAAGTGCTAATCACTGAAAGTGGATGATGTCAGTGGAAGAAGGAGACCCAGGAAGAGATGGGATGAAGTTGTAAGGACTTATCTCAGGATGTTAGGCCTGACAAATGAAATGACAATGGATCAAGATGTCTGGTGATATGAGGTACTTGAGAAGATCTGCTCATGTCAGTGAAACTGAGTTCTAGAAGTGCTGTGTGTTCAACACCACATGTAACAATAAAACTTTCCACACACCCTAGCCCAACAAACCAAACTACATCTCTTCTCTTCCTCCCATTTCCTCTTTCATTTACTAGGCTTATCTCTCACTCCCTAATTCCATCCTCACAACCCTGCTCACAGTATCATTGCTATCCTGTAGTCCCCCAACCCCTCTATATACCCAGGTTTCCATCAGTCACTGCATTACTCTTGGCCCTCTTGCTTTTTTGGCAATTACATGCCACTTATATTATGACCTCCATACCTTGAGGGTACACCCTAGCACTTCCTGCCATCTCTCTCTCTCTCTCTCTCTCTCTCTCTCTCTCTCTCTCTCTCTTCCTTTACTCTAGCATCCCATTTATATTCTGACCCCCATTCCTTGTGAGTATGCCCTGACACTTCACCACCATCACTCTCCTGCTTTTTATTGAACTCTTGCTGTCTCCCACTCTCTTTCTCTTCCCTCAGGCTGGATAGCTATGTATCTCCTTTACAGCAGCACACCTGTTTCTGTTCCCATTATAGATCATGCTCTCCCTCTCTCTCTCTCTCTCTCTTTGGATGGGTGACCATGCAACTCCTCTACAGCAAGACAGCTGTCTGCCTCTGTCATACTTGGACCTTTCATCAGCTGGCATAAGATCACTGCCTCTAATGTCCCCTCTCCTCTCAAAGAATCTTTATCTTGCAAGTGCTTATGCCATGTAAAAAGCACTTAGTCCACTGCTGGGTGGTTAGTGTTAGGAAGGGGATCTGACAGCAAAAAATCTTGCCATAACAGACACAGAAGTCTGGTGCAGGCTCCTGCTTGGCCAGCTCCTGACAAACTGTCCAACTCATGCCAGCATAGAAGGCAGACTTTTGTCTCTCCCTGTTTATTTCTGTGTTCCTTTCTGTTGAAGAGTGTAGGCTCAAAACATAAAAGACTTTCTCACTTCCTGAGTGTTAAACTAATACATCTGTTTGTTGTTTACACACCCGTCCTCGTCTTTTGTTTTTTTTGTAAATCCTCACTATATATATATATATATATATATTATATATATATATAGGCACAGGTGTGGCTGTGCGATAAGAAGCTTGCTTTCCAACAACATGGTTCCAGATTCAGTCTCACAGCATAGCACCTTGAGCAAGTTTCTTCTACTATAGCCTTGGGTTAATCAAAGCTTTGTAAGTGGATTTGATAGGCAGAAATTGAAAGAAGCCTGTCATATATATATCTATATATGTGTGTCTTTATGTCTGTTTGTCCCCCACCAATGCTTGACAACTGGTGTTGGTGTATTTGCATCCCTGTACCTTAGCAATTTGGAAAAAAAAAACTGATAGAATAAGTACCAGGCTTAAAAAATAAGTCCTTGGGTCAATTTGCTTGACTAAAACCCTCGTGGCAGTGCCCCAGCATGGCCACTGTCAACTGACTGAAACAAGTAAAAAGTAAAAAATAAAACATATATACACACATATAGAAGGGGCGTTCTTTAAAGATTTTCCCTGACCTACTTCTGGTTATTGCAGGAAATGGAACCTGTACAAGTATAATCATACATGTCTCTACATGTCATATTGTAAATTGCAGCTTTCCATTAGTATTCATTTGTCTTTTACAACTGCTGAAGTGAACTAAGGTGTTATAATGGAGGTAGCTGAATGCAGATCAGTGATCAGGTTCTTATACATGAAAGGTCATACACCAAAAGAGAGTTTTGATAAGATAAATGGTGACAATACAACATATGACACAGTCAAGCACGGGCATCACCTGTTCAATTGTGGTTGGACATCGATGGAAACTGCTCCTATTCCTGGACGACCACATTCTGTCCTTGATGACGGCACTATCCATAAAGTGGAAGCTGCCATTTTGGAGGATCGCTGCATAAATATTTGGCAACTAGCCCAAGAGGTAAAGATAAGTGTAGGGTCCATGGAAAAAAATCATTCATAACCATTTGCACATGCAGAAGTTGTCTGCACGATGGATTCCTTGGAGTGTAACAGAGAAATAGAGAGGTTTATAAGTAGAGTAGCATGGAAAGATACACATTCATGTGAGTGAAAAATAGCTCTTCTTTGTGTATCAGCTACCAGACACTATTGTACAGCTGGACTTCTTTTACTGGATATACATGTAGAAATCCACAAGTATGCATAGAGTAAATGCAAAAGAATTTTAATATGAGAAGATGGAATGAACAGGCTTCATTACAAATCATTACAATTGTTTCACCACATCATTATCAGCTGGTAACTGCTGAATGCTATGGCATTAATATGATTCAACAATAGCTATATGGATGTGAGTCTTCAGATAAGTAGGGTCCAAAACACTGCTAGATCATCAAAGTTTCTCTTTGTTTTATACTTAAACTCTGTTATTTCTAACATTCCAGTGAAAAAGAACACAGAAAAATTAATATAAACAGATGAGAAAAAATACCAATGACAAATTCTATATTTAACCACAGATTTCTCTTGACTTTTTGAAAAATATGATAAATAAACATTCTAAAATAACTATGTCATAAAATGATAAAATTTAACAATTACTTGTCTCTTGTGTATGTTACTATCCCACTTCAAAGTAAATCTATGATGTGATCACTTCCTTAGCAGAGCAAGAAACCAAAACCTGTCAACTTACAAACTTAATTTTGGCTGTATAGTATTACTGTCACAAGTTTTATCCTAGTTGCTTTTACAAGTCATTAAGATAGGCAATTAAACTAACAAAAATTACTTTCACACACTCTTATACATACATATACATTTATTCAAAACTAATGTATATACATTTGTATATGCATACATATCTATAGAAGATATATATATATATATATATATTATATATATATATATATATATATATATAAGGAAGGTGGCTATATGCAATATAAAACCAAAAAGGTAAAATTGAATTGTCACTAACTGTGACCGACAGTGCAGGGTAGCAACTACATTGCTACAAATAAGGATCAAAGACCCTTACAGCCACAAAAAAAGCACACGTCTATGCACTGACAGGGGAGATAACCACCCCCACTGTGAGCAAAATCATCATGGTAGTCTAGTTTCACTTAAAATTAAAGCTCATCAGTGGTGACTACTCCATTGCTGGATGGTTTGGATAAATCCAACAGTCAGTATATAGTATTTACCATATGAATTAATGGATGAATCAATGGATCAAAGGATATATATATATATATATATATATATATATCATCATCATCATCATCATCATCATTTAGCGTCCGCTTTCCATGCTAGCATGGGTTGGACGGTTCAACTGGGGTCTGGGAAGCCAGAAGGCTGCACCAGGCCCAGTCTGATCTGGCAGTGTTTCTACGGCTGGATGCCCTTCCTAACGCCAACCACTCCGTGAGTGTAGTGGGTGCTTTTTACGTGCAACCCGCACAGGTGTCAGACAGGGCTGGCAAACGGCCACAGACGGATGGTGCTTTTTAGGTGCCACCGGCAAAGGGGGCCAGGTGAGGCTGGCAATGGCCATGATCGGATGGTGCTTTTTACGTGCCACTGGCACGGAGGCCAGTCGGGGCGTAGCTGGCAACGGCCACGGTCGAGTGGTGCTTTTTACGTGCCACCGGCATGGAGGCCAGTTGAGGTGGCGCTGGCAACGGCCACGATCGGATGGTTCGCTTACGTGTCACTAGCATTGGTATCACAGCTGCAACTTCCATTGATGTTGATCGACTTTGATTTTGGTTCTGATTTCTGATATCTGATTTGATTTGATTTCCACTTGCCTCAACGGGTCTTCACAAGTAGAGGTTTGTGACCCAAGAAGGAAAGGTATGTATAAGTCGACTGGCTACATCCCAGGTAGAGGCCACTGGTTATGGTCTCACTAGTCCTGCCGGCTCTTCTCACGCACACCATACTTCCATAGGTCTCGGTCTCTAGTCATTTCCTTGGTGAGACCCAAAGTTCGAAGGTCGTGCTTCACCAACTCGTCCCAGGTTTTCCTGGGTCTACCTCTTCCACAGATTTCCTCAACCGCTACGGTGTGGCACTTTTGCACACAACTATCTTCAGCCATTCTCGTCACATGACCATACCAGAGCAAACGTCTCCCTTGCACACCACAACTGATGCTTCTTAGGTCCAACTTTTCTCTCAAGGTACTTACACTCTGTCGAGCATGAAGACTGACATTACACATCCATCGGAGCATACTGGCTTCAATTCTTGCGAGCTTACGCATGTCCTCAGCAGTCACAGCCCATGTTTCCCTACCATGTAGCATGGCTGTCGTACACATGCATCATACAGTCTGTCTTTTACTCTGTGCGAGAGGCCCTTTGTCAACAGCAGGGGTAAGAGCTCTCTGAACTTTGCCCAGGCTATTCTTACTCTAGCAGTTACACTTTCAGCACACCCACCCCCGCTACTGACTTGGTCATCTAGGTAATGGAAGCTATCAACTACTTCTAGTTTTTCTCCCTGGAATGTGGTAGAAGTTGGTCTCTGCACATTTTCAGTGTTTATTGCTACTGAGCATCTGTCACATACAAAAACTATTTTTCTAGTTAGCCTTCCTCTGACATTGCTGCACCTCTTATGTGTCCATAGCTTACACTTGGTGCATCTTATAGAGTTTCTACCTACACCTTTTCTACAGATCAAGCAGGACCATCTACCTGAAGGCATTTGTGATTAGTCTACCTTCCTACTTATTAGGACTTTGGTTTTGGCTAGGTTGATTCTAAGGCCCTTCTAATCCTTGCTTCCACACCTGAAACTTTTCCTCCAGTTCTGATAGTGACTCAGCAATTAGAGCAAGGTCATCAGCGTAGAGGAGCTCCCAGGGGCATCCTGTCTTGAATTCCTCCGTTATTGCCTGGAGGACTATGATAAATAGGAGGGAGCTGAGGACTGAGCCTTGGTGGACCCCTACATCTACACGGAATTCTTCACTGTACTCGTTGCCAACCCTCACCTTACTAGCACCGTCTCTGTACATGGCTCGCACAGCTCTCACTAACCATTCATCTATCCCTAGTTTCCTCATTGACCACCAGATAAGGAATCAGGGGACCCTGTCAAAGGCTTTCTCCATGTCAACAAAAGCCAGGTAAAGGGGCTTATCTTTGGCTAGGTATTTCTCCTGCAGCTGTCTTACCAGGAATATAGCATCAGTAGTACTTTTCCCTGGCACGAACCCAAAGTGCATCTCATCTAAGCTAACTCTCTCTCTAATTAGTTGGGCTATAACCCTCTCCGTAACCTTCATTACCTGATCCAGCAGCTTGATACCCCTGTAGTTATTTGTATCTAGGGCGTCACCTTTACCTTTGTAGCAGTTGACTATTATGCTGCTACACCAGTCATTGGGAATGACTCCTTCGTGTATCACCTGATTAACTATACGGGTGACTATGCTATAGCCGACACTACCAGATATTTTGAGCATCTCTGCAGTGATTGCTGATGGACCTGGGGCTTTCCCTGTCTTCATGCTTGTAATTGCCTTAACTACTAAGGAACTGTCAACTCGGATAGCTGGTCCCTCTGTTGCGTCGACATTCGGCAGACTCTCTTTATCCCATTCATTTTCTTTATTCAGCAACCTTTCATAGTGGCGTCTCCAAACCTCTCTCTTTGCATCCTCATTTAGCGCAAGTGAACCATCATCCATGCGAACACATTTCTCTCCTACCACATCACGATTCTCTCTCACACACTGTCTTGCAACACGAAATACCTCAAGTCTTTCATCCTCACGGCGCAGAACATTGGCAAATTTTTTCTTATCTGCTTCCCTTATGGCTAAATACACCTGCCTCCTAGCTTCCCTTGTGGCAGTCTGATACACTTCCCTGCTACCACCGTTCTTCCAGTCCTTCCAAGCCTGTTTCTTTTGTCTAATAGCCCTGTCAACAATATTGTTCCACCACCACGTTATTTTGGGCCTAGAGGGGACTTTGCACCAACCACAGATCTGGTCAGTGGCTCTCAGCAGGTTGTCCCTTAGAGACCTCCAGTTGTCTTCTACCCCATGTGAAGCTATACCCCCTTCTATTTCGTCAAAGGCTTCATATTAATACACAACTATAAGAGAGAATCCACTATGTGGACGCTCTTACGCTAGATATAGATCCGCAAAGGGACTCCACCACTAAGAATTGTTCTCAAGAAATAATTCAACACACCAAGAACGATGAAACAGTTGTATGGGGTTAATCTATATTTTCGTAATTTTTCATTTGTCTTGCTCGCTTACGTTCTTGGTGTGTTGACTTTAATTTTATATTTTTATTTACATATATATATATGGAGCAGAAACATCAGATGCGCAAAGACAGAGCCGCCTGCACCAGTAGCACGGCCCCTACCCACTTCTGCCCCACCTGTGGGAGGGGCTTCCTTGCCCGGATTGGCCTCACCAGCCACCTCCGGTCTCATGGCGGAAATTCCATCAGATGATGTCAGTTGGTCATCTTCGAACCGAAGGACGAACATAATAATAATATATATATATATATATATGTGGAGGCGCAATGTCCTAGTGGTTAGAGCAGTGGACTCGCGGTCATAGGATCACGGTTTCGATCCCCAGACTGAGCGTTGTGAGTGCTTATTGAGCAAAAACACCTAAAGCTCCACGAAGCTCCGGCAGGGGGGTGGGGGTGCCGATCCCTGCTGTACTCTTTCGCCACAACTTTCTCTCACTCTTTCTTCTGTCGGCCTGCTCGCTTAGCCAGCGGGGTGGCATCATTTGAAGGCTAAAACAATGTGAAGCGCATTGTGACCAACGATGTGTAACAACATCTGATAGCCTGGTCGGTCACAGTCAAATTACTTAGAATTTGTTGGAGTTCTGATTTCCCCAGTTTCTTTTTTAAACAGCTATTCACAACAATGTGTATGTGTGTGTGTGTGTGTGGATGCACATGCATGCATCTGAATGTATGGGTAAATTTGCATTTACACAATTGCATATATTCTTTCTTTTCATTCTTTCACTTGTTTCAGTCATTTCACTGCAGCCAAGCTGTCTTGAAGGGTTTTAATTGAACAGGTCTTACTTTTTTTAAAACCTAGTACTTATTCTACTGAACTTTTTTTCTGAACTGCTAAGTCATGGGGACATAAACTCACCAACACAAGTTGTCAAGTGGTGATGGGGAGACAAACACAGACAAGAAGACACACACACAAGGCTTTGGTCAGCCCAAGGTTATAGTAGAAGACACTCACCCAAGGTGCCATGCAGTGGGACTAAACCCAGAACCATGTCGTAGGGAAGCAAGCTTCTTACGACACAGCCATGCCTGCACCTATATATGTTTATTTCCTTACCTGAAATATATTTGAAAGATCTCTTAAGTTGAAAATATAGTGGAATTTGATGGCCGTAGGCAAGAAGTGACATGCAACTCTGCTATGCAAGACCAAGCTTCCTATCACAATATTCTGTGAGAATTTCTGAACAACTGGTAAAAATTCTCCAAAACTTAAATGCTGACTTAATATACTGTTGTAGATTGTTTTCAGTGATTCTTCACATGGGAAACTGATAGCAAATACACAGAAGTGTCTCTGGAATCAAAACAAACACCATTATCAGCATCCCTTCCACAACTGTCCTCATTATCATCATCATTACTATTATCATCATTATCATTACTATTATCATCATTATTGTCATTGTCCTCTCCTTCCTCATCATCCTCCATATCATCAGTAGCATTATTATCATCAGACACTGCTCCAGATGCTACTGAACATTATAATAATGGTCATTTAGATACTCTGAATGTCACTCTAAAGGCATTTCTTATATTTTCCTCTGCTATCACTTAGCTGGTATGAAGCTGATGCTTTTTGAGCATGCATAAGATAGTCAAAAATAATGTGCTATATTTCCTAACTTTCTAAATATTGTTGCCCATAGCCTTACTTTCAACTACCAACCATATGGACCATTTTGTGGTTATTGTCAACATTATCACTGTCACTGTATTAATATTTTATAAGAAAGGCACAAGGCTCCAAATTTAAGAGGATAAGTTCGTCAATTATATTGACGGCAGTTTTTGATTAGTGCTTGAATGGCAAACCAGGATGTAAAGTGTCATAACTAAGTATCATTATTGAAATAATAATTACTACTGATTTCTTAAATTCATACAGACACAGATTTTTATTAGTAGGCATATTTGATTGAACAGATTAATTCTATTTGATCAATTCCAGAGGGATGAAAGCCAAAATTTACACTCACAGGATTTGAATTCAGAATGCAGAAATGCAATTTGATACAGTGAAACATTTAATCTGACACTCAATTACTCTATCTTTAACTGCTATAATTATCATAATCAATAACTGTTGTAACATTGTTATCTTTACCTGCAATCTGGCATCTATTGTGAAGCTGCCTGCTGTTGGATTCATGCAAGCAACATACTGGGCATTGTGTATGTCCTTCAAAGTCAGTTTGACTCGATCATACCAATGGCTGTAATCTAAATGCTGTCTCAATATTGTATGTGGTTGGACTGTAAAATACTGATCAACCTGAAAGAAAAAATAAAAACTAATTTATACTGGACAGAGTTTGCTTTATAGTTTTTTTTTTTTTGTTTTTTGTTTTTTTTCTAAGAGTGAAGTGCCTACAACACTTTATTTCTTCAGGGACTCAGAGACTAGTGGAATGAAATTATCAAACTGGAATGCAGACTCTGAAAATAATTGAAAAGAAAGTTGAACTTGGCAAGATTTGGACCTAGAGTGCCAGAACAAATTCTGCATGGCAATTTGTGATTTTTCTTCAACAACTGTCAATTCAATGTCTAAAGAAGTCCGGACAATGACATGAATACAAGCATTTTGAATTAGTTGATTGTGTATATTTAAAAAGATACTGGGGATTAATTACAAATCAATTTATGATAAAATTCACAAAAATTTTAGTCTGATCAAGAGTGAGAAATTTTCTTATTTTCTGTTTTCCTCTAATGATTCTAAAATAATTCATAAATGTTGAAGAAAACACTGGATAGGCTCCAATACATTACTGATATTAAAATTAGTGCCTCCAGAATAAAGTAAACTTGTCCCCATAGGAAAATAACAGAGATTAGTTGGCGTTAGAGCTCATACCATAAATCAGCTCTTTAGTTGTTTGAACCAAGCATACTAAAATCTCAGATTTATAAGACAAAAGAGTTGCTTTAAGTTATATGATTTCCCCAATGCAACTGAAATACAGTAATCCCTTGACTACTCTCAACTATTGCGGGTGCTACATTCCAAAACCCCATGCGATAGGTGAAAATCCTTGAAGTAGAATCAATACTGCATATTTTTTTAATTTTATAATTTGTGTATATTTATTTTATTATAAATGTAGGTTCAGGTAGTGATTCACCTATAAGAACAAGGTCATCAGCATAGAGGAGCTCCCAAGGGCAGCCTGGAGGACTATGATGAACAAGAGGGGCTGAGGATCGATCCTTGGTGAATCCCTACTTGTACTGTGAATTCTTCGCTGTAGTTGTTGCCAACCCTCACCTTACTAACAGTGTCCCTGTACATGGTTTCTACAGCTCTCACCTACCACTCATCTATATCTAGTTTCTGCATTGACTGCAGCTAAGGGATTGGGGCACCCTATAAAAGGTTTTCTCCAAGTTAGCAAAAGCCAAGTACAGAGGTTTATTTTTGCACAAAACCAAACTGCATCTCATCTAGACTAACTCTCTCCCTAATTAGTTGGGCTATGACTCTCTCTCTCTCTAAGTAACTTTAATCACCTGATCCAACAATTTGATACCTCTGTAATTATTTCTATCTAAGGCATTACCTTTTCCTTTGTAGCAGTTGACTATGGTACTGCAACACCAATCATTAAGTATGACCTCTTCATGTACCACTTGATTTACTATACAGGTGACTAAACCATAACCCAAACTGCCAGATATTTTAAGCATCTCAGCTGAGATTCCTGATGGGCCAGGGGCATTCCCTGTTTTCATATCTTTAATTGCTTTATCTACCAAGGTTCTGTTGATTCAGATAGCTGGTTCCTCGGTTGGGTCAACATTTGGCAGACTCTCCTCCTCCCATTCACTTCCCACTTTCAGAAAAAGGTAAGAACTGTATAGTTTCCAAAGTTTTAAATTTAATTTACAGATTTAATTATGTCGCACAACAGCTAAATACAGTGTTTTTTTACTCAGCTTTTGAATATGCAATGTTCAAATTTTTGTTTTTCATTTCTGTCTTTCTTTCAGTTTTTTATATATTTTTTTCTTTTATCATTGTCATTTGGTAGTATTTCAGTCAAATAATTTAAATTACTATACAAGAAAGTAAAAACATTATTTCTCCAAAATCCTGTTTTTAAGGTACTATGAATAAGGCAACAGTTGGCTATGGGCACACTGATTGGTTCTCAGCCCCACTCCCATTCATCATCATTCTCCAGGCCATAATAAAGAAATTTCAGACTGGAAGCCCATGAGAACTACTATATACTGGTGACCTTGCCTTCATAGGGGAACAAAATTAGAAAAAAAAAAGTCCAGGTGTGGAAATAACCTGGAATCAAAGGGTCTTAAAGTATACTTAGCAAAGGTCAAGGTCCTAGTAAGAAAGAAATCAAACAGGATACTTCACCCATCAGGTAAATGACCCTGCTTGATAAGGGTGTAGGCAGAAATTCCATTTGGTATATCTCTCGCCTTCAATAACTCCTTGGCTTACATTGGTGAAACAGGATCCTTCATGCTGAGCAACGTAAGAAGCAAGAACCAGCCTAGGGTCACAAAAGTTCAGGCCATTTTGCAAGAGCAGTATAAAAGAGATGAAAGAGACAGTGGTATACGAAGTGAGAAAGGAGGAAGAAGAAAGGCGAAATGTACATTTGGTGCAATGCAGTCAACAGGGACAGTGCCTGAGATGGGAGGAATATGCGATCGGCTGCAGAATATCATGGAAGGAACTTTGGGCTTGGGAATGTTGCAAGTAGCCATTTTAAAATAAGGCGCCAATATGTGGTGGCTGGCAATATGACGTAGTGTCGTGTTGCCGAGGAGATATTATTGTTGTTTTTCCATTGGTTAATATAACTGCTCATATAAGGATTCTAAAAGTTACTTAAAGAATATTTGTATGGGATTTCGATTCTTTTAAGTCAAGTTGAGCAGTTATAAAAACCCTGGATTTTGAGAAGAACTTTAGTGTTTGTTGGATGTAACTAAACTCCACAACACTCACTCCTTTAAGACATTGGTGATTTTTCATGCCATGTCCAAGGAAAATCAAACAAGTCTTATTTAAATTGTTGTGATTTAATATTAGTTAGATTTATGAATTAGATAGTAAAATATATAGTCGTAATTCTATACGACGAGAATTGTCTTTCTTTCACCTGTATATAATATAAAATGTTATATGTATATAATAAAAATTAATTAAGAAAATGTTTTCTCTTTCTTCACGTTCTTCAACTATGTATAAATATGTATTTCTGTAATTATAAAATTGTATTTTCTTATAGCGGTTAAATGAACACAAAAATAATATTATACATACATGACGCTAATATTTGTTAGCGTTCCATAAAGTATATTTCTCTATGGCGTTTATAGACTGTAGTTCGGACTGTGTATAATGATAACACTTAAGTTATAAGTGACGTTCTATCATTATCACCCTTACTTTAAAAGCCAAATAATCTATTTCCAAATAGGAAACATAATAAGTAGTATTGCATTAACTGTAAACAAAACTAACTAGGAAATATACGTTATAATATATGACATAAGAGAAGCATGGTTGCTTAAATCGCTATCATCTTATTGATAAAGATAGAATTCAACCATTACCAGAGAAAGTTGAAGCTATTAAAAAATTTTCTGTACCAAAAACTTTAAGGAAGCTCAGAGAATTTTTAGGGATAGTAAATTTTTACAGAAAATTTATTCCTAAAGTCACTGAAACCCTATATCCTTTAACTGAGCTATTGAAAAATAGAAGGAAGAAAAATGAATCCATAACTTTAAAAGAAGAAGAATTACAAGATTTTAAAAACATAAAAGATAAACTGTGTGAAGCAACACTCTTAAACCATCAGGTTCCTGAAGCAGAATTATCATTGATAGTTGATGCTTCTGATGTTGGAATCGGTGGCGTTCAACAACAATTTCATAGTAATTCCTGGCAACCATTAGCTTTCTTTTCAAAATTCAAGGCACCAGAATCGAAATACAGCGTTTTTGGCAGAGAACTGTTGGCAGCTTATTTGTCAATTAAACACTTCAGACATCTTCTTGAAGGTAGGTCATTTACTTTATTTATTGACCATAAACCGTTAACATATGCATTAAAAAGTTCTTCGGAGAAATATTCTCCTAGAGAAATTAGACACCTTGATTTTATTTCACAATTTTCTGTGGATATATGGTATATCAAGGGTGTTGAAAATTCAGCAGCAGATGCACTTTCTAGAATGAATGTAGATGCATTAAATTCACTGGATCAAGTTGCGGATAAAGAGTTTTCTTTATATAAAAATTCCAGTTCAACTTCTTTAAGATTTAAATTGTTGCCAATTTAAGATTTAAATTGTTGCTGACATCATCTGGAGGAACCACGTCTGGTTTCAGCCCCTACTTCACAACTGCTTTGACGTGGCGGGGCCCTCCCTTTTGGAGGTGTCTTCAGCTCTGATGTTGGGTGCATGTCTTCTTTCTTCTGTTCCCTGGCCTCTTTGATGTGTTGTCAGCGAGTGTCAGCCGGTGACTGACTGACTTGTCAAATTTTTCTCTTTAAATACCTGCAGCTAGGCTCCAGCAAGTTGTCAGCCCCAGCAAGTTGTCACGTGACACTGTCTCACCTTAACTGACTAGTGAAGGCGCGTAGTTTTAGCCCACACATTCTCTAAACGACCGTCACCTGTCAGTCAGTGAAGCTAACTCAGTGTCAGCTTGTCTCACCTAGTGATGTTATTTCCCACGGATGTGTTATGACTTTCAAGCCATTTTTGGTCTTGCGCTTCAGCCATATATAGAAGCTGGCCTTTTCAACCACCTCCTGTACTCTCCTTATTAGTTTTTGCAGCTCGGAGCTAGAAAAAACAAATCTTCTTTTGAAAAGCATCGTCATTTTCCTTTCAATGAAGCCTCTAGCCCCCACTACCAGGTGATAATATTCGACATTCCATCCCCGTTCTCTGCATTCTTCAATTAGCTTTTCGTACCTCTTCTCCTTTTGTTCCTCTGCATTGCTGATGTTCTCTTCCCAAGGTACTGTCAGTTCTAGTAAAATTCCTATTCTCCGGTCTCTGTTCCACAGGACTAAATCTGGCCTTTTTGTTGTTTTATTAGTGGAAATATTACTTGTCTTTCCAAGTCCATGGCCACCTCCCAGTATCCCTTCCATCTTTCGTCCATCTCTTATACTTGTAGGCCTGGTTTTATATCCTTTTCCCTCCTTCTGGAAGTATACTTTCCTGCCCTTTTCTACTTTTGGGTACTCTCCCCTATTGTACCTCTTGATCTTCTCCTTGAGTGCTGCGCTTATGACACCGAGGACTTCTTTATGCCACCATGTATATCTTTCTAGTGCTAGTCTGCAATTTGACCGAACATGTCTAACTGTCGCTTTCTCTCCGCATCTACACTCATCGGTTGTTTTATGTTCCACCGGACTAAGTTCATCCGTTGAGGGTAGAACGTCGAAGGTAGACTTGATCAGGAAGTATGTTCTTGCTTGTTCCTAAGCCCAAAGTTCCTTCCATGATATTCTGCGGCTGATCACATATTCCTCCCATCTCAGGCACTGTCCCTGTTGACTACATTGCACCAAATGCACATTTCACTTTTCTTCTTCCTCCTTTCTCACTTCGTATACCACTGCCTCTTTTATCTCTTTTATACTGCTCTTGCAAAATGGCCTGAACTTTTGCGACCCTAGGCTGGTTCTTGCTTCTTGCGTCGCTCCGACTATATCTGCGTGCCTTAATTTTCCGATCGCCCTGTTTACTGCCTCTTCCGCCTTCCATTTCCTCCCTGTTCATACCTTTGGAGGGTTTTCCCAGATGCTCTGATCTTTTGAATACCTTAGCATCATTACTGTCCTTGCCTTTACTGCCTTATATTCTTCGGGTTTTCCATATAGTGCAATTGTATTCAATGGTTTCGTCAGACCAAGCCATTTTCTGATAAACACACTGCATCTTTGTTCCATCCTTTCTACTCTACTCGAGGCTATTTCGTACATTTGCAATGGCCACATTATTCTTGGGCACAGCCCAAATTGCAGTATCCAACATTTGAATTTTCCCGGCAGCATTGTTCTGTCTTTACTCCTTGTTCTAACTAACTCGTGTGTTTCTTTCCCTTGCTTCTTATCATTTAATAAGTCTCTATACCATCTGCCTAGACTCTTTACTGGTTGTTCTTTCACCGTTGGTATGTCTTCACCTCCTATCCTGAATTTCACTTCTTTTTGCCCTCCTTTCACAAAAGCCACGCTTCAAGATTTTTGGGCTTTGAATTTCATCCTTGCCCATCCTATCAGTTCGTCCAACCGCTCTAACATTCCCTCTGCTGCTTCTCTACTTTCTGATAATATAGTTACGTCGTCCATAAAAGCCCTTAATGGTTTCTTTGTAATAGCTTTCTCACAGTTTGTGGATCTAGGTAACATTTCCATGACTAGCACAAATAAGATGACTGATATCGTGCATCCGGCTGCAATACCTAGTTCAAGCTGTTGCCACTCCGTTGTGAACTCTCCTGCTGTAAATCTCATCCTCAGGTTGCCGTAGTATGACATGAGCATTCGTTGAACATCTTTTGGAATCTAAAAGAAGTCCATCGCTGTTATTATTATTGCGTGCGGAACAGATCCATAAGCATTGGCAAGATCTAGCCAAACAATATACAGGTTTTTCTTCATTTGTTTTGCACAGGTGATGGCTTCCCAGATGGCAAATGCGTGTTCTATGCACCCAGGGATTCCGAGGATTCCTGCTTTTTGGATTGCTTCATTAACGTACCCGTTATGCTGTACGAATCTTATGATTCGTCTAGCAATAATTCCAAACATTGATTTTCCCACCAGTATTTAATAATGAAATTGGTCTAAATTGACCTAGTGTTTTTGCCTCTTTTTCTTTAGGTAGATAGATACCTTCAGCTATACACCATCACTCCGCTACATCCTTCCTCTTACACATTTCTCTTATCAGTGCAAACAGCTGCAAGCGTAATTTCGGGCAATATTTATATACCTTGTAGCTCATTCCATCATTCCCTGGTGAACTTTTTGCTCTTGCTTTTCTTATGAACTCATCCATTTCTTTCCGTTTGATGTCACTCAATTCAAATGGTACTCTTGGTTCAGGTGGTTTCTTCAGTCTGTGCATTTCTGGGAGTACTTCATTTCTGTCAGAGTCGCTGTATGTCTCTTTCAGATGTTGTTTGAGCTCTTTTTACATGCAATCCAATTTTCCGCTTTTACTTTCAGTAAATAAATGTTTCACATATTGATAGGGATTGTTCACAAAGCTATGATAGGGGGAAATTTCTGTTTCAAATCCAGAAACGTATTCATATCTGTTGGGATTATCATCCTGTCTGATGAAGTTTTCAGAAGTTCTGCAAAATTTGTCAGAATGTTTTGCTGTTAATTACTTCCTCAATCAACTCAATGTTGCTCTTCTGAATAACAGTGAAGTTGATGAAAGAAGTATGCACCCAAGGGTGTGACTGTTAGTCATTTTGTTTATCAGGATTTTCTTTTTGATTTCAGGTTTTTCTTTTTATTTTTGTGTCATTCATAGTTGTGAAAGTGTTTGTAAAATTGGGTTTTCTTGTTATGATGATGGTGCTGATGTTTTTTTTTAATGGTTTTGTGACAGATTTTGTTTTTTATTGTCATGTCTTAGGGCCTTCATTAGGGCTTTCCTGACTGCATTCTGCAAATTAGTCAGCTGTGACAAGTAGTCTCTAGTAGGGTATTTTAATAGTGTTGTTACAGCCATCCCCTTCAATCGGGAATAAAAAGTTGGCAGACCACCTTATAAGCTGTATATTAAGGAAATATTAAAATTACAATAATTAAAAAAAAAAAGTTTCAAACTTTCTGGAATGCACCTTATATGTGTGTCTTTGTATTGTCCCTTTCAACCTTTACCATACAAATCACTGTTATTATTATTATTATTATTATTATTATTTTTTTATTATTATTCAGTAGTTTTATTTTTATAGCATGCTTTCACTTCACTACCGAGTGCAGCTCTGTGTGCCTTGGGTATGTGTTGTGATTTGTTGTGGTGCTCTGATGGTTACTGTATTGAAAGTATTTTGCGTAGGATGTGTGCAGTGCCCAGTAGTGCAATTTTCTGTATGTTATATGTGTTTGTAAGTCCTGGTGTTTTTGTTATATATTTGTCTGAATATTTTTTTATCATACCTAATGCACCTACTATGATAGGGATTGTTTCTGTTTTTAGATTCCACATTCTGGTTACCTCTATTTCCAGGTCTTTGTATTTTGACAGTTTCTTCATTTCTTTTAGAGACACGTTGTCATCTGCTGGTATTGATACATCAATTAGAAAGCATTTTTTTTCTTCATGATCTCTGACAACTATATCTGGCCTATTAGCCTTATTTCTCTATCTGTGAGCATTGGCATATCCCAAAGTATGGTTGCTTTCTCGTTTTCTGTGACCTTTTCTGGCGTGTGCCTATAACATCTTTTTTCTGTTGTTATTCCATAGTGTTGGAATAGCTTCCAGTGTATATAGGTCCCAACTCTGTCGTGTCTGTGAATATATTCCTTCGTAGCCAGGACTAGGCAGCCAGAGATAATCTGATTTATTGTTTCTTGTCCATCTCCACATATTCTGCAGTTACTTGTTATGTTTATTTTCATTATATGTTTTTGGTAATTTCTGGTGGGGAGGCTTTGGTCTTGTACTGCAATTAAAAATTCCTCCATCTCTCTGCTTTGAGTCCTGAGCTTCTCAACCATTGCTGGGATTTTTCTTTATCTATTTCTTTTGCATTTAGCTTAGTCCAGTATTTGCCATGAAGGGGCTTTTCTTGGCATCATTTTATCATGGTCCATTGCTGTTCTAGTTTTAGTTTGGATTTCATTTCTTTTATAGCTTTTGTTTCTTCTTCTTCTTCTTCTTCTTTTTCGTCTTCTTCTTCTTCTTCTTCTTCTTCTTCTTCTTCTTCTTCTTCTTCTTCTTCTTCTTCTTCTTCTTCCTCTTCTTCGTCTTCTTATTTGTTAGGTGGTATGATTTCTTGTTTGTATTTGTCAGCTTCCTTGAATACTGAGAACAGTTCTTTGTTTTGCTCGTGTTTTGCCGCTATTTGTATCAAATTCCCTTGCTTCTGAAGTAGATATTTTTGCAGTCCTATGGTGGTTATTTTATAATAGTTTTCCAGCTGTATAAGGCCTCTACCACCGTCTATATGTTGTATATATAGCCTTTCTATGTCAGATTTTGGGTGATGCATCTTAGATCCTGCCATTATTTTTCTTGTTTTCCTATCTATTTTGGTTAATTCATTTAGTGTCCAGTTAAGGATATTGTAGCTGTAACTTATAACTGGGACGGCTAAAGTGTTAATATCTATTATCTTGTTTTTAGCATTGAGCTCTGTTTTTAGTATTGATCTCACTCGTCGATAGTATTCTTTCTTTATTTTCTCTTTCATTTGTTTGTGTTGTATCTTATCTAGTTCATGGATTCCTAAATATTTGTAAGTTTGGCTTTGGTCTAATTCTCTTATTTCATTGGCTATGTCTAGTGTGATGTTGCTAATCTTAACTAGTTTCCCTCTTTTCAGGGTTACTTTGGCGCATTTTTCTAATCCAAATTTCATATCTATTTCTTTGGTAAATCCATGAACTGCCTGTAGTAGTGTTTCCAGCTGTTTGTCTATTATTATTATTATTATTATTATTATTATTATTATTATTATTATTATTATTATTATCAAGGTATGTAATACTAGAAAGACATACAAAGTTGGAGCTCCATAAGTTTTAAGTGTTTCATCAAGCATTTCAACTGGTTGCAGACTGCTCAGTCAAATATTTTATGACTGTTTTACTTGCACTGTCTGGATCGTTGTGGTAACATTTTTGTGTAGTTACACCCCCTTTGGGGTGGGAGTGTAACTCAGTAATATTTCTTTTGCATTTTTATGAAGACAAGAATTTGCATAATTTCCAATTTTTTAAACATGTCAAAATATGACAAAATAATGATAATAATTGATGAGCAGCATTCTGTCAATCCAGAATTAACACCACACATATCTGTGGCTGGAGTTAAAATTGACTTATTGACAAAGAGAAATAGAATTTTGTCTTGTTGCTAAGACAGCAGTAGCAAATGCAAAGACACTAGCAGCAGCAATGACAGTGAAAACAACAACAACAGTAACAACAAAGTGTACAGCAGCAGCAGCAGCAGCAAAAGCAACAATAATAGCAACAACAGCAACAATGTAAACAACAATAGCAACATGAACAACAAGATTGAAAACAACAACAGTGAAAAGAACAATGCAGTTATCAAAGGAAGTTGTAGTGGAAACTGTGTGGAAAATAACAACAGCAGCAACAGTTAGCCAGTGAACTGTTCATTCAGTTCAAGATTTGAAAAGTAAAGCACTCTGATATAAAAATGAGAATTTGAAACCAGGTGTTATGTACCTTAGTGAGGAGTGGGGGAAACCCCTCTAAATGACAAATCATTGTATACAAATGTGTTTCTTGTAAGGAGAAGAAACTTAAAATTCCTATTCTGGCAGACAATTTGGAAAGCACTTCACAATGAAGTTTTGTGTTAAACTGAGCAAAGTATTACAGAAACTTAAGAAACACATCAGATTGCTTATGGATTAACTTCTATGAGCTGATCACCTGCTTTTTTTTAACTGGCATTAGAGGTTCAAGGATGGTAGAAAGGAGGTGAGAGACAATGAGATGAGAGACAATGTGGGAGGGAGAGAGATGATGGGAGGTGTGGGAGGGAGAGGGGTGTCAGAACATCAGAGCTGGTTGAGAAAATTCCCTATTTTCTGAATGAAGACTGTTGTATCTATAATGACAATAACAATACAATTTAGAGTTGGTGTGGCAAATGTACACAGATTTATTCATGAAGATCTGAATACAAGGGCCCTGGAACAGGGGGTGCAGCAGGTGCACCTGCACCCCTAGAATTCTCAGGGGGTGCAAGATCAAAATTTGCACCCCCTACATAATCTTACCAGTTTCAGAAAAAAGTGTCTAAAATTTATCGGCATAAAATGCTTAAGTTTGATTTCGTTTCAAAACAAAGAAAAAAAAATAATAATAAATAAAAGTGATGAAGCTGGCATAAAATTCCCTAGATAAATTATGACCACTGACTCCTGAAGGAAAGTAGTGTCAAAATACAAAAAAAACAAGCAACAATAACAACAAAACCAGCGTGTATGGTTAGTTTTGAATACATAACATTACTTGAATTATTGAAGACAGCTTCCACCCAGTTAAAATGTGTAAATCTCTCTTTCTGTCTGTCAAATACTTCTCTCCATCTGAAGTTACTACTCCCAAGTTTTTTGTAATTGGTGTTGCTAAAGACTTAAAACATGGTTGAATGGATTCGACCGTTTGACCCCAGTCTAAAAAACCCTTTCAAAATTCTTTCAGTCAAAACGATTTTCTCATATAGGTTGTTAGATCCAAAATGTGCATGAAAAAATTGTTTGAAAGTAAAAACTTTGAAAGGAAGCATTTAACTATAAATAATTGCAAACCGAAATTACGAAATAAATTTGTAAAGCCACACATCCGCTTCTATTCTTACTCAGTGGTACCCCACACAGCTTTCAACATTTGGTGGACATTGTCTGCATTTTCTAACCTTTCCTATCCTCTTCTTTGTAAAACATTCCCTATCTATTTCTTCTTTTCTCTCTTTACTACCTTTCATAACCACCTCCTATCTATCATTATTGCCTTCTTTTTCTACACTTCCTCTTTCTTTCTACCTGCACTCCCAGGTCAATGGGTCTTTCCCCCCCCCCGTCCACCTTTTTGGTGCAAAACGACCATTCAATATCCCATACCATTATCTGCTTGACCACTGCCTGGCTAAGTGCCTTTTTTTTTAACTCCAGCCTAGCATTCACTTCAGCCTTGATTCCCCTTTTCATTTTTCATTCAATCCTTACTTTCCTTTTGTCTTTATTACTCTCTATCTGCTCTTTTTATCCTTCTCTTGAGTTCCTTAGGAAATAGTTTACTTTTAGCGTTACTACTAACAAATCATATCTTAAACACGTAGTTTAGGCAGAGTCCCTTATATATTGACGACTTTCATTTTTTATCTTGCCTTAATTCTGTTGTGTTATCAATCAAAAGTCTTCCTGCGTATATATAAAATAGTATCTGCATCATATTTGTTTCCGATACTGTCCTGCTTTTTCGTTTTATATAGAAAACATTGTTTTAATTAGTTTGATAAGTGCCTCTGCATGAAACTCTCGAACCTTCAGTCACTATGTAACTTTCGCCGATTAATAAATCTATACTTATTATTTGAGTCTGACTCAACATGAGTTCTATTTTTCATGTTTGAACCACTACGCCTCTGATGAGAACCCAATAAGGTTCGAAAATCGATTAATGTTGTTCATCTTTTATTTCAATCTACAGAGAAAAGGCTAAATTTGCCCTCTTTATAAATATATGATATATATATATATATATAAATATAAATAGACATCGTGGATCATTTAGCTTAATGGTAAAGTATTCAGCCAGTATTTGAGTTGTATGGGTTCGAATGCCATAACTATCTGCTGGCAACTTTTTAAAAATGGTGGTACCCCAGCATGGCCACAGCTTGTGAGCTGAAACTAGATGAAATAAAAAAATAAAAAATTGTAATGATACCAAGAGACAGAGGGTACAAAAGAGGCATCCTGGCTCCCCTAGACCCAAGATGGCCAGGCAAAGCAGGTTCATCGGGAAGCTCATGATGATCTTTCTTGACAGCAAGGGTATCATCTGCATTGACTGGGGTCCCTCTGGCCAACCAGTCAACAAATAGTATTTTGCATTACTCATTGCATTTCATCAGAATAGGTCAGAACACCTGTACCAGGATAATGTACCAGTCGACAATTTCATCCTGGTAACCAACTACTTGACAGAGAAGGGCTTCAAAACTGTCCCTTACCCTCCCTACAGTCCAGACGTTGCTCTCTGTGATTTTTGGTTGTTTTCCAAGCTGAAGGAGAACCTCAAGACGCAGTTGTTTTGAAGACATTGAGAAAATGAAGGGGGCTGTTACAAAGGCCTGGACACCTTCATTTTGGAGATTTCATGAGGCTTTCATGAAGTGACTGGAGCACTATAAACACATTGAAATCAGACGATTCTACTTTACAAGTGATGAAAGTTTTGAACTTCTTTGAAATTAATCTCCTGAAAAGTCTCAAAACTTCTGGAATGTACCTCGTAATGTGTAAAAGATTACATAAATAAAAAAAACTCATGAAATATATATTTATACATGGTATATAGTATTTAAAAAAATGGTGATAAAGATCAATAGAGGAACTCTGAAGAGTCCTCTCCTTATTGTCATTATTTGACTTACAGGATTGTCATTATTTGACTTACCTGGGACGAGGTGGTGAAGCACGACCTTCAAACTTTAGGTCTCACCAAGGAAATGACTAGAGACCGAGACCTATGGAAGTATGCTGTGTGTGAGAAGACCCGGCAAGACCAGTGAGAACAGTCAAAATCAAACCAAACCAAATCAGATATCAGAAAGCAGAACCAAAATTGAGGCCAATCAACATCAGTGGAAATTGCAGCTGTGGTTAAGTGAACCATCCGATTGTTTGTCCGTTGCCAGCCTTGCCTGGCCCCCGTGCTGGTGGCACATAAAAGCACCATCCGCTCGTGTCCGTTGCCAGCCTCGCCTGGCCCCCGTGCCGGTAGCACGTAAAAGCACCATCCGTTCGTGTCCATTGCCAGCCTCGCCTGGCCCCTGTACCGGTGGCACGTAAAAACACCATCCGTTCGTGGCCGTTTGCCAGCTCTGTCTGGCACCTGTGCAGGTGGCACGTAAAAAGCACCCACTACACTCATGGAGTGGTTGGCGTTAGGAAGGGCATCCAGCTGTAGAAACACTGCCAGATCTGACTGGGCCTGATGAAGCCTTCCAACCCATGCTAGCATGGAAAACAGACGCTAAATGATGATGATGATGATTATACTTAGAACAGTACCATCCACTCTTGCCATGTTTTGCTACTTTCACCCACCGTTCAATAAATTCACTCAAGGACAGCACCTGCTTCACAATCATTGCCATCCTTTTTAATTGAAGGCTCTACCAAAGAAGAAAATATGTCTTCATATCTTTCAACCTGTTTTACCACACAACCTCTAACACTATAGCCATTGGGCAGAAGAGAATGGCCTTCCCTACTTGGTTGAAGGAAGGCAGCAGTGCAATCAACACAATAAACTTGGCTAATAGCTTCATCCATCCTA
This sequence comes from Octopus sinensis, assembly GCF_006345805.1. Taxonomy (NCBI): domain Eukaryota; kingdom Metazoa; phylum Mollusca; class Cephalopoda; order Octopoda; family Octopodidae; genus Octopus; species Octopus sinensis. The sequence goes on from NC_042997.1 coordinate 74,444,144, forward strand.
CATCTTACAGTAGCTGTTCATCATAACTCCATGAGTCAGTCATGCCTGGATACTCATTAAGTATGTGAAAAACAGTTTTATCGCTCTGTCTGATGACCCTTCCATGCCTGTAGTGTTTATCTTGAACCAGTGAGGACTCTCTATAACACTGCAAGGTCAAAGACTTCTGGAAGTTTTCCATTAAAGTTCCAAATGGTAAGTACTTCAAAACAAATTAGCCAGTTCATTTTTAGTGATGTCCAAAATTTCTTTAAGAACACCATACTCTTGCCTTCATTAAATCTCTATCAATTGCCAGATTAGAACTTCTGACAATTCCATTGTCTGAAACCAGCTGCTTCAGTTAGCTGTCATGCAACAATAGGTATTATGGATAGATATGTTCAAGATTGAACATGTTTGAGCTTCCCTACCAGACCTCTGTTAACAAACATTGATCACTTTACTAACATGTTCACCAATATCTTAAATGCTCATTCTGCTGTCAGTTGTGGTAGATGTCAGACAATTAGCAAACAAGTCTGAAATGATTTACACATTGCATTTCAGTAGATGTTATTGGCTTTTTTGCTGAACCTTGCAACTTCCAGTGAAAGTAACAGCAAGCTGTCAAAGTAGGCATTGAAATCTGCTACTATCTCTTGCTGCCTAGTATAAACAGCTCAAAAAGCTGCTCAGAACTAGGTATCATGTACCTATCCTGTGCCATCAAAGACTGGATTGTAGCTTCGTTACCATGTTACCACTAAGCCCATTGAACAACTTTAGTTTCCTAGCATTTTAGCATGTGGGTCCTAGCTCTGACAATGCAGCTTTGATATTTCACAATAAAGAAACAGTTGCAAACCATTCTCACCACTAGTACGTCAGCAGCAATGTGAATCCCCTTGTCTAGCTAGTCTGCTTATCTCTATCACTTGCTTTTTGCTAAATGCTGTCAATTCTGACCTAATTACCCTTCAGGGCACCATACCACCAGTTGTTAATTACTCCTGTCAGCTATCTCCAACATAGCTTCTGTAGTTTGTTCCCTAGTAAGGTGATAAGGTTGTGTTCAATTTCCAGTAACCAGGTAACTAGTCTGAAGGGAACACATTTGCTGTCATTCACATCCAGAACCACAACATTACCAGTCAGATTTAAGAAGATTATCTTACTAAGGATTTCTGGAATAATACTGCCATGTGATGCTGGCAACTCATAAGATGAAAATATCATATAGCTGTTGAAAATTTGCACAAGTACATGCAATCTAGAGATCCTGGCTTCACAGTTATGCACAAGGTCACTGAGCAGTGAGCTTGCTTCCAAGCTGATCTTAAAATCGTGACCATTTAAAACTCAACTTTGAGAAGAGCCACATTTGATGAGAATGATGACTCACTTTCATTGACTATGATGCAAGTTTTGAAAGACTTCTGTAGAGCATTTCTATTGGTATTTTTTCTAAAAAGGCTTATATCAAAAGTAAAATATTCCTTTAAGTCTCTTTATGTCTGTGAATTAGTCTGTTTTAAGAACTCAGCCTTGAAATTTTGAGGAGCACTTCAAAGCCTTCCACATTGATGGCAATATTTTCGTTGCTCATTATCTTTTCCATGAATTTAATATTGCTTTTTTGAATAACAGTAAAGTTGATCAAGTTTTCTTCTTGTGTTCTTTGTTTTTACTGTTACTGATTGTGATCAGTTTTGTAGGCCATTTAACTTAATGGTAGAGGACTCAGCCAGTACCAGAGGGGTATGGGTTCAAGTCTTGTGGCCATCTGATGGTGATTTTTTCTTTTTTATAAGGGTAAAATACCCAATCTTTCTGCTGTTTTCCTGGCTATATTGCATTCGAAATTTACTTTCTTGTCTGTAAAGTATCTTACATTTTTTCTCTGATTGTGTTTGTAGTTGTTGGATATTTATGTCTCAAGTTTTTCTTTATATTGCAGTTGGAATTGTGGAGATACAGCAGTTGTTTCTTGTGCATTGCTTGGATAACATCTATCACCTCTTTGAATGAGCTGGTTTTCATTTTGGGGTGAGTTTTGTCTCCCAGCTACTTCTCTCAGTCACAGTTCTCTTTAGTTTGGAATCTAGCCTCAATTTTGTCACTTGGCAAGATCACTGACTGAGTGTAGTCTGTAGTAACTGAATGTGTGTGGGGGGGGGGGGGTATTTTTATGTGTTCATGCTTAAATTTTTCAGATTTGAGTCTAGAAGGGCCCAGAGACAAACCAATCTGGAAAAGGAAGATATGGAAGATTAAGGGTGCTTCAAATGGTCAGATATTTAGAGATGTTATAATTGAAACATTTGACAAGAAGGAGAGGGAGACATATAACATACAGGACAACGGAAAGACAAACCAAATTTGCGGTGAGGGCAAAGCTTCAGCCAAATCAAGGGAAATATGGTAGTGGAACAGTGAGGTAGAAAGGTCCATAAAAGTGGAGAAGTGTATTTGGAAAGAATAGAAAAGTGGAGGTACAAAGAGCCATATTAGGTAGCTAAAAAAGAAACTAGGTGATAAGTTTATTTAGCAAGAGCAAACGCAGAAAGGAAGAGATTTGCAGATATGTTACAGTATGAGTTGTTCTGGATTGCAAGACAATGTATAAGACAGAATCAAGATATTGTCACTTCTCACTGACAATATCTTGAAGGTTTATCTTGCTCCAATCCACTCAGCTGGCCAAATGAGTTGTAGATGTGTGGGTGCATGCACACACATGCACCCACACAACCACACATGCACAGCTAAAGACAGGAAGACAGGGAAGGCCTCTGGTCCATTAGGAGTTACTGCTGAGATACTTAAAATATCAGGTGGAATAGGGTACAGCCTAGCTACTTATATAGTTAATCAGGTTGACTGGTGTAGTAGCATTATAGTCAGCTGTTACAAGGGTAAAGGGGATGCCTTAGACAGAAATAATTACAGAGGTACCAAATTTCTGAACCACCATGAGAATTATAGCCCAACTAATTAGGGAAAGGATTAGACTAAATGAGATGCAGTTTGGTTCTGTGCCAGGGAGAAGTACTACTAATACTATCTTCTGAGTCAGACAACTGCAGGAAAAACATTAGCTAAGAGTAAATCATTTTATGTGATATTCATGGACCTGGAGAAAGCCTCTAGCAGAGTCCCTCACACTGAGATATGGTGGTCTCAGAAGAAGACAGGGAAAGATGAATGGTTTGTGAAAGCCATGTAGGAGTTCACCTGTGTTAGTTCTCAGTCCCCTCCTACTTGTCCTTGTTCTCCAGGCCATAACAAAAGAATTTAAGACCAGCTGCCCCTGGGAACTATTATATGTTAATGATATTAGAAAAGAAATTTCATGTGTCAAGCAAAACCTGGAATCAAAAGGCCTTAAAGTTAACTTAGTCAAGACCAAAGTTCTAGTAAGCAGGAAAATAGACAAGACTCTATATCCTTCAGGTAAATAGCTCTACTCAATGTATAGAAAAAGTGTTTGCACTAATTCTATATGGTGTATCCAGTGTAAGCTATATATACACAAGATACAATAGAATCACAAGAAGGTTAATGGAGAAGTAGTGTTTATATATAGATGTCCAAGAGCAATGAACAGGGTTGTCTTGAGGTGTTAGCAACAAAGATGGAAGCTTGTCCCTTTTACTCTTTGCTCATTGCTTTTGGACATCTCTTCTCACATGCTGTCTTACAACATCATAAGAATCTTTCATTTCATGACATTGAATGTTGAGTTTTTTGTAATTTTTGTTGCAGCAGCTTTGCTCTGCTTCCTATCAAGATTGGGAGAAAAAAATTGCTGAAACTAAATGAGTGAATGTTGCTGTGGAGTTGATGATGGAAGTGGTCATGGTTGTTTCATTATTATAATCTCCCTGAACTCTAAGGGCAAGTGCCTTCTCCAATGCCTGTTCTTTGACTCACAGGTCTATACTTAAGTGTGATGCCATACCCTCAAGGCATTTTGCCACTTTCAGCAACCTTTCAATAAATTTGCTTGACGTCAGCACCTCCCTCTCCATCCTTACTTTTCTTTCCAACTGAGATTTGAAAATGTTGATGAGAGCCCTACTAAGAAGAATGTCTCTGCTCTCATACCATTCAGCCTCTAGACAAAACCACTAGACAAAAGGAAAATTCCTTACCAGCCAGTTAAAGGAGAGTAACAGAGCAATGACCACAATGGACTCAACTGATAGATGGATCTGTCCTGCTTGTCACAGCAGCTGTTTGACATAACTCCACAAGTTAGTAATACTGAAATACAGAACACGTTCATGTATAATGGATTCCTCATTCTGCATGGACCTAGGAGAAGCCCATCTGACAGTACATCTATACCTGTTAATCTTGAACTGAGAGTGCCCCTTGGTAGCACTGCTACGTCAAGAATTTCTGAAAAATTACCCATGGTAGACCCTGACTGGAAGGTTCTCAGGAACTGACTAGTCTATTTGTTTTCATTCATGCCTACAGTCTCCCAGATAAAGTGGTCACATTTCCATGCCACCAATCCTCTAAAGATTGTTAAAGTGGAACATCTACCAATTCCATTACCTGATTGGTAGAGTGTGATGATTGCCTGATGACACTCTATATGGCAGGTGCCCAGACTGGACCTCTGTCAAGGAGATGAGTTGCATAAAGACATGATGCATGAAAAGAGCCCATTCATTGTCTAGAAATCATTGCAGGAAATGCAACCTAAGTGTGTGTTTTTACATCAGCAGCTACAACATATTTAAGTTTCCACACAGAGGGTGATAGCAGTAGAATTACTTCCTAACCATCAGGATTCATCCCTTCCATATGAAACTAAATAACAGATGCTTCAACAATCTGATCAAGTAGTTGCTGGAACATGGAATAACAGTCAGGTAATAAATGGAGGTGATGTTGGCATTTATCACCCTGCCCACCTTTGAGGGACACCTTCTCTGCCCATTTCTGGATAAGATGGGCTACCCTGTTCATTACCTCATCCCAGTTCTTATCAACTTGGAGGTTTGGACTGAACCAGACTCCAAGCAGTTTAATTGGTTCATCAGTCCAGCATCCAATAACACTGTCCAACGGCATAGACCTGCCTCCCTAGGTGCCCAGCTGCAAGCCTGCCAACTTGTTGGTATTGATTTTGGTCGATGCTACACCAACACTGCCCTCTTGGGTTTGAAAGAGATGTTTTTCAACTGTTCTAATATCTATAGTAGTAGCTAAAGAGCCAGAAGAAGAATGAGGAGGCAGCTCTGAAGGACCAAGCATGTGATGTGAAACAGTTCTAACAGGTGGTCATTTACGTTGACTACTGAGTGGGTACAGCTGTGAATTGCAGTGATCAAACCTATGAAAACAGGTCCACATCTGTGGCCAATAGCAGGATGGCTTCCCAGTAATGATGGTCAGCTGTATCAAATGCTTCCTACTAACCCAAATAGTTCAGAGCCCTACCAAAGTCAGCTTTCATCCTAGCCCTCTCTATGATGTATCTTTTAAAGAGGAGGTTGTATTAGAAAGACCTGTTTGGGATTGCTCATATTTGCACCTCCCTGAACAATGACAAGTACCAACCATTTTGCTAACACCTTGACCAAATTCTTAAGCTTTGCTTTGATCAGAGTTTTGGGTCAAAAATTGCCTAGCACACCCCCTTAGTCAGCATCCTTTTTCAGTAGCTTTACCACTCCCCGGCTCATAGACTTGGAGAGCAGGGTGTTCAGGAAAAGTTTACTCTTTGATGGGAACTAGGAGGAAATTTCGCCACTCTCTTGGCTTGGGTGTGGATGTTGTAGTCTTCAGCTCTTCTACTTGATTTTGTGTTTGAGGTGTTGCACAAGGGGGTTTTGTCTTCTTTGTCTAAGGGCAAAAAACCTTTAAATGTGCCAGATACACATGTGTGGACTTTTGGCGTTCTCTCTTCCATTATCATGGATTGGTAGGTGCCATCTGGGAGGTCAGTCTGGTTAGGTATATCATCAATGTTCATTTTGGTTAGTTTGTATAGTCAATTCCATAACTATTTCTGACCAATTTTGTTGAATTTTCTTTACTTCCAATATTGTCACATACCTGCTAAGATGGTCACCATCAACCAGGTGATGAATATTTCTGTTGCAATGTTCATCAACCTTACTTTTGCCATGCAGAGTTCTTTATTCCTCAATGTCATCATGGAATAAAACCTTGTATCACCTCAGCTGTGCTGAACATCTTTCTTTGAATGATGTAGGTCATGTGTTCCCACACACGACCCAGAGATTTTTGTGTCTAGGTCTCAGTAACATTTTCCACCCAACTTGATTTTATTCTGATGCAGTGAAATGTAACAATGCTTCTCAAAGGGTTTTCTATCATGTCAGGTGGAAGATTTAGGAGTATTTGGTCACCCATTTTTTGTTTCACAATTTACCTTGCCAGTTTTATTTCTTTTTTATTTATGCTGAAAACTTGTAGATTTCTTGTAGCACTTCCATGCTGCCTCAGTAGTGGCAACAGCAGCAATGGTGGTACAGTTTGCATTTTTTTCCAAATTTTCTTTGTTTATTTTTTGTCTTCTTTGCATTCATTATCATTATTGTTGCTCAAGTTGTTATTGTTTTTTTTGTTGTTACTGGTATTGTTGAATGTGTTGTCATTGAATTGCTAAATTGTCGAATGTCTTGTCACTGTTAGCAGAAAAACGTGTATTACATTCAGCCTTGAAACTTCTGTTGGTTTTCATAATGACACTATTTCTCATTGTCAACGCTACATCAGTATTCTCAAGATTTGGAGTCATCAATAATATTAATACACTTAGTTTTTTTGTTTTTGAATAGGAAGTGGTAAAAAGGTTGAAGGGAGAGGCAAAAAGAGAAATAAAGGGTATTAAGCAGAAGAGTGAGTGGCAAAGCAGAAGAAAAGAAGAAGAGGGAATGAGAGAGAAAGAGAGAGAGAAGGGGAGAGGTAAGAGAAATATAACACATTAAACACAGGAGGACAGTTAGAGGCAAGGAGACATAAAGGTGGGAGAGGGGAGGGAGGGGGAAGAAAGAGAAATATAGAGAGATAGATTCAGTAAAGGATGGGAGTGGATAAAGAATAATAGTTGAAGACAATGGAACTGTTCTCATACAGAAAATGTTGGAAAAATTTTGTTTTCAACAATATATGATAAAGCCAATATTTGATAATTGCAAAAAAAGAAATGTTGCCTATCTATCTATCTATCTATTGACATTTCTGTGATAACGATCCCTATTGATCAATTTTTTTTTTTTTCCTCTCCCCCTTTTTTTTTTTAACCCCCCCTTTTTTTTGTCCTCTTTCTCTCCTTTTACGATCCCTTTTGATCGAAACTCCCCCTTCCTTTTTTTTTTTTTTTTTTTTAAACCTTCAAAAGAAAAGCTCTACCTTGTAATTTGTTCTATCTGTGTGCAGCCTTGTGTGGCTAATAAAGAAACATATCTATCTATCTATCTATCTATCTATCTATCTATCTATCTATCTATCTATCTATCTTATTTGCAAAAAAAAAAAAGAAATATAAAATGTGACTTCATTGACCGAGGTTACCGTGGTCTTTTCCGTAGGCTTTTCTTTCCACGGGTAAACCTCACCTGTCCTCCCCTTTACACTTCATATTGACATTTCTGTGATAACGATCCCTATTGATCAATTTTTTTTCCTCTCCCCCTTTTTTTTAACCCCCCCTTTTTTTGTCCTCTTTCTCTCCTTTTACGATCCCTTTTGATCGACCCCCCCTTTTTTATATTATTTTATTTTTTATTTTATTATTATTATATTATTTTTTTTTTTTTTAAACCTTCAAAAGAAAAGCTCTACCTTGTAATTTGTTCTATCTGTGTGCAGCCCTGTGTGGCTAATAAAGAAACATATCTATCTATCTATCTATCTATCTATCTATCTATCTATCTCGGTCCGTCAGGGATGCCCCCTCTCGGCGCTTCTATACGTATTGACTCTTGAGCCACTACTGCGGAAGCTGGCGACTCTAAGGGGCATCCCGCGAGAATTGGGATGCGGGACGAGCGTGTCTGCATACGCGGACGACGTCACCGTCATAGTGTCTAGCCACGAGCACATCGAGCTGGTCGGCGAGACACTGAAAAACTACGAAGCGGTGACAGGAGCGAAAATCAACCGGGAAAAGTCAGTGGGCTTGCGACTAGGCACCTGGAGAAGCAAGCCCATGCCGTCCACCAGCGCGTCCGTCGTGGGACGCTGGACCGACGGCCCGGTTGAGTTGCTCGGGGTCTGGTTTGGTCCGGACCTCCAAGTGGAGAAGAACTGGAACGAGATAACGAGTAGGGTGGTCACTCTCGCCCGGCAATGGGCCGAGAGGAAACTGTCCCTAAAAGGTCGAGCGGAGGTGGCGAACACATACATCGCGTCCGTCATCTACTACCGCCTGACCGTCGTACCTTGTCCCGACCCTACCATCACCAAACTACAACGCATCCTCTTTCGCTTCTTGTGGAAAGGATGCGTCCCGATGGTCAGGCGATCCATTTGCTGTCAACACCCATTAAAAGGAGGGCTGGGCATGCCGTGGTTGATGATGCGCAGACACGCGCTGAGACTGCGACATCTCTGGCTCTATGTAGACGACGGTGAACAGGTGTGGTCGCCGTTTGTGAGGCACGCTTTCCCGCAGCTCGTCTCCATGACCGAACTGCAGTCGTGGATCAAAAAGAGGCCGAGGAAGGGCGAATGGCACCGCGAGTGTCGCGTTGCTCTCAAGCAACTCTGCCGTCCTGGGTCGACCTTAAGTGACTTCAACACAACCAAAGCATTCTAAAGGGGTTTAGTGGAGGGGAGGTACGACGACGAGCTCGGGGCGAACCTGGACGTCGACGAGGAGTACCTGACCCGCCTGTTCGGGACGACTTTCGGGCCAGGGCCCATGGACAACTTCCAGAGATCCCTGGCCTGGCAGTGCTACCGAGAAGCGCTACCGTTCGGGATAAGCTCTACAGACACGGCTCGAGAAACACGGGGCCGACCTGCCCGAGATGCGGTCAGAGCGACGAAACCGTTCTGCACGCACTCGTTCAGTGTCCAACAATTTCCGACCTGTGGGCTTATGTCGAACAACTGCTGTCACGTGTGGGACGAGTCGGTTTATCAGCTGAGTCTATCGTCAATATTGTCACGCCTCCTTCCTTCAAACGGGAAGGAAGAGCTATTTTCATCATCCTTGTGGCTATGGCGAAAGAATGTATCTGGTGGACGCGTCTGAAAGGATTGGAGACAAACACTTTCCTCTCTGGTCAATCTCTCATCAACTTCTTCAAGTACCACTTGAAAAGGAAAGTGAGAGTAGAGAGGCAAGTTTTGTCTAGCGAATGTTTTAAAAAAAGATGGGTGAATGTAGCAAGAATGGCACGTATGAATGACGAAGCCACCTTGAGCATAGTCCTATGAACCCAGAAATCGAAAACAGAGAGTTGCTTATTTGCAAAAAAAAAAAAAAAAAAAGAAATATAAAATGTGACTTCATTGACCGAGGTTACCGTGGTCTTTTCCGTAGGCTTTTCTTTCCACGGGTAAACCTCACCTGTCCTCCCCTTTACACTTCATATTGACATTTCTGTGATAACGATCCCTATTGATCAATTTTTTTTTCCTCTCCCCCCCTTTTTTTTTTTTTTAACCCCCCCTTTTTTTGTCCTCTTTCTCTCCTTTTACTATCCCTTTTGATCGAAACTCCCCTTCCTTTTTTTTTTTTTTTTTTTTTTTTAAACCTTCAAAAGAAAAGCTCTACCTTGTAATTTGTTCTATCTGTGTGCAGCCCTGTGTGGCTAATAAAGAAACATATCTATCTATCTATCTATCTATCTATCTATCTATCTATCTATCTATCTATCTATCTATCAGGTCAGTCGACGAGGAATACCTGACTCACCTGTTTGAAACGACTTTCAGGCCGGGACCTATGGACAACTTCCAGTGATCCCTGGCCTGGCGGTGCTACCGAGAAGCGCTACCCGTTCGGGATAAGCTCTATAGGCATGGCTCGAGAAACACGGGGCCGACCTGTCCGAGATGCGGGCAGAGCAACGAAACCGCTCTGCACGCAATTGTGCAGTGTCCAACAATCTCCGACCTGTGGGCTTATGTCGAACGACTGCTGTCACGTGTGGGACATGTCGGTTTATCAACCGAGTCTATCGTTAATATCGTCATGCCTCCCTCCTTCAAACGGGAAGGAAGAGCTATTTTTATCATACTTGCGGCTATGGCGAAAGAATGTATCTGGTGGACGCGCCTGAAAGGATTAGAGACACACACTTTCCTCTCTGGTCAATCTCTCATCAACTTCTTCAAGTATCACTTGAAGAGGAAAGTGAGAGTAGAGAGGCAAGTTTTAAAAAATGTTTTAAAAAAAGATGGGTGAATGTAGCAAGGATGGCACGTATGAATGACGAAGCCACCTTGACTATGATTCTATGAACCGTAAAAATTAATACAGAGAGTTGCTTATTTGCAAAAAAAAAAGAAATATAACATGTGGCTTCATTGACCGAGGTTACCGTGGTCTTTTCCGTAGGCTTTTCTTTCCACGGGTAAACCTCACCTGTCCCTCCCTTTACACTTCATATTGACATTTCTGTGATAACGATCCCTATTGATCCAATTTTGTTCCTTTCCCTTCCCCCCCCCCTTTCTTTTGTCCTCTTTCTTTCCATTTACGATCCCTTTTGATCAAAAACCAAACCCCCTATTTTTACCCCAAAAAGAAAAGCTCTACCTTGTAATTTTGTCCTGTCTATGTGCAGCCCTGTGTGGCTAATAAAGAAACATATCTATCTATCTATCTATCTTTTTTATTATTTTTTTTGTTCTTCTTTTTCCCTTTTACGATCCCTTTTGATCGAAAACCTACCCCACCTTTCTTTTTTTTTATTTCTTTTGTTTCTTGTTTTTTTCATCCCCCAAAAGAAAAGCTCTACCTTGTAACTTGTCCCATCTGTGTGCAGCCCTGTGTGGCCAATAAAGAAACTTATCTGTCTGTCTGTCTGTCTGTCTGTCTATCTATCTATCTATCTATCTATCTATCTATCTATCTATCTATCTATCTATCTATCTATCTATCCATCTACGGACGTGCTGTCACTTCGGCTCCGAAGGTAATCGTTTATTTTGACTATTTATAGCCCATATTTTGTGTACATTTTTGTAAATAGGGTGTGTAAGGCACCCAACTTTCGTTTGAGTGCTTTTCCAAGGGAGGAATTCACCCCTAGGGGCAGTTTCAACCCTATTTAATTTGTGTAATTTTCCACCCCTTCCGACTTGCACAATCAAACCAAATACACCGATTTTACCAACTGCAGCCAACAACAACATCACCACCAGCAACAACAATAACAAAACAACGACAAATTTCGCCGAGGCGATAAAATAAAAAAAGACAACAGTATATTTTACTGCACAGCAGATAAAAGATATGAAAATTTTAATAACGGAAGTAGATGGTATAGTAAAAATAAACATACCACAAGAAATATTAGAAAATGAAAAAAAAAGAGCTATTATATATAAAATAATTAATAAGAAAACAAAAAGTCCAGAGAAGGCTAACACAAGCAAAATCGAAAAATGCTTGAAATCCATCTGGAACTACAAAGAGTATGTGATCTGGTGGAACAAGTTCGCACACATACAAGTGGTCTTCCACACTGAAGAGTTAGCAAAACGTTTCTCAACGCTAACTCTTCATTCAGATGAACTGACATTAATACCAAGCTATCGTGGACAGAAAGTGACTAAGATCACTTTAAACAATGTCCCAAAAATAGCGAACAATCTATGGCTAGTAAAGGCCTTATGTGTGAAAATGGAAGATTTCACAATTTTAGAAACTACGGTCACGGAACACAAAAACTGGGTGGGAAAAAGAGTAGAATTTCTACTACACATAAACCAAGATGATATAAAGAAAATACCCACCCAGATATGTGTATCAGAAGACCACAAGTTGTATGTGGTCGTCGATGGCAGAAGACCACGTTGCTACATATGCGGCAGTGAGCAACACCTAAAAAAAGATTGCAAATATGCCGCAAGAAAACAACAGCAACAACAACCGCAGCCGGAAAAAACAAAAAAGCCAGCTTTACTACCCACACCACAATTTGTACAAACAGGACTAATCACAGAAAATCAACAAAAAACAAACCTCACCAACCAAACAACACCACCAACTGCACCAAGAACAGAAACAACACCAACAACAACAACCAAGAATAAACCAACGCCCAAACCAAGGACATCTGCCAAAAAGACACTCATCAAAAATGAAGAAACAATTACTACTCCAAATCCCCACAAAATTGACACCCCAAACAACACAACAATACCTACAATCACTCAAACACAAAATACCCACACCCCACCTCCAAAACCGCATACACCACAACCTAACGCTCACCAACCAACACCAACAATAAAATCAACACAGTCTACAATAGACCCCAATATTTTCCCCCTCCCAATCTCTGATTCCTCTGATTTGTCATTAGACGAAGAAGACAGAAGATTGGCAAATAGCCACAGGGGGGGAGAAGAAAAAGGGGAAAAAAAGAAAAGAAAAGATAACAAACAAAGCAGGAAGATTCACCACTCCCGAAACAAAAATATCCACAGAAAACAAACACATCAACACAAACACACCATCATCAAACCCCCCAACAATGTTGACAGCCATAAACACAAACAACCACGACCTAATGGAACACATTAGGTCAAACACCAACATAACTGAAAACGACATAAAAACAAATAACCACCCACGTACAACACCACCACAACACATTAAAATAATACACGTAACACAGAACACATACAGCACCCTGAAATCTCTTTACCCTGATGCAGTAGGGAGATTTCAAAAATATTCATCAAAGAAACTATATAAAAACCTCATGGAAGAAGACTGTGAGGTGAAAAACAAAGGACTTTCAGGCAACAAGTAACCTTTTATCTCTCTCTTTCCTTTTTTGCACTTTCTTTTCGTGTGTAAAACACAATTTTTATTGGAACATGCTCAGAATAGGCAGTATAAATGTACATGGCTTGGAAACAAGGCTACCTGTTAAATGACATCAAGTCACTAAATCTGAATATCATAGCCATCAGTGAGACCAGACTCCACAGCTCGCGGGCACTCCAGCACAGTTTCGGTACACATTTCAACATTTATTTTTCTCCGTGTCTACCGAGAATGGGCGGAGGTGGCACCGCGGTGCTTCTCCGAAGAGTCTGGATCTTTTGAGCAATTTTCCTAGACCCGGAGGGTAGGCTGGTCGTTTTGGATGTCGATGGCAGCAATGAGTGTGCTTTTCGACTGATAACAGTTTATGCTCCGTCCTTAACAGGCCGACCAGATTTCTTTTGACGTCTAGAGTCTTTCATGGGAACGTCTCGTCCTTTACTTTTAGTGGGGGATTGGAATGCCACCCTGGACACGTATCTAGACTACGTGGGCAGAGATAGCAATAGAAGGGGATGCAAATGCCTCAAAGACCTGCTCAGACGTTTCCAACTGTCTGACAGGTACTGACTGGACCACCCGAATGTGCCAATGTGGACATGGAGTAACCTCATCGGGTCGTCCAGATCATACTTAGATAGAGTATTCTGTAGGACAATAGATAAAAATAGTGTAGGTTGTCCACAATTTCATATAGTCAGTTACACAGATCACAAGATTGTGACTTGTACACTTGACTTAGATAAGACACATAGGCAGGGTCCTGGTTACTGGAAACTGAACGCGTCTTTTACAGCACGACAGGTTTACAGGGACCGGATCAGCACATTAGTTAAGAAAGCTTTGACAGGTACCATCATCAACAACAGATGGTGGTATGCCCTAAAAAAAGCAATTAAAGCAGAATCAGTCAGATACAGTAAAGCCCTAGCATTAGACTGAAATAGAATAGAGGGAGAATTAGTTAAGGTTTTAGAAGAGGCACTTAGAACTGGCATCGCATCCAACGTGCTGGCGGCGAGATTGGTCCTCGACCAACACCTCAACGCCACACATGAGGGATGCGTTGTCAGAGCTAGGATGCGTGCTCTGAGGAACGAAGGAGTTGGAGCCGCCCAAGAGGCCCGAGTGGTGGAGACGCAACGAGGTAACAGAGCCACCATCAAGTCTCTTATAGATGAACAGGGGCGCGAATTGCTCGAGCCTAAAAGGATGTGTGGGGCTTTTCAACAACACTTCACCCAACTGTTTGGGACAAGTGGTGGGTCAGTACGCAGAGTGGACTTTAGTGCCTACCTGCATGCCTTGCCACGACTCTCAGCAAGAGAGGTGGAGTCATGTGAAAGGCCTATCACAGCTGCGGACATACAGGATGTGATGGAGGGCTGCGCGAGAGACAAGTCACCAGGCTTGGATGGTCTGCCCTACGAACTTTATTGTCATATGCCAGACTTGTTTGGAGGCGTCTTGGCAGCTGTCTACTGCAACTGGCAGCAAAACGGGAGTATTCCTGCTTTTGTAAAGCGAGGAGCAGTGGCACTGATTAAGAAAGACCCAAACAATGGGGACGTCATAGATAATTTCAGGCCCATCACTCTGCTCAACGCAGATTTGAAAATTTTGGCCAAGGTGTTAGCCGAGAGGTTGGCGCTTGTCATCAAGAAACTAATCGACAAGGCGCAAACATAAGCCGTGCCGGGTAGAAGTATTCATGACAACCTCCATCTGATGCGCTACATCATAGACAGGGTAGTTAAGAATCCTGCCATGGGTGGGGCGCTGATCAATTTGGATCAATCAAAAGCTTTCGATAGGGTAGACCATCACTACTTGGAGGCTGTCCTTAAAGCGGCTGGTTTCGGTCCAGTTTTCCGCAGTTGGATCGCTGCCTTATACAGCGGCATCCGCTCAGTAGTTCGCGTAAATGGTCATCTATCCAGACCTTTTAACATCATGCGTTCGGTTCGTCAGGGATGCCCCCTCTCATCGCTGCTGTATGTATTGACTCTTGAGCCACTACTGCGGAAACTGGCGACGCTGAGGGGCATCCCACGAGAGCTGGGATGTGGGAGGAGCGTGTCTGCATACGCGGATGATGTCACCGTCATAGTGTCGAACTACCAGCACATCGAGCTGGTCGGCAAGACACTAAAAGAATACGAAGCGGTAACGGGAGCAAAAATTAACCGGGAAAAATCAGTGGGCTTGTGGCTCGGCACCTGGAGAAGCAGGCCCATGCCATCCAACAGTGTCTCCATCGTGGGACGCTGGACGGACGGACCGGCTAAATTGCTCGGGGTCTGGTTCGGTCCGGACCTCCAAATGGAGCAGAACTGGGGCGAGATAACGACTAGGCTGGCTACTCTCACCCAGAAATGGGCTGAGAGAAAGCTATCCCTAAAAGGTCGGGTGGAGGTGGCGAACGCATACATCGCATCCGTCATCGAGTACCGTCTGACCATCGTGCCTTGTTCCGACCCTACCATCACCAAACTGGAACGTATACTCTTCCACTTCCTGTGGAAGGGAAACGTTCCGATGGTTAGGTGATCCATTTGCTGTCAACACCCGCTAAATGGAGGGCTGGGCATGCCGTAGTTGATGATGCGCAGACATGCGCTGAGACTGTGACATCTCCGGCGCTTCATAGACGATGGTGAACAGGTGTGGTCGCCGTTTGTGCGGCACGCTTTCCCGCAGCTCGTTTCCTTGGACGAACTACAGTCATGGATCAAGCAAAGACCGGGGCTAGGCGAATGGCACCGCGAGTGTCGCGTTGCTCTCAAGCAACTCTGCCGTCCGGGATCGAACTTGTGCAACTCCATCACAACAAAGGCATTCTATTGAGGATTAGTGGAGGGGAGGTGCGATGACGAACTCGGGCAGAGTCTGGGCGTTGACGAGGAACACCTGACCCGCCTGATCAGGACAACTTTCGGTACGGGACCTATGAACAATCACCAAAGATCCCTGGCCTGGCAGTGCTATCGAGAAGCATTACCTGTTCGGGATAAGCTCTACAGACACAGTTCCAGACAGACTAGACCGACTTGCCCGAGATGCGGTCAGAGTGACGAAACCATTCTGCACGCACTCGTGCAATGTCCAACCATTTCAGACCTGTGGGCTTATGTCGAACGGCTGCTGTCACGTGTGGGACGAATCCGCCTATCGGCCGAGTCTATTGTGAGAATTGCTCCGCCCCCTTCCCTCAACCGGGAAGGCAAGGCAGTTTTCATCATACTAGTGGCCATAGTGAAAGAATGTGTGTGGTGGACCCGAGCGAAAGGATTAGAGACAAACACTTACCTCTCTGGCCAATCGCTCATCAACTTTTTCAAGTACCACTTGAAAAGGAAGGTGAGAATGGAGAGGGAAGTTTTGTCTCGCGAAAGATTAAAAAAAAGATGGGTGAATGTTGCAAAGATGGTGCGTGCGAGTGACGAAACCATTTTGAGCATGACCCTGTAAATCGTAAAAAAGAAAGAGAGAGAGCATTTTGCTCTCATGTGGTTATTTCCTCCCTGACTGAGGTTCCCGTGGTCTTTTCTGTAGGCTTTTCTTCCCACGGATGAACCCAATCTTGTTTTATCAATGTTTCTGTGATACACGATTTCTTTCCTTCTTTTTTTTCCTCTCGAATCCTTTTGATCGCAATCTTACATTTATTTCCTTTTTTCCACCCTCGAAAAGAAAAGCACTACATTTGTATTTGTCCCCTCTGTATTTGGCCCTGTGTGGCTAATAAAAGAAAGAAAGAAAGAAAGAAAGCAAACAAGCAAGCAAGCAAGCAAGCATCCATCCATCCATCCATCCATTCATCCATCCATCCATCCATCCATCCATCCATCCATCTATCTATTTTTCTATCTATCTATCTATTTATCTATCTATCTATCTATCTATCTATCTATCTGTCTGACAGTTATTCTGTCTGTCTACCCCTCTCTCTAACACACACTCCCCCCCCCACATTTGTCTCTCTCTCTCAGCAAATAGCTGTGGATGTTAATGTTACTTTTCTACAGTTGAAGGGAGAGGAAAAATGTTTATCAGTATGTTCAGAGTAGACTGATGCATACATGGAAAGAAAAGTAGATACATATTTCAAAAGAAAAGTAGATAGATACATACACACATTGTTAAATTAAAAGTGGGAGAGAGGAGGGACACAGAGGAAGTGAGATAGAAAGAGAGAAAATGAGAAACAGTAGATACATAGATCGAAAGAAAAGTTGATACATAGATACATAGACACATTATTAAATCAAAGACAAATAACTACAGCAAATATTGGATGTCACTTTCACTTTTCATTACCACACATGGATAAAATTAACTCACAAGTGGCTGAGTACTCCACAGACATGCATATCATTAACATAGTTCTCAGGGAGATCCAGCCTCCCACAGATTATGACAAGGTTGGCCCCTTTCAATTACAGCTACAACTCATTTGACCAGCTGAGTGGATTGGAGCAAGATAAACCTTCAAGTGGTTGAAAGAAAATGAAAAAAGATCCTATATAGGGGCAGGAAAACCTTTTTTAATTGTTAGGGTTACTATGGGTGTTAATCCGGTAACAGTGGCATTTGTGGGTCTCACAGATCTGGAAGTCAACCCCCTCCCTAAACACCAATGCTGTTGTTATCAAACTGAGCATGAGTCAAGGGTGAAGTCACTACATGACAAAATAGCAATTATTTTATCTTAACTTTCACTACTTATACTAAAGACATGACATTTTTTGCCTTACAATATGGAACATTTCCTTTTCTTTCACTCTTTTTTTAAAATGACACACCATCACTTACAACAATGAAGTTTCTGTTTATCTGATCAAAGGAATAGTCTGCTCATAAAATTAACATGCAAGTGGCTGAGTACTCCACTGACAGGCATACCATAACGTAGTTCTCAGGAAAATTGTGACAAGACTGGCCCCTCTGAATTACAGCTACAACTCATTTTTGCCAGCTGACTGGACTGCAGCAAGATGAAGTAGAATAGCTTGCTCAAGAACACAGTGCGTCACCAGAAATCATACTCGTGACTTTACGATCATGGGCCAAATACCCCTAACCACTGAGCCACACACCTTCACTCTCTTAACCGTAGAGAAAAGGAGCGAAGCAGACAGAGAAAGGAGACCCTCAGACATTTAAAATAACAATTAGACTGAAATACGATCGATCTTTCCTAGCTTCTTTATTTTTAACAATGAAGAAGAGGGAAAGTCTTTCAGGTGTTTACATTTCCATTCTGGGAGTTCTAGAATGATCAACTGTTAGTTCTGTCTTTGTAAGAGTTAGCACTTCCTTCTCTAAGCCTAGATTCAAAATCGAATCCAAGAATCATCGGTCGTCAAAAACCAATGCAAGTATAGGCGCGAAATTTAAGGATCTCTTTGTTCTGTCAAAAAGTGATTGATCATCTCCCTTTGACCTGCGACCTCAGCCATGTCAGGCGAAGTTCAACTGGACAAGCGCTGACCTACTTCAGTAGTAACTCGGTTGCAGTATGTCTATCTTTCTAGCTGTTTCAAATATTATAAATACAAGGGAAAAACAGAGAAAGAAACACAATCGCAGCTGACACACCAGCAGACAGATTTATCTCGCCCCGCGTTTTGGAGACGACAGAGAAATGCCTACAGTATCTATCGGCTACTGTTCCGAATGATTCACGCACACACCCACACACACAAACATATTCATCTTTAATATGTGTTCTATACAAGCAATTCGTAGCATTTGCTTACATTTGTATGTAGTGTACTTATAACCCATGTAAATAAATCCCTTTTTAATCATGAAACAGTTTATGTATTTATTTATGTACACACACATCCACTACATTTGGTGACCCCGTCAAACGAATTGCGCCTTCCCCGGAACCAGCTTCATCAACCGCGTCGAAGAATAACAGTTTGCACATCACTCGGCAACGAAACACCTGAGAATTCCGACGAACACAATGGCCCTCTCGGAACAGAATCCAGCGGCCAACATCATACCTCCAATCGACATGGCATTCCAAGCGGTGATTTCTTTGAAAATTCCACCATTCTGGACCCACGACCCTGCATTATGGTTTTACCATATAGAGGCACAGTTTTCCTCTCACCGAATACTGAGCGATGCGTCTCGACTTTCGCATGTTATCGGTTCTCTGTCACCAGAAATAACAAACGTTGTCCGTGATCTTATCATGGCACCACCCGGTTCTGTGTCGTATGACACTTTTAAAACCACTCTGATAAACAGAACATCCAAATCGCAACAGAAACGACTTCACCAGCTTCTGATATCGGAAGAATTGGGTGACAAAACACCATCCCAGCTTCTTCGTAGAATGAAGCAGCTTCTCGGAGATGAGAGCCTCCCGGAAAAAATTTTCAAGCAGCTTTTTCTCCAGCGTCTGCCCTCCAATACCCAGGTTGTTCTTGCTTCTACTAGAGAAAATACATCCATGGAAGAACTGGCGGAGCTAGCTGACAAAATAGCCGAAGTACCGCACAAATATCCAACAGTATCGATGGTGATGCCAGCCACTCCCAGTACCAATCCTTTCCATGCACAAACCAGTTCTTCCGAGATTTCGGACTTGCGTGCATTAATGACGCAGCAAGCTGCTCAAATACGGATGCTCACAACCCAAATACAGGCCCTAAAGCTTAGTTCCCAGCATCGAAGCACCAGCCGATCGCGACGAGATGGCAGACGGTCCCAAAGCCCCAGTGTTACCCGCAACTCACATGTCATGTGTTGGTACCACCGAACATTCGGAACATGGGCACAAAAATGTACGGTACCATGCTCGTTTTCCTCATCCAGTTCGGGAAACGGCACAGCCAGGAATTGAACGCGACGGAAGTTCCTGGCTCGCACCCACACAGTCACCTGTTTTTCGTTTGATATCGGGTAACAGGCACGCGTTTCCTGGTTGACACCGGTGCGGAAGTCAGCATCATCCCTGTCTCCAACACTTCTGGAAAAAGAAAAGAGACACCAGTCTGTCTTCAGGCAGTCAACCATTCACCCATCCCAACCTACGGTGAACAGTCCCTAACACTGAACTTAGGACTACGCCTCACTTTTCAGTGGGTATTCGTCGTCGCTAAACTGCCGACCCCTATCTTAGGAGCCGATTTCCTGCATCATTTCGGTCTCCTGGTAGACATAAAGAACAGACGACTTGTCGACAGCACCACCAAGCTTACTGTGTGTGGTATAGCCGCTCGTATGGCCACAGTCAGCCCAACTGTATTGCTTACAACAACGACTCGTCACAGTTCCATCCTGAAGGAATATCCAGACGTCGCTCGACCAGTATTCCACAACCAGCCGATCAAACACGACGTTACCCACCACATCAAAACCAGCAGTCCACCTGTTGCTGCAAGGCCCAGAAGGTCTTGATCGTCTCCAGGCCGTCAAGCGGGAATTCCAGCACATGCTCGACCTCGGAATCATCCGTCTTTCCAGCAGCAACTGGTCCTCGCCGATACACTGCGTCCCAAAAAAATCATTGACTGACTGGCGGGTTTGCGGCGATTATCGATCGCTGAATAAAAGCACTATTAGTGATGCCTATCCGGTGCCCTTTCTTCAAGACTTTTCGAGCTAGCATCTTTTTCAAAATCAACCTTGTGCGAGCATACAACCAAATCCCAGTGGAACCTGCGGACATCTCGAAGACAGCAGTTACTACACCATTCGGAATGTTTGAATTCCTGCGTATGCCTTTCGGTTTACGCAACGCAGCACAGACATTCCAAAGGTTTATCGACATGGTGACTAGAGGTTTGTCTTTCGTCTATGCCTACATAGACGACATACTCGTGGCCAGTAACTCGGACGAAGAACATAACCAACACCTTCACCTGCTATTCGAACGCCTTCGCAAATTCGATGTTGTTATCAATCCTAGTAAATGTTTGTTCGGAGTTGCTTCCCTTCATTTTCTAGGTCACATCGTCGATAAGGATGGAATTCGTCCCCTTCCCGAGAAAGTCAAGGCCATCGTGGATTTTTCACCACCCACATCTCTCAGCAAATTAAGGGAATATCTCGGTCTAGCGAATTTCTATCGACGGTTCGTACCCCACCTTGCTGAGATAGCGCAACCGCTCATGGATTTGCTACGTCAGCGAACTTGCAAAAATGCAGATATAGCTCTGACCGAAGATCAACTCGCTTCTTTCGCTGCCCTGAAAAAAGCGTTATCTAACGCTACCATGTTGGTTTATCCAAAACCAGACGCCCCATG
Organism: Octopus sinensis; assembly: GCF_006345805.1. Lineage (NCBI taxonomy): Eukaryota > Metazoa > Mollusca > Cephalopoda > Octopoda > Octopodidae > Octopus > Octopus sinensis. The sequence continues at coordinate 74,465,401 of NC_042997.1, forward strand.
ATGTTTACTCGTTGATGCATCCGATTCCGGAGTTGGAGGTGTACTACAGCAGCTTGTTGACGGTATATGGCAACCGTTCTTTCTTTTCTAAGCGGTTAAAACCCGTGGAAACCAAGTACAGCACATTCAGTTGGGAATTATTAGCGGCATACCTGGCCGTTAAGCATTTACGTCACATGCTAGAAGGTACCAATTTTGCCATATACACCGACCACAAGCCATTGGTATATGCATTTAACACCAAGCCGGATCGCCACTCGCCGAGAGAAATCCACCACCTCGACTTCATATCGCAGTACACGACGGATATACGCCACATCAAAGGGCCGACAAACTTAGCAGCCGATGCACTTTCACGCACGCAGATCAATGCTATCCACACCACATCTACAATTGATCTAGCACGTATAGCAGCTGGCCAGGAGAATGACGAAGAACTTCTAAAGCTCCGGAATTCGTCATCTCTGAAATTTCAGCATGTTCCGCTACCATCATCCACAGCTCATATTTGGTGTGATATCTCCACTGGTTACCAACGCCCTTATGTACCACAGAAACATCGTCGAGAAGCTTTCTCTGCTCTGCATTCTCTGTCACATCCTGGTATTCGCTCCACTCAAAAGCTGATATCAACCCGTTTTGTGTGGACCAGTATCAACAAGGATATCAGAGAATGGACCAAGTGCTGTGTTCTGTGCCAAAAAGCGAAAATCCACCGGCACATAAAATCACCAATCGGTTCATTTTCGCAACGTGACGCACGATTTCAGCACATTCACATTGATATCGTCGGACCCCTGCCACCTTCGCAGAACTATTCATATTTGCTTACCTGCGTAGATCGTTTTTCGCGACGGCCCGAAGCCTGGCCCTTATCTGATACATCGGCAGAAACGGTCGCCAAAACGCTGATATCACAATGGGTTTCGCGTTTTGGCACATCCGCAACAATCACCACCGACACAGAGGACGTCAGTTCGATTCCCACCTTTTCACCGAGCTGACTCGTCTCCTCGGGTGTAAACACACCCACACTACGGCTTACCACCCTGCAGCAAATGGCATGGTCGAACGCTTTCACCGCCAACTCAAGGCATCTATCAAAGCAACTCCAGACAGTTCTCACTGGTTGGAACATCTCCCTCTCATCCTCCTTGGAATTCGATCCACGGTTAAGGAAGAACTGGGATATACTCCGGCTGAACTCATTTATGGCACAGCACTCACCTTACCTGGGCAGATGATCGAACCTGTTTCACAAGACTTTCCTGACCCACAATAATATGTGCACCGATTATGGACATCCATGTCGCAATTATCACCTTCAGGCCCCAGACAACAGAACATCGTTTGATGTGTTCCAAAAGACATCAACACCTAGACTCATGTTTTCGTGAGGAATGATGGGATACCATCTCAACTTCAGCCACTATATTCTGGGCCCTACAAGGTTATCAAAAGGAACCCAAGTATTTCGTCCTCGATATTGGAGGTAAACGAAATACAGTCTCGATTGATCGTTTAAAAAAAGCCTTCATCGAGGAGGACTTACATTCAGTTCCCTCCTTTCCTCGAACAGACTCAACAACTCCAGCAAACACCACAGATTCTGCACAACCCCGACACACCAAATCGGGAAGAACAGTTCGATGGCCAGCAAGGTTTGTGCAAGTTTTTCGGGTAAGTTCCGAACTCTTAACTTATCCATCTTCCTAAATGAAATACACACATCAACACATAACTCACATAACTGCATCACCCACATACAAACCCAGAGAAATCAAAGAACATTCGTGAACATAAAGAAAAAAAAATGAAAACAAAAACGTTGTTCCACATCAACGAAAAACTGTCTGTATGAACATTTATGAAACATTTCGCAATCGAACTTTGCCGATGAACATTTCTTTCATTTTTGCATGTACATATGTTTTGTTTTCTCTTTAAAATGTTTTGCCTTCTTGTAAATATATTTTTGCTAACTGTATGTTCACACACATTTACAAGTCATATTCTCATGTGTGCTACCACTCGATCTTTTTCGCCACAGAAAGACACCCACACACACAAACATATTCATCTTTAATTAGACCTCTAGTGGGTCGAGTAATCAATAGACGCACATCTCTTTCAATGCGCCAACATATTTCTGCCTGGGCACAAATACATATTGCCCACCATATAGCACATACAAACAGTAAACCTTTGATTCATATTTTTATTGTTCATTTGTCTGTTACAATGTGTAAATTTTTTCTGTATACACACAAAAAATAACATTTCCAATATCGTTCGATCTCTGTGGCTTTCTCACTAGAAGTGGGGTAGTGTAAGAGTTAGCACTTCCTTCTCTAAGCCTAGATTCGAAATCGAATCCAAGAATCATCGGTCGTCAAAAACCAATGCATGCATAGGCGCGAAATTTAAGGATCTCTTTGTTCTGTCAAAAAGTGATTGATCATCTCCCTTTGACCTGTGACCTCAGCCATGTCAGGCGAAGTTCAACTGGACAAGCGCTGACCTACTTCAGTAGTAACTCGGTTGCAGTATGTCTATCTTTCTAGCTGTTTCAAATATTATAAATACAAGGGAAAAACAGAGAAAGAAACACAATCGCAGCTGACACACCAGCAGACAGATTTATCTCGCCCCGCGTTTTGGAGACGACAGAGAAATGCCTACAGTATCTATCGGCTACTGTCCCGAATGATTCACGCACACACCCACACACACAAACATATTCATCTTTAATATGTGTTCTATACAAGCAATTCGTAGCATTTGCTTACATTTGTATGTAGTGTACTTATAACCCATGTAAATAAATCCCTTTTTAATCATGAAACAGTTTATGTATTTATTTACGTACACACACATCCACTACATCTTCTTTGCCCCACCCCCGGTACTTAATTGCCTTCTTTCATAGTTCTTCATGTCTTTTAGTAAAAGGAGAAAGACCATGTTTTTCCAGGCACGCTTCCTCTACAAACTACAAACAAGCCCCCTCCTTTCCATTTTTTTTTTCATACAAAAACTAATGCAAATTTCGAACGGTGTATAGCTGTGAAAAGAGCCCAGAAAACTGGATAATACCCCACTCTACAAAATGGGTGGGGAGAAAAGTTGCCAAGAAGTGGCTACATGAAATTCAACTCTCTCTCTCTCTCTCTCTCTCTCTCTCTCTCTCTCTCTCTCTATATAATATATATATATATATATATATATATATATATATTATATATATATATATATATACATATATATACACATATACAAAAGGTGATAAAACCTGGAAAGGTAATATAAATGGAATCGTATGAGGAAAAAAACACGTAATAAATCCATGCATATAAACGACAACTAAAAGGTTGAAAATGATAAAAATTAAATAATATGATAACCAGAAAAAAGTCCATTCAGAGTCCATTTCTACAGCCATTTTAAAGGATATCGCCAAATTTCAATAATGCATCAAACATTAAGGAACCAAACAGGCACTGACCTTTTCACCAACAAAATTATCTTCAAGGATGTTTCACATTGTGGTTGTCATAATTCTTTATTGTCTACTAGAGGCTGATCATAGAAGGGACAGCACACACAAAGGGGATAGCATAAAGACAGATGTATACATCAGTGATGAAAAATAAATGAATGAGAAGGATGATATGAATAAAAAGGAATAGATGTAATGAAGGTCTCTTGAACCTCACCATCCAAGTGACCTCATTTAAACAAATGTAGTTTCAAAAAAGTGGTTACCTAAATTTATGGTTTCAAAAAATACTTGGCAGCCTACCTATTATCTGTGTCAATAAACTTCTTTTTCCTGTTTATCTCCTTCAGCCAGATTTCACAATGCGTGTCCAGGCACGTTCAGCTTTTCATAGACATTATTACATGGCACTTTTGGGGGAGGGTTATTTCATGCTCCTGTCTGTCTGCATTTTTCTGTCAGCTGGGGCAGGGTGAGGATTGGTGACTGCAGGGGGAGGGTGGGACACAAAGGGGCTGGGTGAGCATTGGGTGGGAGTAGGATGGGGATTGACAATAACACTTTGAATTCCAATTTTCTTTTTTACCGTAGTCCATCCTCCTTTTGTTGCTTGATCTTCCTCTTCTTTCTCTGTCCAACCTCACATATTTCTGCACCATTCACAGTTTTCTGTGTTTTTTCTTGTATCTTTATGATAGGCAGAGGGCATCGTGCCCTAATGTGGCTCTTCTGGTTACACTTATAGTAACAGGGTGTTCTGCCCTCCACCATGACTCTCAGTTGCACTTCTCTGCTCACAAACCTTTCTAAGTTCTCCGGGGCAGCCTGGATTAACATCTTCAGGCCATGCCCTTACCAAAACCTCAGTGGAAAACGAGTTTCCTGGTGGACCACAATTCAGAAAGGATGGCAGCCACCAGCCAGGCAACATCCACCTCTTAATACTTCTTTGCTTCCTCTGGCCACTTCTGTGAACTTCCTTTTTTCATCCTCTTCCATTGCCTTGTCAATAAGATCAATGCATCTTAACAACTCATCCTCAGATGACATCATATCATTAAAACTGTCTGGTCCATGCATCATAGCACTTCCCCTTCAACCAAGGGGGAAAAGCATCTACAACACTGCCACAAGGCAGCAAAAACAAGTACTGTTACACATACAATGATGTAATGACAATACAAACAATAAATAACCTTTACTCACAAAAATAACGTTCAACACAATAATCCAAAAATTCTGGTTGTCTGTCAGTTTTAACAGGATGGAGAGACATAAATATATATAGTGTCCACTTAATGATAGATGGTAAAAAGTTTGGTGGAATCGGTAGAGATCAGTTCATTGTTCATTCATTAACCAGTGGATAATTATTGAGAGAGAGATGGATACAAGCCTTACTCGGTTTCAATCACAGACAAAAAATCAAGTGGTCCTCTAAAGTGCCTAATTTTAATTTTACCTCTATTTCTATTTTTGTAAATTTTCAAAAAGGTTATAAAAAAAACTTATGGTTACAAAATGGGACTACATCAGAAAACTTATTTAAATGTTTTGACCCATAGGATTTAAGGATAAAGTATGATTCCTTTATACACAATTTACATTTATTCATATTAACACTAAAGTGGGGGGCTTTGGATAAGACAGACCATTCAAGATGGTAACTTACATTCCTCCTCTTTAAATTATGTATATAGGAGGCCAACGTGGTGGAGTTACAATATTTGGCATTCGAGAACAAATTCAAGTGGGCCTTATACCTCCTTTTAAAACCGGTAGTACTCCTGATATAGATCTTAATTGAATCATTATCCCCTTTGACTGTACACTTATACACTACATTTTTTCTTAATCAGAACCCCTTAAGGGGACATAAGTCAGGGGTTCTGAAATTATGGTTAATTCCCGGGACCCCACAAATCTCAATATTGCTATTGCAATCTATTTTGTTTCCTGTATAGTTATTCCCAGTGTTGATCTGTCAATGCCTGGAGATGCTGATGAGTGCAATCATTCAGCATTGTCCTCTGTTATATTACATATACTATTAGCACTAATATTAGAACCTACATTAGAAGACAGTGCCAAATTTATCTGTCCATTTATTTTGCTTCTATTAGAAGATGCAATGATAGACCCCAAGTTTGGCGTCACCGAGTGTGAAAATTTAATCCACAACCTATTACAGAGAGTAATACTTATGACTCTTAGGGAAATTTTCCTTCAATATTTTAAAGAATAAAGCAGGTAAATTTCTAACCCTAAGCGAAAAAAGTGGGGGGGAGGAGACAAACTAGATTTCTGAAGGTTATTTCCATCACTTTTATTATTAACAATATTATTAAAACAATTAACTATCTGTGATTGAAACTGAGTGAGGCTTGTAACAATCTCTCTCTCTCTCTTAATAATTATCCACTGGTTAATGGATGAACAATGGACTAATCTCTACTGATTCCACTAAGCTTCTTACCCTCAATCATTAAGAGGACACTATATATATTTATGTCTTTCCATCCTGTTAAAACTGACAGACAACCAGAATGTGAAATATCCTTGAAGATAATTTTCCTGATGAAAAGCCCATTGCCTGTTTGGTTCCTTAATGTATGATGCATTATTGAAATTTGGTGATGTCCTTTGAAATGGCTGTAGAAATGGATTCTGAATGAACTTTTTTCTGGTTATCGTCATATATTGGGGTTGAAAACGATAAAAATTAAATAATATTAAAATATTATTTAATTTTTATTGTTTTCAACCTTTTCGCTGCTGTTTATATGCATAGGTTTATTCCATGTTTTTTTCCTCATACGATTCCATTTATATTGCCTTTGCAAGTTTTATCACCTTTTGTATATGTATATATATATATATTTATGCTTTTGGGATTTATATGTTGAATGTCCTGGTGTTTTAATGTGTATTTATGTTCAATAATGTGATGATACGGGGATGTTACAAAGATGATTGACTAACTAGGATGTTTGTTCATTATATCCTTTTGAATTTATATATATATTTATGTGTATGTGTTTGTGTCTGTGATTGTCCTACCACCACCATTGCTTGTGTTTGTGTCTCCGTAACTTAGCTGTTTGGCAGAAGAGACTAATAGAATAAGCACAAGGCTTACAGGGAACAAGTCTAGGGGTTGATTTCAAGGGTGGTGCTTCAGCAGACAAATGACTGAAACAAATAAAAGAATAAAAGAAAACCAGAAGAACGTTCCATACCACTAAACCAAGAAGGGTCTTTGAATATGTACGATGTATTTTAAGGCTAAATAGTAATTGTGTTTTGGTTGGATTATATAGTTATTGGTTTTACACTTCTTTCTATATTCTGTAACTGTCACAGTGTAGAAACATTTCTCTTGGCACCAGCACACAATTTACAGATGCTTACATTTTTTATATTTCGTTTTTGGATTTGGTTTGCAAGATTCGTTATATAAGTTCGTATATTGAAGCATATTCTGTTGTGTCTGGGGTGAGTCATTTTCTTTTTGTGCCTTATAATTTAACACACTCACCGGTAAAATTTCCACTTATTTCTTATTTTCATTTTCCTAAAATTTTCATTGCATCTTGCAACCTTTTCTGTCCGTTATTTACACTGTGTTCCTTTCTGTTTGTCTGTGCACATGTGTATGTGTTCCTATGCATGCATGTACATATGTATGTATGCGTGTATGCGTGTATGCATGTATGTATGCATGTGTGTGTATGTATGTGTGTGCATATGTATGCATGTATTCTGCATATTCATGTGCTTGCATGTCCGTGTTTGTGTATTTTCTATGTATGTGTGTGTGTGTGAGCATGTGTTTGTATATGTATGCACCTGTCTTCTTGTGTGTGCATGTCTGTATGTGTGTGTGTGTGTGTTTTGCAACTATGTACTATGTTTGTATGTATGTATGTGCATCGCTATATGTGTGGACCCGTGTCTTCATATATGTCCTTGTGTGGAGTAATGTGTGTGTGTATATATGGTCATGTGTTTCAGTCTCCATTTGCATATGTGTGCTTGTCTGTTCTTATAACCTATGTACCTATCCGTCTGTATGTCGATCTGTTTATTTTCATATCCATATGCTTACATACAAACAAAAATAAAAACCAAAAAAAAAACAAAAAAACAATAAATACATATGCATACACACACACTCACACCCACACACACACATACATTCATCTATTTACATAACAGTCCACTAACTATTCTACTCTACCTGTGTAAACTGTGGGTATGGAGGTATGATATCTACTATGTATATTTCCTATTTAGTATTGGAGAGGTTTCATTTATAAGGACGTACTCCCGTATTTGTCTGAGTGTTGGGTCTTTTGGGTGCTTGGATAAGATGTGGATGTCAAATTGACCCAAGTTGCCTCCATGGTGGTCTTTGGCATGCTGGTAGAGAATGGAGGACTGTTTTTTGTCATCATATTGTCTCAAATGTTCATTTAGTCGTTCTGCAATGCTCCTAGACGTCTCCCCTATGTACATCATGTTCATGTCTTTAAAAGCACCTTCTATGCATCTTATGCTGTAAACTACATTTCGAGTTCTACAGTTAATGCAGGGCTAATCCTACATACCATGCAGTTATCATTGGTGCATATGGTATTCTCAAAGGGGTATGTCCTACATCGTTGTAATCTGATGGACTTCCCTGGCTTTTCAACAATTTTAATGATGAGTTTGGTTTCCTTCAGAGCTTTTCTAAATCTACGGGCTAGTTCTCCATGGGCTATGGCCTCTACAAACATCACTCCTTGATATTTGTTAGTTTTATACCACGTGTTCGCCCTGTTTGTCACAAGCTCTTTGTATTCTATTCCATTCTTTGTTTCTATATCTAGGGCAGGTACCACTGATATCATTACGTATAATGTTGTTTAATTTCTTTCTAGCCCCCCTCTGTATACTCAAACCCTATCTTTCTGATCATATCCAGAGAACTGCATGCGGTGCATGAAGTTCTGTATATGTTTTTCATTTCATAGAGTTCACATAGTGGGGACACATTGTACATTATTCTAACTAATTCTGCTATCAGTATGTTAATTTTCATGTTGTTTAACAAAGCTTAGTTCTTGTGAACAACATATTTTGGGTTTCATGTAATAGGAGTGGAGGTGCTGCACTCTATCAAAGTCTCTAACCAAAGGAACGCAGTATAAATAATGGACAGAGTCAATACTATTGAAAAGGTTGCAAGAAGCAACAAAAATTTTAGGAAAATAAAAATAGGTAAATAAGTGGAAATTTTACTGGTGAGTGTGTTAGATTATAAAGCACAAAAGGAAAATTACTCTCCTCAGACACAACAGAATACATTTTTTATGTTTTCCATAAAGTTTTCACAGGTCAAGCTAGTTGACTATTATTACAAAAGCTTTTCTGAGATATGTTAAAATGCTTGAAAAATGTCAAAATACTATTTTTTGAAGATATACATCTCCTGCAAAACAGGGAGTGTTTCTAAACAAAAATACTACCACCATAGTCCAGACAATGTTAACAACAAATAAAATGAATGAACATAGGCTTAACAGGCAGAAAAGATTGGAAATCTCTCACAGCCTATGAAGCTCCAAGTTACCATGTCTTGACCACCATCATCATTCTACTATTACTACTACTACTACTAATACTAATACTAATAATAATAATAAAATAATGATGATGATGATGATGATGATGATGATGATGATGATGATGATGATGAGGAGGATGATGATGATGATGATGATGATGATGATGATGGTGGTGGTGGTGGTGGTGGTGGTGGTGATGATGATGATGATGATGATGATGATAATAATAATAATAATAATAATAATAATAATAATAATAATAATAATAATAATAATAATAATGATTTCAAATTTTGGTAAAAGGCCAGCAATTTCGGGAGACAGGTAAGTTGATTACATCAACTCCAGTGTTCAACTGCTACTTATTTTATCAATCCCAAAAAGGATGAAAGGTGAAGTTAACATTGACAGAATTTGGATCCAGAACATAAAGACGGATGAAATGCCACCAAGTATTTTGCCCAATGTGCTAACAGTTCAGCTAGCTCACCTGATGCCACTGCCACTATGGCTATGATGATGATGACAGCAACAGCAATGCCGATGACAACAACAACAAACTTCAAACAGATTCAAACCCAGAAATTTGGGGACAGTGTTGTTTGTCAATTATATTGACCTCAGTACTTGACTGTTACTTTATTTTATTAATCTTGGATGAATGGAAACTAAAATTGACTTAATTGGTATTCTGGACTTAGAACAGAAAGATCTGGAACAGCTACTGCAAGACCTTTTTTCAATGTTCTAACAACTCTGCCAATCTAAAAGCCTTTAAAAATAACACTGAAAGTATATGAAGAGGATGTGGTAGAAATTTTGTAACACATAAGAACAGCTGCTGCATAAGGTAAACATAGAAAAGGAGAGTTAACAGAGATCTGTTTTAGGATTTAGTTAAGGAGAAAATAGTCTTAACAATACAAATGCAAAAATATAATATCAGAGAGGAAAATCTATGATAAAACCATTAATTAAATCAAACACTGTTCAAATTTTACTCCCAAAGTTAGCTTACCTCAGGCATGTTCATGTCATCCACAAAATAGATAAGTTGCTTATTGCCAATAGGTCCATAATTACGACCAGCTTTCTTCTCTAAAGGTTTTTCCAGGATATCCTGCAGCAACTGAGATGTTGTGTAGAAATTAAAAGGTACATTGACAGTCATGTAGGTTTCTGGTAATGATATCAGCTTATCCTGCATGAGGACAGATTTACCACTTCCAGCTGTACCAACAAGCATCACAGGTCGTTTGGCAGTAATGAGAATATCCAAGAAGTATCGAATACATGTAGTTTCAGTTATTGGCACCAATGTAGACTAAAACAACAGAAATATTAAAAATCTCATTACCAAACTGAACACCTTTAAGATAAAATACCTGCTAAAATCAATCTTCTTCCATTTCTATATGAGTGATATCTTATTACTTATAAAAAGAGGTTGAAAAGAGAGAAGTGTTCAAGTCAAGAAAAGAGATGGAGAAATGTGGAAGGGCAGTAAGAGAGAGAGAAGAACTTTCTTTTCCTTCTTTATCACATTCATTCTTCTGTTTTCTCATCACTCCCTCTTGCAAACACACACACAGCATGTCAACCAGTCAACTTTTTAAGCTAAAACTAACTGGAAAACTGAACTATCCCCATCTTTTAAATTCTGAGCAGATGATAATTTTTAATTGGGGTTATATTTAATAATTATAAAAATTAATGTTTAAATTCACCTCTAATTAATGTCACTCTTATGAACTTCAAAGATATAGTATTTGACTTGTTGAAAAATTACTACCTCATAGCATTCAGGTTATTATTTTGACTGGTTGTTCTATGTGAGAAGATGCCTTTATAGTCTGACTATAAAGGCATCTTCTCACCATCTGACTCAAAAATACCTAACTTATATATAAAAGGCTGCCATTTCATAAAATTCAACTTTGCTGTCCCCATAAATAAATCACAGGGTCAAATTTTATCTGTTGCTGGGGATAACTTTTTGCTGCATGAATGAGAATTGGAAGGTAATACATTTTTTTCTTATGCTCCAGGAAATTGTTTATGAATAAGACAAAAGATGATATAGTGCAGAAAAATGACAAGCCTACAAATAATACATGAATTGTTTCATGTTTTGTATAGCAAAACCATTTTATATATGTTTCTACTTGAGTAACACTGGATAAGCCAATGAGCAAGGCTCTACAGGGTATCATGACTTGTCAAAAATACCAAAATCTATTTCAAAATATTCTACTGCATTATGATCCAAAGAGATACCACTCTGTGGTATCTAAACATGACAAATATCATCCAAATCTTACATCAATCACAACTAGCATGTATTAGGCAATGAGGAAGACTTAACTATTATAATTAGACCCGATAAGAATAGCAACTTAAACGACACACACACAGTGGTAGTAAGATAAAGGCTTCTGAATGAAAAAGTACATGAAAACTGTTGAAGAAAATGAAGCAAATATGTTCAGCTAGATGTGTTATGTTAGCAGAATAAAAATCATAGTACAAATGGGCTGAGAAAAAACAACGAAAAAAAAAACGCCCTGAGTAAAAGACTAGTACATATGCATATAAATTATGACAGATGGATAAAGGAATATGGATGAGAAAATAAGCATGCTTAAAGTGAAACAACTCAGTGGTAGGTAAACAAAGGTATTAACAAATAGAAGAGGGGAAATGGAAAGACAGAGGTAGGAGTGGTGAAAACTAACTTCAGAATGTTGAATCTCACAAGAATCAAAACTATGTTAGAGAGAACCTATGTAACACTTGCAAGCATAGTGAAGTGAGCATAAAAATGAATTAAAGGAAGTCATTATGATGTAGTTAGACTTGATAGAAACCACTGCCTTATTCTATCTCCCTAAATTCATATTCTATACATATATATACATGTGCCAATGAGGGAGACCTCCATATGGTTGCTAGATATTGTAGAAATAGCAGTCAAATTATCTTCAAACTTCTTGCTTTATGTTACTTTGATACAATACTACAGTTGAATACTTCAGCCAGTGGGTTTATATTTTTCAGAGATTTAGTTATTTATCCTAGGAGGGTCACAGCCACAACCTAGTGGTAGGATCAGAATTAGGTTTAGGTAAAAGAATATATGAATTGTTGGAACAATTATTCTTAAAGATGGAAGCTTCTACATACAGGAATAGGCTTCTACATACAGGAATAGGCACAGGAGTGGCTGTGTGGTAAGTAGCTTGTTTACCAACCACATGGTTCCGGGTTCAGTCCCACTGTGTGGCTCCTTGGGCAAGTGTCTTCTACTATAGCCTTGGACCGACCAAAGCCTTGTGAGTGGATTTGGTAGACGGAAACTGAAAGAAGCCTGTCGTATATATGTATATATATATATATGCGTGTGTGTGTTTGTGTGTCTGTGTTTGGCCCCCTAGCATTGCTTGACAACCGATGCTGGTGTGGTTATGTCCCCGTTACTTAGCAGTTCGGCAAAAGAGACCGATAGAATAAGTACTGGGCTTACAAAAGAATAAGTCCCGGGGTCGAGTTGCTCGACTAAAGGCGGTGCTCCAGCATAGCCGCAGTCAAATGACTGAAACAAGTAAAAAGAGTAAAAAAGAAAAATACAGATTACCACTCAGTCATAACATTTTAGGAACAACTACTGAGATAGTGTAAGATATCACATCTTGCACATCAATGCAGTAGTTTTAATGCAGTTTTAATTTAAAACCAAGTGAGTTGTAGACGAGCACCTTAAACTTACAGCAACTGCACATACCATATGCTTTCAAATGCAAAAATTAAAAATGTATAAAAGGTGCTAAAGAACATAGTAACTAAACAGTTAATGTATTTAGTTAAAAGTGCAATATTATAAAAGGAATGTTTTATATTATAAAAGGAATGTAAGATGTTTAAATGAAAGCTAATCATACCTTGAGAGGAATATCTGGATCAAACTCAAATGGATTCACTTTCTTAGACCAGTGCTCAAATTTTTTTGTCTCTGAATCAATGAAGTAATCAAACACAGTACCTTGGGCAGGAAACTTTATTGATTTGAATTCTGTTATCCACCACTTTGAAAATTCATTCCTATAGTCCACAAGCTAAAATACAATTTATATCATGATATTACTATCTGAACAAAAACCCATCTTTATCATGATTATCATATGATGATAGTAGTAATGTTGAAAGTAATGATGTTGATGTTAGAGAGAGATTTTGATGTGAAGTTATGCCTTTCATTTCCTATGAATTGTCTCAGAAAATGCAATATTTTAAATGTATCCTCTTGTATTTAAAAATAGTTAACCCATTAGCATTTAAGCCAGCCATATCAGGCACAGATATTCTATCTGTTTTATGTTCAAATTGGCTAGATCCAGCCTTCTACACCTATCTTACAAAGGTATTCTAAAAATAGACCATTACATCATTGAAATCTGAAAAGCTATGAGATAATACATGATATTTTCAAATCAATGTAAATAAATAAACATTATATTTGATAGAGTTATCTTAAAACAAAAGGATTAAAAGTGCTTTGTTTCTTCTCTAAATAAAGGTTTCTAGAAGTTTTTTAAACAAATTGTTTTATGCATACTTTTTAGTTACTGTCATTGACTGCTATTAATTAGATTAAAAGTAGATGAGGTCAGTCAAGCAAGGAAGCAGAAAATTTTACCTGGTCACGAAACATGGTACTTCCAAAAGCCCATATACATGCAAACACAAAATAATACTCATAGACTTCTTTGGTTGAATCTGGTGGTACATTATGTGGTGTGATTAAGCATTCCAGTAAATAGCACAGCATTTGCACATGACTAAATTCTGTGATTGGAATAATTTTTTTAAACCGAATTCGCAAAATATCCAAGCAAGGAGGTATATACTTATCAAAAAGTATTGTCAAAATGGCTTTCTCTGATTGTATTTCTCTAGCATCAACCCAACTTTGAACATAGCTGAAAAATAAATAAGTAAATTAATTTTGTTTGAAATTTATAGAATGTATAAATGTGAAACAAAATTTGTTCTAAACTTCAATAAATTATTAAAAAAAATATACATATAATCTCTTTTATCTCACCACTGCTGGCAAAACCATCATCTACAAGACAACAGTGTCTTCTTAAATGAGAGGTATTGCATAAATCATTTCAATATGATTAATAACTATCAGTAACATCTGCATGTGTGTGCAGATGTAAATGTATTTGTTCAGAAATGCACATATGCATTAGCATGCAAGTGTGTGTGTATGTAAATCTGTATGTGTGCATGTACATGTGCATAAGTGCTTTAAGCCAAATCAAAGATTTGGTCAGTGATTTATGTTTTATCTTTTTCTTCTTAGTGTTACAATTTTTTTGGCACTATTCATTTGCAGTACTTACCCCACCAGAGTAAAGAGGTATCTCTCTACCAAGTCTGACTTTGTCTGAAGAAGCAGCTGAATGCAGTGGAAACTCCACTGGATTGGCCAAAGAAATTATATATATCTATATTTACATTCAAGCCAACAGTGACAAATCAATTTGAATTCAGAGATTTATTCTCCAATATTGGTTTTCCTAATCATGACTTCATTTCAAAACAGAAGCCCAATCTACCCCCATTGTTTCTGTGAATGGAACAAAAGTCATAGACACTTTCGTTTACCTTGGAAGCACACTATCAAGAGATGGTGGTTTTGATTCAGAGGTATACTATCAAATAGGGAAAAGAAGTGTTGTATTTGGAAAACTGGAAAAACAAGTATGGGTGGATAGAGGTATATCCTTGCAGACAAAATTCAGTGTCTATAAAATGTGTGTGTTGACTGCACTTCTTTATTCAAGTGAGATGTGGACCTCTCACAGGCATCATATGAAAATGCTCGAGAAATTTCGCTAAAAGTGCCTGACGTATCTTGAGAGTCAAGTGGGAATGTTTCATACTTCGGAAGTTTTGCACATGGTACATTGTGACTCAATTGAACATGTCATCCTGGCTCAAATGAGATAGGCAGGACATGTTATTAGAATGAAAGATGGGCGATTGCTAAACTATCTTTTTTATGGTGGGCTCAACTCTGGTAAGCAATCGCAACATCAGCCAAGGACAACATACAAAGACTGTGTGAAGGAAAGCCTGAGGAATCTATTGGGTTGGTGCATAATTATTGCAGCTTTTTTTTGGTGCATAATTATTGCAGCAAATTTTATTCAACAAAAACAATAACGATATTTAACAAAAACATCTTTAAATGACAGTCTGACCATCTGCCAAGCAAATGGGAAGCAGTAATTGAAGTAGATGGTGAATATGCTCCGGAATAATCACTTAAAAATGTTTTTGTTACATATTGTTATTGTTTTTGTTGAAAAAAGCTGTAATAATTATGCATCAACCCAATAGATATGAACATGAGTGATTGGGAAACTGATGCTCTGGAACGGAACAAATGGAAAGATACTGTTAGGACTGGTTGCAACAGCTGGGAAGAAAAGATGATTCAGTGCTCTGAACTTAAAAGGGACTGTCAGAAAGAAACAATTGGAACTGAAATCAACAGTGGATATATATGTATTATGTGTCATCATGTTTTGTTGTCGAAAGCAGGATACATGAATCATATGAAATCACATGAAAATCGAAATGCCCAACCATCACTTACAACTTGTGTCATATGTCACAAAACTTGTGATAATATCTGGACTTAAAAGACATATGCTAGTTCACAAAAACATTCCTTCAGAATCAGATTCCAAAGGGCAAAGATGTAGAAGAAATTTGAGTAATATCTGTCACGACAGCTATCAACTGTTAAGATGAAGCAATCATATGTATGTGTGTGTGTGTATACAAGTACATGGTATCAGGTTCAGTCCCACTGTGTAGCACCTTGAGCAAGTGTTTCTTGCTATAACACCAAACTGACAAAAGCCTTGTGAGTGGATTAGATTTATAGAAACTGAAAAACACCTGATGTATGTATATATGTATCAGTGTTTAACATCCACCTTCCATGCTGGCATGGGTGGGAATGTGTGTGTATGTATAATGTATATATTTATGCATTTGTTTATGTTTGTGTCCCTTTCTCTTGACACTATATAATTATTGCAAGTGAATGTCATACATTTCCAATATACAGTGTATATACATATCTGGTCATGGGGAAGTATTATCTTGTTTAGAAGCAGGTGAATGTTGGTGAAGGGAAGGGCATCAAGTCATACAGAATCTGCCTCTCAAAACTCAATTCAACACATGTAAGCATGGAAAAGTGATTGTTAAAACAATTTAATATTCTATTATCTATATATAGCAGTTCTTGATTTCTTCCTTTTTGCTCCTCTGGCAATAGATTCTCTTTTTGCAGAAAATTATATAATTCATCTGTAAGTTACAACTTACAAGAGTAATAGTAAGCAATTAATAGGTCTATAATTGGTGACTTCCCCTCTCTTTTCTTTGTCTTTCTGCATCAGCACTGTCTTTCCTGTTATCATCCATGTTGGTGTTCCATTTTCTAAGCAGTCAATAAAAAACCTGCTCATATATAACTGTGTATACTTGAGAAATTCTTGAACCAGAAACCTTGGACACCATCAGTTAGGTATTTTCTTGATCATCTCTTTTACTTTCTTATCCATGATTGTTATATTTTCTTGTGTCACTACATCTTCAATTTCTCTTAAAATCTTTCTGCTTTTATATTATGTCGTACTTATTGTTATTACTAATATTCTTATTTAAGGTGGTGAGCTGGCAAAATCATTAGCACACTGGGACAAATACTTGACAGCATTTTGTTCGCCTTGACATTCTGAGTTCAAATTCCACCAAGGTTGACTTTGCCTTTCATCCTTTCGGGGTTGATAAATTATGTACCAGTTGAACACTGGGGTTGATGTAAATCGATTGATTTACCCTCTCTCCAAATTTGCTAGCCTTGTGCCAAAATTAGAAACTATTATTATTATTATTATTTATAATAATAATAATTAAGGTGATGAGCTGTCAGAATGGTTAGCACACCAGGAAAAATGCTTAGTGGCATTTTGTCCATCTTTATATCCTGAGTTCAAATTCCACCATCATCAACTTAGCTTTTCATCCTCTTGAGGGTTGATAAAATAAGTACCAGTTAAGTAGTGGGGTCAATGTAATCGATTAGCACCCCTCCCCTAAAATTTCAGGCCTTGTGCCTATAGTAGAAAGGATTGTTGTTGTTGTTGTTGTTGTTATTATTATTATTATATGTTTGACTTTTGCTTTACATTTGCACAAGCTGGCTCCAAGTCTCACCCAGAGACCTCAAGAGACAAGCTGGAAGTTCATGTTGGTGTTATGCCTAGGGTGCCATATATTTGGTTTTGTACTTAGTGTTGTACTAGTGAATGCCTAAAAAAACCATACGAAAATTATATTTGTTTTAAAACTTGAGATTATAAAGAAAGTATTTTGCGTAGGATATGAGCAGTTCCCATGAGCACTATCTTTTGAATTTCTGCCATTTTGGGGTTTCCTGGTATCTGAGTTAGGTAGCAATCAGCCCCTTTTGCTATCATTCCCAGGGCACCTATGACAACAGGTATTGTTTCAGTCTTCAGGTTCCACATTTTGCTGATTTCTATTTCACGATCTTTATATTTGCTCAGTTTCTGGTAGGTCTTGACAGATACGTTTATATCGATTGGGACAGTCATATCAATGAGGAGGCATGTTTTTTGTCTGAAGTCTTTTACTATGATGTCTGGCCTATCTGTGTCTATCTTCCTGTCAGTTAGAATGGTGAAGTTCCAGAGGAGTGAGATGTGGTCATTTTCAAGCACTGGAGTTGGTTTGTGTTCCCACCAGTTTTTTTCATGGGGCAAGTCCAGGCTTCTGCAAATTACCCAGTGAATATATTGTGCAGCTCTATTATGCCTGTTGAGATACTCTGTACGCGCAAGAAGACTGCACTTGGAGACAACATGATCAATGGTTTCATTTTGTTGTTGACATACATGACATCAACAACAACAACAACAACGACAACACACATTCACAACAACAAACAACAACAACACTTTCGACACCACTACTGCCACTGCCAAACACACAAACACACACAGATGCACTTACATCAATAAATACAAGAAACCAGGAACTGGCTGAGTATTTGAAAAACACAACCAGTACAAGTATAACAGATTTTGTTATACCAAGACACAACACACCACCAGCACACATTCTCACAATAAAAATAAACACAAAAACATACAACGAAATTAAACAAATATTCCCTAACGATGTGGGATCGTTAGGGAAAAGTTTCTCTAAGAAACTGTACAAAAATATAGTGGAAGCACCCGTGCAAAAGCACAAGGGAGCCACCCCCACCACAAACAACAGTAAGTAGAGCCTTTTTCTTCCCCCTTTTTTTTTTTCTTTTTTTTTACCCTTACTTTTGAAGTATGGCAAATCTTAGAATCGGTTGCTTGAATGTGAGAGGCCTCGGGTCACCTTGGAAACAGGGTCACCTGTTAAACGACCTGAGGTTTCATGATGTGGATGTAGCAGCCATCAGTGAAACCAGGCTCTCCGACCCGCAGGAACTCGCAGCCCTTTTCGGCGGATACGAGATATTTCTATCTCCGTGTCGGCCGGGAGCGGGCGGTGGTGGTACTGCGGTGTTGTTTCGGAAGGGCCTGGACTTGAAAATAAGGACAGTCTTCTTGGATCCGGAAGGTAAGTTGGTGGTCCTCGACGTGGACGGTAGTGACGGCGGTGCTTTCAGACTGCTGGCTGCCTACGCTCCGACAGGAGCAGGGCAATCGGATTATTTCAAACGTCTGGAAGTTTTCCTGGAAACGTCACGCACTCTAGTGCTAGTTGGGGATTGGAACGCAGTCTTAGACGAACGTTTCGATCGGGTGGGCAGAGGGGGAGAGGGGGGGTGCAAGAGGGGGAGAGGGGGAGGGTGCAAGAGCCTCGCCAACCTATTCGGCCGCTTTCAGCTGTCCGACAGGTTTCGACTAGACAACCCGAATGTGCCAATGTGGACTTGGACCAATCGCATCGGGTCGTCTAGATCGTACTTAGATAGAATGTTTTGTAGGCCAGCGGATAAGGACAGCGTAGGGTGTCCACAATTCCACCTAGTCGAATATACGGACCACTAATTAGTGATCTGTACGGTCGACTTAGAATAGGCTACATAGACAGGGACCCGGCTACTGGAAGCTGAACGCGTCGTTAACGGCGTGCAAAGCTTACAGAGACCGGATTAGTTTACTAGTTAAGCGGGCGCTCACGGGGGCAATCATCAACAACAGCTGGTGGTTTGCCCTCAAGAGAGCAATTAGAGTAGAGTCGATTAGGTATAGTAAGACTCTAGCTATTGAACGTAGGAAGAGAGAGCGGGATTTAGTTAAGAAACTAGACGAGGCTCTTGACACTGGCATCGCGACCGACGTGTTGGCCAACACTTCGACGACAAACACGAAGGCTGCATTGTCAGAGCTAAGGCACGTTCGCTAAGCGGGGAGGGGACTAGAGCCGCTCAATGGGCCCGCGTGGCGGAGGCGAAGCGAGGCAACAAAGCAACCATTCGGTCTTTGGTGGACCAGAACGGGCGCGAGGTTACCGAACTGAAGCAGATGTGTACGGTGCTTCAGCGGCACTTTGCTCAACTGTTTGGGATGAGCGGTGGAACGGACAATGGTGCAGACTTCGGTGTGTACCTGGACGGCCTACCGCAACTCTCGGACAGCGAGGCAGAGTGCTGCGAAGGAGCGATATCTGCCTGGGAAGTGGGAGAAGCGATGAAGAGTTGCACGAGAGGTAGATCGCCGGGTTTGGATGGTCTGCCCTACGAGCTTTACTTTTCAATGCCAGACTTGTTTGCGGGCCTGTTGGCAAACGTCTACTGCAACTGGCAGCAAAACGGGAGAATTCCTGCTTTTGTCTGTCGAGGGGTGGTGGCTTTGCTGAAGAAGGACCCAAACAAGGGGGACGTTATAGGGAATTTCCAGCCCATCACTCTGCTCAATGCAGAGTTGAAGATTTTGGCCAAGGTGCTAGCCAAGAGATTGGCACTTGTCGTGGACAAGCTGGTCGGCAAGACGCAGACATGCGCCGTGCCGACCAGGTCGATACACGACAACCTCCATCTCATGCGCTACATCATAGAGAGGGTGGGTAACGACGCTGGCGCGGGTGGGCCTTTGATCAACTTGGATCAGAGTAAAGCCTTCGATAGGGTCGACCATCGGTACCTGGCAGCTGTCCTCAAGGCAGCCGGCTTCGGTCCAGTCTTCCGCAGGTGGATCGCTGCTTTATACAGCAACATCTGCTCGGTGATACGGGTGAACGGTCACCTTTCGGAACCGTTCGACATCTCGCGTTCGGTCCACCAAGGATGCCCTCTCTCCTCCCTCTTGTACATTTTGACTCTCGAGCCATTACTGCGCAAGTTGGAGGCTTTGAGGGGTATCCCGCGCGATCTAGGAGGCGGAAACAGCGTGTCTGCTTATGCCGACGACGTCACCGTGGTGGTGACGAGCCACAGGCACATTGGCCTGATTGGCGAGACACTAAACCAGTACGAAGTGGTGACAGGGGCAAAAATTAACGCGGAAAAGTCTGTGGGCTTGCAACTGGGCACCTGGAGAGGCAAGCCCATGCCGTCCAACAGCGTCGTAGGGCACTGGACAGACGGACCCGTTAAACTGCTCGGGGTCTGGTTCGGTCCGGACCTCCAGGTGGATAAGAACTGGGAAGAGGTGACGAGCAGGGTGGCACGTCTCACCCAGAAATGGGCCGAGAGGAAGCTGTCTCTGAAAGGTCGAGCGGAGGTGGCGAATGCGTACATCGCATCCGTCATCTATTACCGCTTGACCGTCATCCCTTGTCCCGACCGCTGGTTGGCCAACCTGGTACGCCTGCTCTTCGACTTTTTGTGGAAGGGTCAGGTGCCACTGGTCAGGCGATCCATCTGCTGTCAATGACCGCTGAACGGAGGCCTTGGAATGCCGTGGTTTCTGTTGCGCAGACCTGCGCTCAGGCTGCGGCATCTCAAGCGCTTCCTAGACGGTGAACAGGTGTGGTCGTCTTTTGTCAGACGCGATTTTCCGCAGCTCGTCTCTTTGATGGAGCTGCAGACCTGGATCAAACGTAGACCGAGAAAGGGCGCTTGGCACCTCGAGTGCCGTCAAGCCCTCTCTGCCCTCCGTCAGGTGGGCAATGCGATCGGTTACAGCTCCACTCTAGTGTTCTATAGAGGGTTAGTGGAGGAAAAATACGACGACGTTCTCGGAGAAACTCTAGGCGTTGAAGATGACGAACTGAGCGGTCTGTTCGGGAGGACTTTCGGGCCGGGGCTGATGGATAATTTCCAGAGGTCGCTCGCCTGGCAGTGCTACCGAGGGGCTCTGCCTGTTCGAGATAAACTCTACCGGCACGGAAGTGCCGTCAGCCGGGCCTGCCCGAGGTGTTGCCAGGACGACGAAACCGTTCTGCATGCACTCGTCCAGTGCCCGAGTATTGCTGAAATATGGGTTTATGTAGAACAGCTACTGTCACGTGTAGGACGGATCCGACTATCGGCCGAATCCATAGTGAAGATTGCCCCGCCAACCTCCTTTAACAAGGAGGGCGAGGCCGTTTTCTTGTGCCTAGTGGCTGTGGCGAAAGAGGTAGTGTGGTGGACTCGTTTGAAAGGGCTAAAGTCAGACACTTTCCTCTTTGGTCAAGGCCTCATCAACTTTTTCAAGTTTCACTTGAAAAGGAAGATGAGGTTAGAGAGGAAAGTGCTGTCCAATGGCAAGTTTTATGAAAGGTAGGTGAATTGTGCGAGACTGGCCAGTATAAATGGACCAGTTCTCAGGTTTCGCCTGTGATTTCAAAAAAGTAATACAAAAGGAGAAAAAAGGGACTCTCTACACCCCATTTTTGACCAGGCTCCCGTTGGCTTTTGTAGGGTTTTTTCCACCAGGAACCTTTCGAAACGTCTCCCCCTTTTGGGAGTTTTTCATTGTTAAATGTTTTAAATGTTATTAAGTTTTTACTCGATGTTTTTCAAAAACGGACAAAACCCTTTGTAACCTTTCGTCCTGTATTGTCCCTTCATGTTTCAAATCATGCGTGTCAGCCCTTGTGGCCAATAAAAAAGAATTAATTATTATTATTATTATTATTATTATTATTATTATTATTATTATTATTATTATTATTATTCCTTGTGCTATTATTAATATTCTTGGTAACCTTGTTTGTGGAATTATATTCAGAACTACTAATAATATGACTGCTTACACCATTATTATTACAAGGTCTTCCAGATCTAGGCATAAAAGTAATTTTTTCCTTGTAATTAGCCCTATCGAGTGCCTCATTAGAGTACTGAGAATGTTGCCTAAAGATATTTTCATTGACTGATAGATAAAGAATTCAAGTGGAGACCCTTTTACAATAAAATTTATTGTACTTCTAGAGTGACTAGAGTAATGTTTTTCTTAAATATTATCATCCAGCTTGTGGCATGGGTAGATAACCCAGAGATAAGGTCCAAGGTGACATTGGAGAAGTTAGCTATATTAAGATTATTTTCTACAGTAATACCTAGTTCATAAATGTGAAAAAATGTTCATAATCTCTTCTTAATTCTTTCAATAAATACTTTTAGTGTTAGGAGTTATAAACAACACATCACCTTGGTACATACCACCTAAGAGATCAAGGAAACTATACTGTAAGCAGCACAATAAATATATTGTAAATGAGATTTGTGACTTGTACAGAGTCACCAAATCCAATCATAATACTGAAATTATTAGTCCTGTTTTTTCTCATCCATAATTTCCCATCAAACTCAGTAGCTGAGTGTCTAACATTTCGAAAGATACCAATATCCCTACATGTTAAAGAAGAATTTTTCATTGCAAAACTTAGAACCTTTATAGTAATACTGGAAATGGCTACCAATATTCGACTGTGAGAAACTGTAGCTAAATTTGCATTGAATATGCACAAACCAACCAATCATATCAGAAGTGTTGAACCACAGGTAAAAACTGAAATTATCAGAAATAGAGGGAATAATATAACAGCAAATGGATACTGTGTCAATTCACAACAGCTATTTCCAATGAATTAATAATTGATTAATGGAGATATTATATCATTAGAAAAAAAAACGTTTTCATCAGATAAATACATGAATCACAACATTTAGAAACATTCAAAAATTAACAGCATATACACCTTCATGATTCTACAAGACTTGGTGGTGCCTTGCCATTTAAGTACCTGGTTCACTTGAGCTCTAATCTTTTGTGTGTATATATATATAATATATATATATATATATATATATATATATATATATATATATATATATATATATATATATATGTGTATATATATATATATATATATATATATGTATATATATATATATATATGTAATATATATATATATATATATATATATATATATATATATATATATATATATATATATATATATGTGTATATATATATATATATATATATATATATATATATATATATAATATATATATATATATATCATCATCATCATCATCGTTTAACGTCCGCTTTCCTTGCTAGCATGGGTTGGACGAATGACTGAGGGCTGGCGAAGCAGATGGCCGCACCAGGCTTCAATCTTGATCTGGCAGAGTTTCTACAGCTGGATGCCCTACCTAACGCCAACTACTCTGAGAGTGTAGTGGGTGATTTTACGTGCCACCGGCAGGTGGTACTGGCAATGACCTCGTTCGAATCTTTTACACATGCCACCAGCAAAGGTGCCAGTAAGACGATGCTGGTAACGATCATGCTCGAATAGTGTCTTTTACGTGCCACCGGCACAGAGGCCAGATACCCACTCTGGCAATGATCATGCTCGGATGGTGCTCTTTAAGGCATGCTCGAATGGTGCCTTTTAAGTGTCACTGGCACAGAAGCCGGTTAACCGCTCTTTTAATGATCACACTCGTATGGTGCTCTTTGCACCCCACTAGCATGGACGCCAGTTATCGAATTTGATTTTGATTTTTTATTTCACTTGCCTCAACAGGTCTTCGCAAGCAGAGTTTTAGTGTCCAAAGAAGGAAAAGGTATGCATAAGTGGGCTGGTAACGCCCCTGGCATAGGCCATGAGATTGTGGTCTCATTTGGCTTGCCGGGTCTTCTCATGCACAGCATATTTCCAAAAGTCTCGGTCACTAGTCATTTCTTCGGTGAGGCCCAAGGTTCGAAGGTCGTGCTTCACCACTTCATCCCAGGTCTTCCTGGGTCTACCTCTTCCACAGGTTCCCTCAACCGCTAGGATGTGGCACTTTTTCACGCAGCTGTCCTCATCCATTCTTGCCACATGACCATACCAGCGCAGTCGTCTCTCTTGCACACCACATCTAATGCTTCTTAGGTCCAACTTTTCTCTCAAGGTACTTACACTCTGTTGAGTATGCACACTGACATTATACATCCATCGGATCATACTGGCTTCATTCCTTGCGAGCTTATGCATGTCCTCAATAGTCACAGCCCATGTTTCACTGCCGTGTAGCATGGCTGTTCATACACATGCATCATACAGTCTACCTTTTTACTCTGAGCAAAAGGCCTTTTGTCACCAGCAGAGGTAAAAACTCTCTGAACTTTGACCAAGCTAATCTTATTCTAGCAGCTACACTTTCAGCACACCCTCCTTCGCTACTGACTTTGTCATATATATATATATATATATAGAGAGAGAGAGAGAGATAGAGAGAGATATATATATACATATATATATATATATAAGAATTTTTTGCATAATGAGATAAAAAAACCAAGGCTGTGTAGATAGAACATTTATAGATAGGTCTTACAGCTGTTTCCAGGGTATTTATTACTTCACCGGAGACAGTGTGAGAAGATTGTTAAGTAATAGTTAGTTTAGATAGGATACAAAATAAAGAGTGAGGTTGAGGAAAGTAAACAGATATAAGATATGTAGAGATATTGAAGTTGTAGATCCATTTTTCAGGCAGAATGGTATATATGTAAGATATAATTAATAAATATCCTGGAAAAAGCTGTAAGACCTTCTATCTATAAATGTTCTAATATCTACACAGCCTTGGTTTTTTATCTCATTATGCAAAAAATTCTTATATACACACGCTGACATGTGACCAACATTGAACCCATTATTCGCAAAATTACTGAACCTGGAACATAACTATGGTCTGTCTATAGCACTTATTCAGCATTAACTAACACCTTTGGGTTTCAATGACGCCATTACCTCTTATAATGTCAAGATATATATATATATATACTTTATTTTTAAAAGCAGCAGAAATATAACAAAAGTTGTTACTCAGAGTTTCACATTCCTGTTTGTCGGACAGTTTTGTTAAAAAAAAAACTGTCCGACGAACGGGAATGTGAAACTCTGAGTAACAGCTTTTGTTATATTTCTGCTGCTTTTAAATAAATCATATTACTCTACCTCTGGTATTTGAATACTCTTTTTTTCCACCTTGTTTCACATTTATGTGCTTACTCCAGTATATATATATATATATATACATATAATTCCAAGAGAGTTAGAGGTCGTGAATCCAATCAACTAAGGGATAATATCTATCCAATATACTTCTGGTAGAAAACCCAATTATTAATACTCAAGTGTTTTTTCATTGCATGGTAATTACACTACTGAATGTAATAAATGGGTGAGGGTACAAAATTTTTTTCCCTTAATTTATACAGCAATAAGAAAATGGAGGGGATCAAGAGGTGGTATTTATCAACTTTTGGACAGTATATTATGTCTATTTATTTATTTTTTTAAATACCACTTACAACAATATACATACATGTATAACATATTATGCTTTACATATATAATATACTAGCAGTATAGCCTAGCTTTACTTGGGATTAAGTTAGGATTATTAAGCTAATCAAGCTCTTTATTTCAAAGCAGACTAAGTAACATCGACGTCAAATTTGAGTGAAATCTGTTGAAATTGGCAAACTTTTGGCTGAAATTTTGCAGAAAATTTGATTGGGAAATCCCATAAGGAATCAGTTTATCGATTTTTTCCACTCATCGATTGTTTTTTTTTTTCGTTTTTGGGGAACTTAAAGCATTCAAAGATCCTATGAATCCTAAGTAATGCTGGCATCAAGTTTGAACAAAATACATCAAAATTCGTAGACGTTATTGTTGAAAATGGGGTGTAACCAATTTTAGTGGAAAGTCCTATAAGGAATCGGTTTATCGACTTTTTTGTCCTGATTAAATGGAAAACCCCATAAGGAATCAGTTTATTGATTTTTCACCCCAAATAGGACTTAACCAAACATTGCTGATTCAAAAACATCTATATTTATACTTTAAAGTTGGTTTTCATACCCAACCCGGTTCTGCAGAATCAGTGTCGCGATGGAAGTGCATGGGTTGGGAGTTTGATCGGCAGAGGTGATCAGGTTGCATATGCCAACCCTTTTGGAAACACCACCCCCATCATGTAACCCCACTTTGCCCATGGGTTGAGAACCCTTCCAACAAGGAAAATAGAACGTCCAAAATGGCCCCCGATCCTCTGTGTTAGAAGCGGTTATGCTCAGATCACAACTAAGTATATATATGGGCAACACACACACACACACACAAACATATACGTACATACACCTATTGCATACATGTTTTTGCATTCCTTTACCCCAGCCACTGTCCCACCACCACCTCCTACCCAAGTAATACCATCAATTGAAGCAAATTTGGCACCCAGAAGTAAGTTTTGTAACAAGAATAGAGACGCCTACCTTCCCCTGCAGAGATGTGAGAATCATATCTCTCCTTTTGAAAGCATGAACAGTTTCGAAATTTTGTTTACAAAATAATAGCTGATGATTTGCAAAGGAGTGTGTCTACAGTCAACACATAGGTCTTTTGCTCTGGTAACCTCTGCTCTCTCCCATATTCACATATAAGGGGTAAAGACCCCCTTCGGTCATGAGTCACCATGGGATTGCACCTAGAAAGTTACCGTCCTAGACACAAGTCCGGGCAAGGTTGTTTATGGAAGACCAGCAGTCGCCCATGCATACCAGCCTCCCCTCTCCATGCCACCAGTGGTTTCCAAGGGAAAGACAAAGGTCGATACAGCTTGGCACCAGTGACGTCGCAACTCATTTCTACAGCTGAGTGAACTGGAGCAACGTGAAATAAAGTGCCTTGCTCAAGAACACAACACGCAGCCCGGAATATATATGTTCACATATAACCAGCTATATATCACTATGAGTAGAGCAACGGATTCAGCTAATTTGGGAATTAGTTGTGGAGAAACGGAGAATATCGTTTATATTGTGTATATATACGGGCAACACACACATTGCATACATGTGTTTTGTATGCATACATGCTCATGTGTATGCGTGTGTGACTGAAGCCATTCACACATACATACATACATAACAATACCTGTCTGTCTGTTTTTGCCTGTCAATCACTCAGTAAAAAGACAAAATTTTAAAATCTGTTACCTCTCTCTCTCTCTCTCATTCTCTCTCCCTCTCCCCCCTCTCTTTGCACCGTCACTAGGAGGGGACTTAACTCATGTTTGGTTTGTAAACAATGGTGAATTTCTCCACTTTAAAAATTGTCTAAAGTTATGGCTCAAAATTATTTACCGCTATTCGCGGGTGCCTCGGGGGAAAATAATTTGACGAAAATACACCTAGGATCATGACGAATGTCCTCCTAAAATTTGAGTGACATGCGTGCTAATTTGTGGATGTGCATAAACTACATTCATGTACACAAACACACACACACATCCTGCCTTATATATACACAGATAAAAATACCAGTAATTATTAAAATATAAAACATAGAGCATAGAAAGTAGGATAGTCTCTTACAGCTGTTTCAGTCAAGAAACCTTAGTATCCTACTGTACTTCCATCCCTTCAGTGAACTTAAGTATTTGGTAGATAAGATTAAGGTACTTGAGTGTATCTCTGGGCTTCGTCAGAGACTTTAGAAAGTTCTTAAGGTTAAGTTATAAATACATACATATAGACACACTTTCTTACTTATACATACATATACACAAATATACATAAACACATATATAATATGTATATGTATATGCATACAAAGGAATTATTATTATTAGGTGTATTATATTATTCTTATTAGATAAAGTATAAACAGAGGAAGAAGAAAGTTATCAAAAAGAGAAATAATAGTGGAATTTAAAAGAGCAATATATCTTAAGATTATTATAGTTATCTAGGAATGAAAAGGTATATGAGGAATACATATATATATATACACACACATACACACACACACACACACACATAATATATATATATATATATATGTATATATATATATATATAATATATATATATATTATATATATATATATATATATATATATATATTTACGTACAAACATACGCATAGGTACATACATATTACGTGTGTTGAGAAGGGAGGATTATTGCAGTAGTTCATATTTTTCTTTTACATAATTATAAAAATTATACACAAACATATATATATATCTTCATATAAACATGCGATATGTTTTCCATTGAGGGCTTTAGACAAAGGTCCACAATAACTGGGTTAGAGTTTATATTAATACTTGTGATGTTAGTTGGTACTAAAAGTAATAAATATCTCTACATATCTTATATCTGTTTACTTTCCTCGACCTCACTCTTTATTTTGTATCCTATCTAAACTAACTTATTATTTTCTGTTATTTTTAGTTTATCGAGTTCTTATTGCTGTGTGTATATATATATATCTGTATCTATAAAAGGCAGGATGTGTGTGTGTGTGTATACGTAAATGTAATTTATGCACATCCACAAATTAGCACACATAAGTTTTGTCAACTTATTTTTTTCCTGAAGCACCCACGGACAGTGGTAAAAATCTATTTTCAACCATAGCTTTTACCAATTTTGAAAGTTGCTAACATGAGTTAAGCAAAAGTGTGTGTGTGTGAGGGAGAGAGAAAAGTTGTGTGTTGATGTATGTGTGTGTGAAGGAGAGAGAGAATGTTTCACAACGTCTAACAAAAAAAGTAAAGAAAAAGTATGTGTAAGGGAGAGTGGGAGAGAGTTTGACAGCGTCTAACAAAAAAAAACCAAGGTAAAGAAAAGTGGGAGAGAGGCAGGGCGTCTAACAAAAAAAAAGGTAAAGACAAAGTGAGAGAGAAAGAGAGACAGTGGGAGAGTAAGTGACAGCGTTCATAAAAAATAAAATGTAAAATGTTTTGTTTTTCTTAAACATGAGGTATAGTCTTCAAATTTAGGATGTTTTTGAAAGACACTATATCTTATTATCAGATTATATATACTTTCTCACACAACAGTTAAAATATATTTATTTTAAATCATTTATTTATATTAAATTGTTCATCTTTCTCACCCCTCTCTCTCACACACATACATTACTTTGGGCGTGAAAGAGTTTTGTTTTTATTTTACGCCGAGGAAAAAATGTTTTGTTGAGAATCCAGAAACAAAGAGGTAGGTAACAATTTGTCAGTGAATTACACAATATAAATGGTTACAATTTCTGAGGGTTCCACCACACCCCACTCTGTTTTTCAGACCACAAAAAAGGGTTTTGTAGCATATTAGGAGGCCAGAGTAGTTGATTCCATGCAAAAAACCCCGATTTTTTTTCTTAGTGAAAATCGTGCAAGTGTTAATCTACAAATTTAGCAACATTTTTCCATTCATTTCTGTTTATGAATATGTATACATGCACAAAACATATATGCAATAGGTGTACATACGTACGTGTGTGTATGAGTGTGTGTGTGTGTGTGCGCGTGTGTTGCCCATATAAACCAATTTCAATGGATTTCACCCAAATTTGACATCGATATTACTTAGTTTGGTTTGAAATAAAGAATTTGATTAGCTTAATAACCGTAACCTAATCCCAGGCAAAGCTGGGTTATACTGCTAGTATATATATATATATATATATATATATATATATATATATATATATCAAAATAAGCAACAAGAATAACTTCGGTAATTTGGTACGACATCTTTGTCTATATATCTACTTTCTCTATAATTGATATGAAAATGATGTATTAATGGAAAACCTCTATTAATGGCTGATTATTGCTCAACATTTTAAAACTGTTGTAATACTTACAACATTTAATAAAATGATGTAGTACGAAATGATCGTACCAAATCATCAGAGTCATTCTTGTTGCTTATTTTGATTATAATCACCCCATGGATTTATATGGATAACACCATACAAAATTCTGGTGCATTTAACTTAAGTACCATATTCATTTGAATCTAAAATTTGCTGAACTTATATGTATATATATAGACACAACACACACACACACATATATATAGGTAGGTAAATGGATATGTAGGTAAACAGATTGGTAAGTAGAAGTTTCTATACTGTTATCAGCTACCATATACAATCATACAGCAGGTTATACATTGAGCTGGATAAACATGGAACTGTGTATAGAATTTACATAAAAATGTATGCAAGAAGATGGAATAAACAGGCTTTAAATACAAATTTGTTTTTGTGCATTGGCAACAGCTGCAAGTTGCTGAATCTGTATAAGTACTGGTTTTTCACATTACATTTAAATACTATTCCTGTGTAAACAGTCATTCTTTAGAGCAGTGCTTCTCAAACTATCTGATGTGGTGTACTGGCATTTTTTCCCCTAATGTGCCAGGGACTGGTAATATTTCTTAGTAATACTGGAAACAATATATATAATTACGGAGATGTACTTGCATCGTGTGCTGGATCGAAAACAATTGCAGCATGGAAGGTGTTTGCAAGCCATTTAAGAAACACACAAAAGCCATTCGATTCACTTCAACATTTAAGTTTAATTTGTCAAAATATTTTCGTCGCTATAAGACCGCGACCTGTTCACTGACAAAAATCCGTGCTGCATCTCATATATATAATAAATATATATAATAAATATATTAAAAGTTGACATTTTTTTATATCTTATATTTATTTTGTAAACAAATAATACAATATTACATAAGCATTTTATAATGTTTCTTTCTTTTCTGGAAACTTGCTGTGTACCAGTAGCTAATGGCTCGTGGACCAGCAACGGTCCATGGACCATCACTTTGAATAGCACTGCTCTAGAGGACTTGCATTCTTGTCCCTACAGTCACACCCTTTTATATTATTATTTGCAACCTCATTGTATTCTTTTCCCTACCTTCTTAATGTGTTTGTAAGTGCTGTTATTACTATTCCTACCTCAATTATTCACAACACCTGTGCTAATATTGATATCCATATTAAGACTTTCCAGACAGGTTTAACTAAGCTACCCCACCCCAGCTTGACTGTATTCTCCACTCCATAGACCTAGACTATTATGGACGATATCTTCATAATCTAGTTTTACCATGTTTAGCTTTCTATTATTTAGCATGCGGATATGGTATTCTAGGTTATATGATGTCACATATGATAATTTCATCATATGCCTGTTAAAAATCTCATAATGCCTACTAGATTTAGGAAAGTGTCTATATAATGTAGAGAAAATTTCACAAGTAATTTTGGATGCAACATGTAATCCAAATACTGGATTAAACCATAATGTCGCCTTTATCTAATTTAGTATTAAGTTTAGTGTAATGAATCTTGTTCTTTGTAGAATTATTTCAATTTAAATTAAAGGCAGTAAATTTGTACCTATTTCCCACACCTTCCTTCTATCTTTATTATTATTATTTTTTAAAAATTTTATCTGACTATTACTTTCAGATTGGTACTTTAGGTTTTTATCCTTCCATAATGTTATCCTGACAATTCGCTTCATCTTTTTTGTTCATTAGTATACCTATTTTGCCAACTTTTCTCATTTATTTTATATCTATTTTTATATTTATTAGTTATCTTATTGTCAGGTGGGTATTTAATTTTGTCTTTATATCCAGAACTGGCCAGTGCCACGTTGTAATACCCTGTCTGTGAATTAAATTTTTTTTTGATTCGCCAACAACTTGGAAATCTTATTTGATGCACTTTTCATAATACTTTGATGAGTATCCATCTTTCAGCTCTGTATAGAAGAACAGACTCCACTGTTGCCAGAAACAACCTCACTTTCAATTTCCTTGCTAACTTTGAACTCCATACCTCTCTCAATTTATGGCATGCACTCCAGCCAAGAACTTTCCTTGCTACAATGTCTTTTTCAGTACTTTGAATCCACGCACCAAGGTATTTGAAATTTTCAACTACCTTGAGCAACTTACCGTCTCTCACTTTCACTGACACAAGCATTTTGTAGTTAAATACTTGCAGCTCTGTTTTCTTTGCATTACAGTACAATCCTACCTTCCCCGATTTCTGCTCTAATCTGCTCAACACCTCCTGAACCTGATCTGTCCTCTCTGTTAGTAATACCAGATCATCAGCACAGTCTAGGTCAGTAACTGTTACTGTTTGATGCCATCTACTTCTTTGCCTATGCAGTTTGAATCCCAGTTCTTCTTCCTTGCCTTCATACATTCTACACAGTACATAATCCAGAATGATGGTGAAGAGATAAGGTGCTAGCGTGTCACCTTGTAATACTCTGGCTTTGACTTCGAAGTATTCTGTCTCTCCTTCAGGAGTGATCACTTTTGCTTTGATGGTGTTCTCATACAGTTTACTTATTGCTCTCAGAATTCTTGGTGGAATATCATATGCTTTAAGTATCTTCATCATCATTCCTCTATGTATTAAATCAAAAGCCTTTTTAAAGTCTACATAGATAATGATAGCCTTTCTGTTAGGGCTCTTAACTCCCTCTATCAGAAGTGAGATGTTGTTGACCGTCCTGATCTGAATCCATTTTGAGTTGGTCACAATTGTTTGTCTATCTTAAGTTGTATTCGGTTAAGTATCATATTGCTGGCCAATTTTGCAACAGTGGATGACAGACTGATCCCTCGACAATTCCCAGTTTTGGGCAGCAGTAGCAAGTCTATATCAGACCAGTGTTCTGGCTTCACATTATCATTTAGTAGTTTGTTTGCAAATTCAAGGATGATGTCATCTAAATCACATCTTATTTGAGGATGCTTAGAATGGCACTCGAAGTCTCCTGAAAGAGTCATACAACAAACACCAACTTATACCAGGGACTACTAAAAATGACATTGAAGATATAGCATACAAGGATGAGGTGAGCTGGACACTGCAGCAGACATACCAATGAAATTGTTAACAAGTTAGTGCTCTGGCAACCAACATAAGGAAGAACCAGGAAAGGAAGGAGGAAGTCCCCAAGACTCTTTCTAACATTTTCCCCACTTATCTTGATCTTCCATAATGGTCCTCGGCTCCTGTACCCCTTCCACACCAGTATCCTCCAGCAAGTTGTTGATGATAACCGGTTTTCAAATTTTGAATTTTGGATAAAATTCTGAATTAGACATTTTGTTTGCTAGTGGGGTAGTTTGCAGTAAAGTGGAGGTAAATCTGTAATTTTTAATATTGGTCTACATTTGATTCTTACAATAGTTAGGGTAAATCTTTAATTGTCAATAAGGTTTTATATTTAATTCTAGCTTAAATGAGGCCTCTTTATTTAGTTAAGGTCCAAATAGCAAATTGATATAATGGGAAGATTAGGAATTGTGGTTGCAGTTGTTCTGCACATCTGTCAATGTGTTCACTGAGATATATCTGGTGATATTGTGGGCTTTTGTGAATTTTTGGTAGACCATAGAATAGGTTGGGTTTACATTAAAAGTTTGTTAAATAGTCTATTTCCTTTTTCGTTAGGTCTTTTCCATTTGTGGGTGGTGGGTGTAATCATTGATTTTACTATAGTAGGGTCGACAGGAATGATTACACCCACCACCCACAAATGGAAAAGACCTAACGAAAAAAGAAATAGTCTATTTAACAAACTTTTAATGTAAACCCAACCTATTCTATGGTCTACCAAAAATTCACAAAAGCCCACAATATCACCAGATATATCTCAGTGAACACATTAACAGATGTGCAGAACAACTGCAACCACAATTCTCAATCTTCCCATTAAATCAATTTGCTATTTGAACCTCAACACAAGTACAACTAAATAAAGAGGCCTCATTTAAGCTGGAATTAAATATGAACCCATGCTGAAAATTAAAGATTTACCCCAACTATTGTAAGAATCAAATGTAAACCAATATTAAAAATTACAGATTTATCTCTCCTTTGCTGCAAACTACCTTGGTTACTAGTTATCCCCTCCTAGCACACAAAATGTCTAATTCAGAATTTTATCCAAAACTCAAAATTTGAAAAGCGATAGCAAAACGGGTTATTATGTTGGAAGATAAAAATCATATTTTGTACAATATTGCATAATACTTTTGGTATTATGATTCTAATATATTCTTTAGTCTTGTAAAACAAATCTTGTGTTTTTTCATCTTATTTCTTTCTGTATATATTCAACAACGTGTAATCACCCACCATACTTTCTACCTTATATGTATATATGTATATATGTATATATATATATGGTGCCCCAGCATGGCCGCGGCCTTCGGGCTAAAACATTTTTAAGGATTTAAGGATATACGGACGCTAAATGATGATGATGATGATGATGATATATATATATATATATATATATATCAGTCTCTTTGCCAACCTGCTAAGCTGTAGAGATGCAAACGAACATCAGAACCAAGTGGTGGTAGGGGACAAACTGAAAGACACACACACACATGCATATATACATGCATGCATTCATACATACATACATACGTAAGCGTGCATGTGCATGCATGCACACACGTGCACACACACATGCATGTAGAAAACATACATACTAGATATATGACGTCGATTGGAACCTGGTGCAGCTCCCTAGCTTACTAGTTTTCAGTCAAACCATCCAACCCATGCAAACCACCCAACCCAAGAGACTGATAGAATAAGTACCAGACTTAACAATAAGAGCTGATCTCAATTTGTTTGACTAAATTCTTTAGGGTGGTGCCTTGATTAGGTAGGGAAGTTTGTCGATAGTTAAGGTAGATACATAGTTTAAGTGGGTAGTAAATAGGTGATGGGTAGGAAGGCAGGTAGGTAGGCAAGCAGGTAGTTAGGTAGGCCTACCTGCCTGCTAGCATGCATGTACATACATACGTATGAATACCCCAAAATACAAGTGTAAAGTATTCCTGAAAATCTTGCCATAACATGAAATCCTCTAATGTGGAATACATTTTAATGTTATAAAGTGAGAATGCAATGCAACAGATTTTATTGAGAACAACAACAACAACAACAAAACAAACAAAACAACTACTTTTATGCATGAAAATAACAATTTCTAAACAAAGAGTAATATGCATACATAAAAACATTTGAAGAGAAATACATTAGGGACTAAATAACTCATTAAATTGCAGTAGGGAACATTACTACCACAAGAGATGTTGATTACTGAGTGAAGGGTTATGGTGGAATAAGAGTTACAGGGTGAATGAGAGATACTACTTATCTTACAGCGCATCATCATCAACATCTATTTGAACTATGAAGAACTTATCCAAAATTGTTTTATGTTTATATCACATCATTTCTTTGTACAGCGCAGTGCAGGAACTAAGATCAACGTAAATGCTTTTTGTAAGTTTTATGGTACATTTAATGTGGGTTGTTATCAGCAAAATCATTCAAACCTTTCTCTACAAAAATCTTTGGTGACTCTTCATACCAAGATTTTGAGGGAGAGTTAATTACTCTCAAAACATGAACTCAGGCTACTGAATGAAAATCTTCACCACTGAAGGCAAACAAGTCTGCTTTTGACTCTGGGCATTATACAGAGAGAGGAGGAAGGAAAATATTACCATAAAAATACCCTCTAAAGAAGATCTTGAATCATTCTGGTTGAAAGTCTGTGACGTAAAGAAGGATTTCAACCTTAATGCATCATGACTTAATACAGTAAAGAGAGAATACTGTACCAACATCAAAAGTAAGACATATGCAGTTGATCTGGGATCTTTCACCATAATTGTAGGCAAACTTCATAATGGGAGGGCACCTAGAAGGAACCTAACAGTTGGATACTAATACAAGAAGCTGGCATTCTACAGAAAACCACTAAGATGTATATTCAAAAGGACTATGGAAGGTCAGATTGCCAAACAACTTTTGACAAACAAACTGTACTGTTTGAAGTGAAAAAACACTGAAGTAGCCTTGTAACAGCATGATTTGAGATGAAGGAGGTAGAGGCTTCAGACCAGGGCAGACAGCATTCGAATGACATATTGTCTCTCTCAGATAGTACTTCTTAAAGAACAGCAGTGAAAATAAACACATTAACTAAGTGCTGAAAAGTGAAGCGAGCAATATCCTTTGTATTGGCAGCAAGCTCCTCAGGAAGCACTCTTCCTGCTGACCTTCCATAACTCCAAAACAGCTGGATGTGAAACACTCAGCATACCTTAAAAAAGACTATACATGAGTAATATTGACATGAAATACAGTTTCTCTTGGATCTGTGACCATACATCATATTACACTTTGAAGGCTATGTATTTGCAATACAAGAACAGAATATTGCTATGAAAAACCTATTGAATAAAAGAGACAGTGAAGCCCTTCAAACCCCAAGATGCAACCGAAAAAGCGGATTCTGTCATATTTCTGAGGAAGACATCACACATTTGATTAGCAGATGCCCCAAAATATCAACCCCTGTATGCAACATGTTGCAAAAACAATATACAATGCCATTCAGAAAAAAAAAACTCTCCTGAAATAAATATATGGAATCCCCCTATCATTGAATACATGCACAAGCATCAACACAAGGAATTCTGGTGGAACATTATCATCAAAATGTCTGTCAAGTGTTAACATAACAAGCTGGATATTATTGTTTGGGATGGACAAGAAAAAATATGTACTGTCTTAGAGGTCAACTGCCCTTCTAATGTAGATATTTCTTTGAAAATCAAAGGGAAAAAGGACAGCTATTGACATCTGCTTTGAAACCTTCAGCTTCTATATCCAGACTATGAATTCACAGTACACATGGTTTTGTGAATAAATTTCTAAGTGACAATCTCATTAAGCTAGGATTTTCAGAAAAAGAAATCAAACAACTGATTTGTACATTACAAATATAATCTGTAAGTGGAATAGTAAAAATTTGCAAGACTTTTCGAAAGTTTAAAATATGACATTGCTTTTGTCATCTACATTCCAACGCTAGAGTTTTGTATCATTGTTAGAAACCAGCTCCTTCCTCAGAGGGAGAATTTAAATAATTAAAACAGAAGAAAACACACACACACACACATATTAGGTTGGAAAGTCCTGTTGCATTTATTTTGGGGTTTGAACAATTTGTTTTTTTTTTTATTTTTAAGGTCCTATAATTACTTTATAGACAAGGAGCCACTGAGTACAATGTTTGGAGCAAACATTGCTGAACCGTTACAGCAACTGCAAAAGTGCAGGAGGAAGCTGTTAAATGCTTTATCCATAGAAATCTGAGATCAGGAATACCTTGGAAAAGGAAAAAGTGACATTCATGTTCTAGTCATTCTACTTATCACATTGACTAAGTTGCTACTACAGTTACACACTGGGAACTTATCTTGGCTGAAAATCATTTTGATTTTACAAGAATGTTGTTTCAGGAGTATTACTTAAGAACTACACAGATTTACAGCCAAGAGAAATGAAATGTCCATCAAGATAATTAATATTTCCCCTTATTAATAATAACATAATCCCATTTATTTGACAAACAGTTGATCCTTCAGCAACATCTCTATATGATTAAACAACAATGGGCATTTTTCTTGCATTTTTTATGCAATGCTTATAATCGACAACAATATTTCTCTACATTAGCTGTTTCATATTGGTTTAACACTTCATGATAGACAACATTCTTCCTATCCTACAGAGAATAACTTCCCTCGGGTGTAGTCCTGGTTTGGGGTTGGATTCTTCATTTTCATTGGGTGCTAACCAATGTCATTTTCATTGGATATGAAAAAGAGAACCTACCTTTCATCAATTGTGATGATTCTGTCCAGGAAAAGTTTGGCAGCAAATCTACTCTTCAATGATGAGTAGAGGGCAACTCCTTAATTAAGGTGAGAAGCAGTTAGATGATGGAAGGTAATGAATACTATTATATCAGTTCAACTAAAAACCAAATTAAATGGCATATTGCGAACCATGAGAGTTGCTTTAAGAATAGACATAAAATCAATAATACAAGTCTCAACAAATTTATATGGATGTTAAAAGACAATAAGAAAAATTATGATTAAATGGGAAATTATAAGCCATGCCAGAGCTTATAGAATCTCAGATAAAAAATGCTGATTGTGTATAGAAGAGATATTTCATATACTAACATCTAAACACAAACTAATTAACTCGAGAAAAGAGAATATTTGAACTTGTATGTTTTTAGAAAGTTTAATTAATAAAAAGATAAAACTGAACATTAAAAATTTAAGCATAATACAGTAAGTGTAACTTAATTTATAAACCAAACATAAGATATAAATAATATAAATAGTAATAATTAATCAGCTAATATAATACATCTAATTTTTTATTGTAATATTGTAGAACTATTGATAGCACTAATTTTGATGATGTAATATACTTAATATATATAAGTACTAACCTTAAATGTGTGCATTTAAGGTTAGTACTTATATGTGTAGGTATATGTATTCTCTCATACACAGATGTATAGTGATATATAGAATGAATTACAAATTAATAACTATAAAATTTAAAACTATTATTTAGATCAATATAAAAATATAAAAATAATTATTATGCTTATTCATTTCATACAATAATATAATGGCTGGCTTTTAGTTTTTATTTTCAAATAATTACACACACGCAAATACAAATATACTTATTTTATTAATTATCTTGTTGTTTCATGTTATAAATTATATAATTTTTGGTATCTATCAAACATTATTACTTTCTGTAGTGTTTTATATATTGATGCATGTATATATACACACACACAAATATTTATTAATTATAATTAATGACTATTAATAATACAAATACATATACACTGACGAAAATAAATTTAAGACCGATGACAAATGTTCTGTTTCTTACAAAATATTTTGTTACTAACACCATAAAAATTATTTTTATCTTTTATACCTTATGCAGAATTTCTGTCTTTTCCAAATGATGCAGATAATAACTATTTTTATACAATTTGAAGAATTTTAATGCTAAATTAATGTAAGCGTTTCAAATTTACCGGCAAAATTAGTTTAAGACCGTATCATTATAATTTTATTTAAAGCTTAAGATTGTAGCAAAAATGAACAACAAGAACAAAATACATATAAGTACTTTGTGCCATAGCCTTTATTCTTAATAACGGCTGAACAACGCCTCGGCATTAAATTCGCTAAGTGATTACAAAATTCTATGGGAATGTTTTGCCATATTTCATTGATATAATCAAATAATTGTTTTAGATTAGATGTTTTTTTTTAGCATGGACTTTTTTGGAAACATAATTCCACAAGTTCTCAATCGGATTCAGGTCCAGGCTCTGGGGAGGCTATTCGATTACATCAATATTATGATCAAAAAAATTCCATAACCTTTTTGGCTTTGTGCACAGAACTATTGTCCTGCCGATAAATAGCCCACAGAGGCATTTGGTGAGTCAAATATGGCACAACATTATCCTTTAGTAGATTCATATAACCTACACTATTTAGCTTTCCATCAACTTTAACTAGAGGGCCAACACTAGAGCTACTAAATACTGCACACACCATGACACCCCCCACCCCGCTTGCGCCGTCTTTTTCATGCATTTCAGATGGAATTCCTCAGTTGGGCGACGTCTGACGTATGTTTTACCATCTGATCCAAATATACAAAAGCGTGACTCGTCACTCCAAATGACCCTGCACCAATCTTTGGCAGTCCATTGTGCATAGCTTTTTGCAAAATTAAGGTGTTTGAGTCAATTTCTTTCGGATATTATTGGCTTTTCCTAACGATTTGTCCATGTAGTCCAAATTCTCTCAAATAGTTGCGGACGTTTGTAGTGTAAAAATAACACCATTCTCGTTGGACAATTGTTTACAAATGTCAATGGCTGTCAGCATTCTTTGGCATCGAGAGTTACAGAAAGGCCAGAACTGAGCACCACTGCGTGGTGCCAAGGACTCCAAATTTGCCATCAAGATGTAGGATAAGATACTGTGATAGCCTGGGCTTCAGAGGCCCACAGCTCTTCAATATCCTCCCGAAGAACCTGAGGGACCTGCATGGGGTGGATGTGGATGTCTTTAAAGTAGGACTGGATCTCTTCCTGTCAGGTGTCCTGGATGAACCAACTTCACGGCAGGAGGTGCAGATGAGGGCAGCTGCATCGAACTCTCTCATGCACCAAATGGCAGTTGCTAAAAAGCATTCGTGAAGTAAAATCATGTAGCAACACCAAATGGCAGTGCCCCAGCATGGCCACAGCTCGTGAGCTGAAACTAGATAAAATAAAAAAAAAATAAATAAATTCGGTTGCCTTCTGAAAGTCGGTGAATTCAACGGTCTAATTGCGCCATTGTTTTCCTTGGGGCATCAGTCCTTTGCTGATCTTTATATTGACCAGTCTCCGAGTATAACTTCCACGCTTGCACCAAGCCGGTTTACTGCACTTTAGTTGCTTGCTGATGTTCAAAAAGGAAATATTATATGGTCTTAAACTAATTTTGCCGGTAAATTTGAAATGTTTATATTGCATCATTCGAAAGAGAAATAAATTCTGCATAAGGTGTAAAAGATATAAATAATTTGTATGGTGTTAGTAACAAAATATTTTGTAAGAAATAGAACTTTTATCAATG
This sequence comes from Octopus sinensis, assembly GCF_006345805.1. Lineage (NCBI taxonomy): Eukaryota > Metazoa > Mollusca > Cephalopoda > Octopoda > Octopodidae > Octopus > Octopus sinensis. The sequence continues at coordinate 74,506,486 of NC_042997.1, forward strand.
GTCTTAAATTTATTTTCGCCACTGTATAAATAAACTGATTTGATTCAATAACCTTTTACTTACATGCATACACACATAAATCAGGCAGTAAACATCCGTATACACACACACTCACACACAAACTAAAATAGATGACAGACATCCATATTTTGTAAAGTTTTTACTTTTATTATTTTCATTATTATTAATTTTTATTTTTATTCTTTATTTTAAATTTTTATATACTTTAATTTATTATTATTATTGTTATTATATTTAAACAAAAAATAAAAATATTAACACATGCAAGCACACATACATACACATACAAATAATTAAAGACACTTTCATTTACTTAGTTTGTTGAAGTATCTCAACCGATCAACATGTAAACTCTGTAATGTGCTTTGCACTAAGATATTTCACTTAAGATCTTCAAAATGCAAACTTATGTTTTGTAATTTGTATTGAGTGTAAATTGAAAGAATTGTAGGTAATGTTAATTAATAAATTAATTTATATCCATTTTCTTATTTTATAATATTTGATATTTTTATAACATATTTATTGAAAAACTATCTGTTCGAAATATAATTTATTAAACCAGTGTAACTTGGATAAAACTATCCCTACAAGAGGTTTATATATCCTCCTAGTGACTGTGTATGTATGTATGTGTGTGTGTGCGTGTGTGTGTGTGTGTATGTATGTATGTATGTATATACATACACACACATACATATAAGCGTGTATGTGCACACATACACATAAATCATCCACATATACCTACACCCACAAAAAACGTGCATAAAGGAATGCATTCATTCACATAGCTAATTATTATAAACATTCAAACAACTAAGCATTAATCTGTCTATCAATCCAACTAATCACCTATCATTCAACAGAAACTTATAAATATATATGTACAATACACATATACACATATAAAATACAATATACACACTTACATATAAAATGATATAAAATGCATATATGTGCAAAACATCAACATGCACAAAAATACATGTGCATAAACACAAACACTGAAATAGCATAAAAAAGATATCATTGGTATCATGTACTCCAAGAACTTTAGTTGTTTAAGAAGATCTTCTCTTAGCTGCTAGTGTTGAGCAGAAAGAAGTAGGTATGTTTGTTCATGTTTCACTAAAGGAAGTTTTTCTATAGGTTTGATTGCTAACTGCCTTGAGTACCTGGTCATGTAACCTATAGTAGCAACCATTAACCAAGGTTTCGCAGAAGTTGCTGAAGAGGTGTTCCTCTTCCAACACCCAAGGTATATGAAGGCACTTCATTCCTGTCCATGTGTAAGGATTTATCAAACTTGGTTAGTTGCAACACACTGCTGAAATACAAACACTCTCCTTTACCCCATTACCCCACATGTTCCACCCATATTGCAGCAATACAAGTGTGACAATGCATCAACTTATTCTTATTGCTTATGTATAATGAATTATGTAAGCAATAAGGAGATATGCTGTGACTTCGACTACCCAACAAATGAAGTGAGTTCATGGCTTGCAGGATGGCCTGCTGTGCTTCAGGAGACCTATTGTGTCAAGTACATCAACATTAAAATAAAAATCGTATGGATATTGTAGTTGTGATACCCGTGCCAGTGCCATGTAGCGCTTCACAGAGGAAATGACGAAGACCAAGACCTCTGAGATATGCTGTGACAGTGAAGACCCGACAAATGAAGTGAGTTTATGGCTCGCAGGACGACTTGCTGTGCTAACCTTGGATTGTAGAGTGACCCGCTGTTCTTGAGGAGACACATTGAGTCAAGTACGTCAACACCAACATCAAATAAAAATCAAATGGAAATTGTAGTTAAGATACCCGTGCCAGTGACAAGTAAAAAACACCGTCCGAATGTGGCAGATGCCAGCACTGCCTGACTGGCATCTGTGTCGGTGACACATAAAAGCACCAACTGATCGTGGCCGTTTGCCAGCCTCCTCTGGCCACTATGTGGCACGTAAAATGCACCCACTACACTCTCAGAGTGGTTGGCGTTAGGAAGGGCATCCAGCTGTAGAAACACTGCCAGATCAGACTGGAGCCTGGTGCAGCCTCCTGGCTTCCCAGACCCCAGTCAAACTGTCCAACCCATGCTAGCATGGAAAACGGACGTTAAACAATGATGATGATGATGATGATGCATAGTCACACTTTTATCCTATCTATTTATGTAACTTACCTGTATTTGCACTAATATCAATAATTAACTAGTTAGCCTGTATGTCTTCACTTCTAGCAGTACTAACATTGCTTATACTAATGTTGGTATAATTGATGGTGGAATAATGGGAGGATAACTGCTATGACATGTCTCTTGGCCAATGCTCATTACAAACTTCTTTTCAGATGCCGAAAGCTGCAGTTCCCCATCTCTATGTTATTTCCTACCTCCCTTTACATTCTAGGAGGGCAACTGCCATGGGGTAGGAGGGTTGGCATACTTCTAGCAGAGAAATGGGTAAGTAAGGTGATTGAGGTAGTCAGAGTATGTGACAGGCTACTTAAGCTTAGACTAGTTTTGCAGAATAGTACATCAACAATCATCTCTGCCTATGCCTCACACTCAGGCCTGCCAAATGAACAAAAGGATTGTTTTTATGACATTTCAGGAATAACCACTGAGATGCTTAAAATATTTGGGGTATGGGTTATGGTCTAATTACCTGTATAGTTAACCAATGACTGGTGTAGCAACACCATGGTCAATTGCTACAAAGGTAAAGGTGATGCCTTAGATAGAAATAATTATAGAGGTATCAAGTTGCTGGATCAGGTGATGAAAGTCACAGAGAGGGTCATAACCCAACTAATTAGAAAAAGAGTTAGTCTAGATGAGATGCAGTTTGAGAAGCTCCACTGATGCTATATTTCTGGCAAGGTAGCTGCAGGAGAAACACCTAACCAAAGATAAACCTCTGTACTTGACTTTTGTTGACATGAAGAATGCCTTTGACAGGGTCCCCCGATCCCTTATCTGGTGGTCAATGCGGAAACTAGGAATAGATGAGTGGTTGGTGAGAGCTGTTCAAGCCATGTACAGGGATGCTGTCAGTAAAGTGAGGGTTGGCAACGGATACAGTATGGATTTAGGGTACAAGTAGGTGTTCACCAAGAATCAGTCCTTAGCCTCATTTTGTTCATCATAGTCCTCCAGGCAATAACAGAGGAATTTAAGACAGGCTGCCTCTGGAAGTTCCTCCATGCTGATGAACTTGATCTTATTGCTGAATCTGTATCAGAACTAGAGAAAAAATTTCAGGTGTAGAAGCAAAGTCTAGAATTGAAGGGCCTTAGAGTTAACCTAGCAAAAACCAATGTCTTAGTAAGTAGGAAAACAGACAAATCACACATCCCTTCTAGCAGATGGCCCTGCTCAATCTGTAGGAAAGGTGTAGGTAGAAACTCTATAAGATGCGCCCAGTGCAAGCTATAGACACATAAGAAGTGCAACAATATCAGAAGAAAGTTAACTGGGAAAATAGTTTTTGTGTATGGAAGGTGCACAGGTACAATAAACACTAAAATTGTACAGAAATTAGACTCCATCAACTGCCAGTGGGGGTAAGCTAGAGGCAGCTGATAGCTTCCATTATCTAGGTGACCAAATCAGTAATGCAGGTGGATGCTCTGAGAGTGTAGCTGCAAGAATAAGAATAGGCTGGACAAAGTTCAGAGAGCTCTTAACTCTGTTGGCATCAAAGAACCTCTCTCCCTCAGAGTGAAAGGCAGACAGTATGATGCCTGTGTGAGAACTGCTGTTTTACATGGCAGTGAAACATGGGCTATGATCACTAAGGACATACGTTGGCTTGAAAGAAAGAAGCTAGCATGCTTCAATGGATGTGTAACGTCAGAGCACATGTACAACAAAATGTAACCGTCTTAAGAGAAAAGTTAGGCATAAGAGGCATCAGATGTGATGTGCAAGAGAGACAATTGTGCTGGTATGGTCATGTGATGTGTATGGACAAGGACAGCTGCATAATGAAGTGCTGATCTTTAACTGTGGAGGGGAGCTATGATAGAGGTGGACCAAGAAGACATGGGATGAGGTGGCGAAGTATGATCTTCAAACACTGGGCCTCATGGAGGCAATGACAAGTGGCTGAGACCTTTGATGATATGCTGTGCTTGAGAAGACCCATCAAGCCAAGTGAAATTGTAATCATGGCCGATGCTGGTGTCATGTAACTGGCATCCATGATGGTTCGCACATAAAAAGCACCTTTTGAGCATTGGGCTTCATGGAGACAATGTGGCTGATACCAGTGTCACATAGCTAGCACCCCTGCCAGTGGCACATAAAAAGTATCTATCAAGTGTTGGGTCTCATGGTGACAATGACAGATGACTGAGACCTTATCCAATATGCTGTGCTTGAGAAGAAGACCCATCAAGCCAAGTGAAATCACAGTTGCGACAGATAGTGTATCAAGCAGCTGGCACCCATGTCAGGGGCATATAAAGGCACCCATTACACTCTTGGAGTAGTTGGAGTGAGGAAAGATATCTAGTTGTAGAAACCAAGCCAAATCAGACTGGAGTCTGGTGCAGTGTCTTAGCTTACCAACCCTGGTCAAACTGTTCAACCCAGCCAGCCTGGACAATGGACGTTAAATGATGATCATGAGTGAGTTGATGATCTTACTAGAAACATGCTGTTTATAAAGAACTTCCTCTACCAGTTTATATGACGTAGTCCTGTAAGTGTTTTCAATATCTAACTACAGATCTTCCTTAGCTTCTCTGAAGAACTGTTTCACCCCTGTATGCTTCAGCAACCAAGTGTTTCAGAGATCCCACCTTTCTGGCCCCATTCATATATTGTACTTATTGATCAATGTACAAATTCTTAAGGAGAAACTTAATCAGCTGTCAGGACATCCTTCTCTTCATCATCCTGAGATTTGCACGTCCTGCAACAGGAGGATCAGAGGTGTGAAGTGTTCAGGATTGCAAGACAATGTGTAAGAGAGAACAGAGATGTTATTGGTGAGAAGTGTATTTGGAATGATGACACACTTGCCAGTGAGATGGAAGACAACAAAGTGGTATGGAAGTGTTATTATGAAAGGCTGCTGGAGAATGCCTAGGATAAAGGGTGGCTATTTCCTGTTGACTCCACAGAAAAACTAGCATTTAAAGTTGACGGTAGATAAAGCAATCAAGGACATGAAGAGTGAAAAAACAAAGGCAGTTGCAGAGATGCTCAGAATAGCTGGTGAGATAAGTTATGCAATAACCACCAGGATAGTTAATCAAGTCATACAAGAATGGGTTGAAAAGTTCATAGGCTGACTATCAAGGAGTGATGTTACACCTGTGAAATTTTACATGCATGTATTGATTTTCAACTCTTAATGATTACTGCATTTTTTTCCCAGGAAAACAGACATCTGACTGTTTAAAGAAGACTTCAAAAGTAACTAGTAGTAACTTCTCTTGAAAATGGGCATCATGGTGTTATCAAGTAGAAAAGGGTTTAGCCCCCCCAAGGATATTCATGCTGACATTGCTGTTACATTAGGAGATGATGTTCCAGCTTTATCAACAGTGCAGAAGTGGGCAGCTGAATTTAGGAGATGAAGGAAGAGTCTTGAGAATAACTCAAGGTCTGGACATCTTGCAACAGCCATCACCATTGATTGTGTTCACCACATGGTGATGGATGACAGATGATTAACAATAAATTAAATAGCCAATGCAATTAAAATATCCTGTGAGAGAATTGAGAAAATTTTGTATAATGAACTTGGCATGGCAAAGGTTTCTGCTCAGTGGATGCTACATCTTCTTACACCTGATCAAAAGTACACCCAACTCATCACATCACAGTAAAATCTGATGTTGTTTGAGGTAGATCCAGCTGATTTCTTTGAAGTCCAGAGCTCTGGGTTGGGCCGATGGCTTTCTTGATACCCTTATACATTACGATATTGCTGCCTGTGTCAAATGACAGTTGGTTGTCTTCACATTAATCATTTGCACAGCATCTCACTGCCTTCTGTATGTTGTTCCTTGCTGATCTCAATGCTTGTAGCATTGCCCTGGTGGGCTGGTGTTTGTGCTTCAGCAGGGCAGCACGCTTCTCCTTCATGAGGTATTGAGCTATTTCACACTCATCTCAAACCAGTCTTGTGTCATTTTCCTCCTCCTCTCAAAGGCCTTCAGTGCAGTACTATAGATGATGTTCCTGAGAGAGTCCCATCTCTGCTGAACATTGCCATCTTATGTGTCTGCAAGGAAGGTGTCTTCCAGTGACCTGAGGAATGCATCTGTCTTAGGTAGCTTCTGAGTTGCAGTAGCATTGATATGCTGCTTGCCTGGAGGCTTTGCACAGAGCAAAATTCTTTGTTGGAGTTTGAGATTGCAACAAACCAAGGAATGGTCTGTGTTGCAGTCAGCACTTTGAAAGGACAGAGTTAGGAGGACATTCCTCAGGTGGTTGCATCAAGCTGGTGCCAGTGGCCCAATTGAGGGTGATGCCAGGAGTCCCTGTGTTGGGCTTTGGCCTGGAGGTGATGACACATAGTCTATGGAGTATACAGGGATCTTGAGGCTCAAACAGCTATTGCCCATTTTCATTCATGTTGCCAACCCCATACCAACCAGACACCCTTGGCCAGGAGTCATGATAACTCTCACTATCGCATTGAAGTAGCCAAGTAGCATCAGCTGTTCTCCATTTGAGACCACCTGTATTTTCATAGAGAACTGATTATAGAACTTATCCTTGGCATCTTGTATGGAGTAAAATGTTGGAACATAAGCTCTAAGGTTGACAAGCCCATCAGAAATGTGCAATTGATGTGAGAGTATCCACTCCAAACTGTTGCTGCTGAGTTCTCCCAACTTCAGCAGAGAGTTCCTCATGGCAAAGTCAATACCATGCTCTCTGGCTTCGTCTATGCCTTTCCCTTGCCAGAAAAAGATATACTCTCTCTCACGAAGGGTCCCCAAATCTGGGAGTCTCATTTCCTGCAGTGCTGCAATGCTCACTCAGAATCATAGCAGTTCATTGTTGATCTTGCATGTGTTGCTTATCTTTTGAAGATCCCCTGACAGACCAGTTATCATAGTCCATATGTTCCACCATCCGAGTCTGAATGCTGGTTTTTGCATTGTTTGTTTGCTTGTTTTCCTTGGTGTAGTGATTATAATCCCCAATTCAGGATATTAGTTTCCCTATGCCCCCATAGGACAGTACCTAACTGGCTGGGGACTGCCCACCTTGAGGCAGGTTGTAGCTGTCCAGTGAGGCACAGTCACCTCTCCCCCCATCAAAAGCAGCCCCTGATGCCTTGCTCTTACAACAATCAATTTGCAGGCTGAAAACTGGTAAACTGCTGCTTTCTGTGTTTTGCCACCATGGTTAGACAACATTTGAGTGTCCTCTCCAGGGCGCATTCTTCAGTCAGTCATAGCCACTCACTCTCGGACTTTTAAATTTTCAACAGTAAGCGTGTTCTTTTCCTCTGTTAGATTCATTCTGTTTCTAATATCACAATATATACATATATACATATATATACATATATATCTAAAGCTGGTTCTAGCTAGCCCAAAATGATCTTGTTTGAAGAAAGCATGCTGGTTTTTAATTCATTGCCTAGATCCCTATAGTTAACCTGCACTTTTCCTCCATTAGATTCACTCTGCTTTTAATATAGCAATGTATTTATATACATATATATCTAAAGCTGGTTCTAGCTAGGCCAATGATTGAAGAAAACATTCTGGTTTTTAATTCATTGCCTATATTCCTATATGTCCTGGCTTTCTCCCATTCTTCCCATAACCTCTCCCACCTGCTCCCTAACCACCACTAGACTAACCAAACAGCTTGTGTGGAAAGAAAACTTTGAATATCCCATTCTTGTTTTCTTTGTATCATCTATCTGGATGTTTTGTTGTCCCATTTTTGTATCACCTAACTGTCCGGATGTTTTGCGTTCTTGTCCCATTTTTATATATATATATATAGAGGTGTATGTACACTTTGGTTTCTAATATTTAAGTATACATTTTTCTAAATCTCATACAACTCTATTTCTGTCTATCAGCCCTTTCTCGCTTAACCGTTCATTCCACTCTTCGTTCTTTCATTCCCCCTCACTCACATTTCTTTGCCTTCTCTTCTTGTTCACTTTCCCTCCACTTTTCACTTCACTGTGTCCCTGTCATTTTTTCTCGCCCCTCTTTAATTCTTCTGTCCTTCTGCCTCTACATCTCTCTCTTCCCATGTGACCAGCATTTGGCCAAGTCTGATCTTTCTTTCTTGGTCTGGCCATTGTCCATGCAACATCGATATTCCTCCCTTGTGACTGTGAAATCTTGTATCCTTGCCATAAGGCTTCATTTCCATACATGCCAGCTTAATTTAATTTGTCCTTTGTTGAAAGACACCTGTTGTTATGTCCTGTTATTATTTTTATTGTATTTGTGTAACATTGTCCATTTTTTTCCATCCTTGTTTTTGTAGACATTCACTGCTTTCTTCTAAGGAATCTAAAATGCTCTTAGCTTGGTTTTTCCTTCGGGCTGGCCAGATTGGAGTAAACTCGAGTATAATCAGCTGAAATTGCAAAGATAATCTGGTATTCAACTGAGGAAAGAAAACTTCGAGTGACCCATCCTTGTTTTCTTTGTATCATCTATCTGGATGTTTTGCGTTCTTGTCCCATTTTTATTTATATACATATATATATATATATATATATAGAGGTGTATGTACACTTTGGTTTCTAATATTTAAGTATACATTTTTCTAAATCTCATACAACTCTATTTCTGTCTATCAGCCCTTTCTCGCTTAACCGTTCATTCCACTCTTCGTTCTTTCATTCCCCCTCACTCACATTTCTTTGCCTTCTCTTCTTGTTCACTTTCCCTCCACTTTTCACTTCACTGTGTCCCTGTCATTTTTTCTCGCCCCTCTTTAATTCTTCTGTCCTTCTGCCTCTACATCTCTCTCTTCCCATGTGACCAGCATTTGGCCAAGTCTGATCTTTCTTTCTTGGTCTGGCCATTGTCCATGCAACATCGATATTCCTCCCTTGTGACTGTGAAATCTTGTATCCTTGCCATAAGGCTTCATTTCCATACATGCCAGCTTAATTTAATTTGTCCTTTGTTGAAAGACACCTGTTGTTATGTCCTGTTATTATTTTTATTGTATTTGTGTAACATTGTCCATTTTTTTCCATCCTTGTTTTTGTAGACATTCACTGCTTTCTTCTAAGGAATCTAAAATGCTCTTAGCTTGGTTTTTCCTTCGGGCTGGCCAGATTGGAGTAAACTCGAGTATAATCAGCTGAAATTGCAAAGATAATCTGGTATTCAACTGAGGAAAGAAAACTTCGAGTGACCCATCCTTGTTTTCTTTGTATCATCTATCTGGATGTTTTGCGTTCTTGTCCCATTTTTATTTATATACATATATATATATATATATATATATATATCATCATCATCATCGTTTAACTTCTGCCTTTTGTGCAGGCATGGGTTGAATGATTTGACTGAGGACTGGCAAACCAGATGGCTGCACCAGGCTCCAATCAGTTCTGGCAAAGTTTCCACAGCTGGATGCCCTTCCTAACGCCAACCACTCTGAGAGTGTAGTGAGTGCTTTTACATGCCACCAGCATGAGGGCAAGCCAGGCGGTACTGGCAACGGCCACACTCAAATGGTGTTTTTTTATGTGCCACCTGCACAGGAGCCAGCCAGTCCAGCGGCACTGGTAATGACCTCGCTCGAATGTTTTTCCACATGCCAGTAAGGTGATGCTGGTAATGATCATGCTCGAATGGTGCTTTTTATGTGCCTCCGGCATGGACGCCAATCAGCTGCTCTGGCAACGATCATGTTCAGATGGTGCTCTTAGTGCTCCACTAGCATCGATGCCAGTCATTGAATTTGATTTCGATTTCACTTGCCTCAACAGGTCTTCACAAGCAGAGTTTAGTGTCCATGCATAAGTGGGCTGGTATAGGCCACAGCTTATGGTCTCACTTGGTTTGCCGAGTCTTCTCACACACAGCATATTTCCAAAGGTCTTGGTCACTAGTCCTTGCCTTGGTGAGGCCTAATGTTCGAAGGTCATGCTTTACCACCTCATCCCAAGTCTACATCTTCCACAGGTTCCCTCAACTGCTAGGGTGTGGCACTTTTTCACACAGCTATCCTCATCCATTCTTGCCACATGACCATACCAGCATAGTCGTCTCTCTTGCACACCACATCTGATGCTTCTTAGGTCCAACTTTTCTCTCAGGGTACTTACACTCTGTCAAGTATGCACACTCACATTACACATCCATCGGAGCCTACTGGCTTCATTCCTTGCAAGCTTACGCATGTCCTCAACAGTCACAGCCCATGCTTCACTGCCATGTAGCATGGCTGTTCGTACACATGCATCATACAGTCTACTTTTACTCTGAGCAAGAAGTCCTTTGTCACCAGCAGAGGTAAGAGCTCTCTGAACTTTGCCCAGGCTATTCTTATTCTAGCAACTTTGCCCAGTATATATATATACACACACACACACACAGAAAGTGAGAGAAAGAGAAAAAGAGATTGATACCTATGCAAAACAAACTACACTTAATATTATGTAAGACAGTGATGCTGTGAGTTTGCAGAATTGTTAGCCTGCCAAACTAACTGTTTAGTGGTATTTTGTCCATCTTTATACTCTGAGGTCAGATTCCACCAAGGTCAACTTTGCCTTTCATCCTTTCAAGGTCAATAAATAAGTACCAATTAAGAACTGGGGTCAATGTAATTAACTTACTTCCTCCTCCAAAATTGCTGGCTTTGTGTCAAAATTTGAAACCAATATTATGTAAGATAAAAAATATAAAATTTAAGTGAAGAAAGATTAGTGTCCCTATTTATTCAGTAAATATGTACATTTTTTAAATAAAAGTGTGTGTGTATGTGTGTGAGTGCACATGCATGTGTATGCATGTCGGTATATATGTTCATGTGTAGGTGTGTGTGTATGTGTGTGAGTGCACATGCATATGTGTGCATGTCAGTATCTGTGTTCATGTGTAGGTGTGTGTGTGTGTTTGTTTCCCTATGATTATGCTTGTGTCTGCTGCATGTGTTTCTTTTCAATTTCCTTGTTGTCCAACAATAGGAGTATATTTATCTACTATGTTGATATAATACATAACTAAAATTATCTATTTTAAGGGTTCTCACAGATATGCATCAAATTTTTTAGGCTTATGGAAACATTTTACCATCACAGTAAATTGTTTAGTTTCAAATCATGGAGCACAGAAACAGAATTTAAATTTTAGTATTGAAAAGATGTGGTTATATTGCAAAGATGATAAACAGCTTTTAGGATTACATTTCATCTTGAATCAGATTATATATTTATTTTCCTTTACTGCTTGAATATGTAGGTAAACACTGTAAATACTGTTATATTCGTCTCTGTTTAACTCATCATTACCATTCTTTCCTACTATTCTATGGGACTCTGGTTACTCACAACTATCAACATTTTCCCCTTCACATTATCCTCTCTGCCTAATATACTCTTCCAAAAGACTCTGCTATATCAGCTTTTGTTTAACACATCCTTATTCATACTTTACTGACCTATTACCTCTGAGGGAGAGTACGATTGGCTATTTAACCCTTTCGTTATTGTTTTTATTTTGAGATGCTCTGTATTTCTTTCAATTATTTAAAATATAATAAAGAATTTAGTAAAATAACTTCGTTATCATTAAGATAGTGTTAGGAACATAAATTATGACTAACATTTGGTGGAAGATTTGAATTAAAAACTTATCAAAACAAGACACTTATATTAAAGAATCAGAGCTGGTTTCAGTTGGGTTGGTAACAAAAGGGTTAAACCAAAGTCTTGTTTGCTGCCTAATCGGAAGTCCCTTCTCTGTGGACCAGCTTGATAGCTAGCCCACAGTGAAGATCCTTGTCTACAGTTCATCTGTTATGAGTTCATGGGCAGTGCCCCACATAGCCCAACCCCCTCAGAACTGTTGACTGTTGTTGGAACAAAGGTGTTTTTACCACCCTACCCGTACATGTAATCACTTGGCTTTTTGGCAACTGTTCATTGTCAGGGGTCAGTGTGACTTGCCTGTGGTGGCTGAGTTACTTAAATGGGGCTGTCATGGAAACTGTGACCTGTCATTCACCAATCAGGAGCTGCAATGATTTGTCTCCTGAAGGAATCACTTCATATGGGCCATCATGAGGTGACTGAAGGGGTTTTCATTATGCATTATAATGAACAAATACAGACTTTGCTGTATGGAGGTCATTTGGTATGGATGACCTAGGTGTACCATGTGTAACTGACTCATGCTATCTCTCAGTTGCTCAAGATATCTTTTGACATTTGAGCCTGACTTTGTGTTTGGAATGAACTCCACCAGCACCATAAGTGGGGCACCATACACCATTTCTGCGGAAGAAGTGTTGAGGTCTTCCTTTGGGGTGGGGTGGATTCCTGGCATCACCCATGAAAATTGATCGATCCAGTTGAGCCTGTTAAGTCTGGTCGTGAGGGATTCCTTCAAGCAGCAGTGAAATCTCTCCACTAAGCTGTTGGTTTGGGTATGGTATGTTGTTGTGACACCAAAAAATTCATATGTCATTCCACAGTTTTGAGGTGAACTTAGGTCAATGGTTGGATTATGCTGCTGTCTGGGACACCAAAATGGGTAACCCAGGAATGGGTAATTTCTTGATGCAGAGAGGCATAGCCTCAGGCAAAAGCGAAGGTGGTAGGGGACCAATGAGGTCAATGTCGACATGATTGAAATGGGCATGTGGGAATTCATAGCTGCCAAGAGGTGTTTTGGTATGCTGATGGATTTTGGCTTGTTAGCTGGGGAAACAGGTTTTGGCCAACTCTTCAATTTGCTTGGCCATACCATGCCAGATGAATTTGCTTGACCTCAGGTGCTGTATGGCTCTGGTAAGGTGTGAGAGCCCATGAATAACATCAAAAACTTTCCAGCGCCTGGCTACTGGGATAATTGGTCATGGTTTCCCAGTGTGTACATCACAAAATAGGGTTATTCGATTGGAGCTAAAGTGTACATCCTGCAAGGTAGGGAGATGATGACAGTGCAGTAGGCTCTGACCTTATCCTCTGTTTGTTGAGCTGTAGTCATACCCTCATAATCAAGACTTCCATTATGGAAGCTATGTAGGTGTCAGATTAGATAAAGGCCCAAGAGAGTGCATCAGCAACTAGGTTGCTTTTTCCCATTTAAGTGTTGAATGTCTGCAGTGTACTCAGAAATGGTCGATAACTGTCAATGTTGACATACAGACCATGGCTCTGAGAGCTTGCTCATAGCAAAGTGAGTGGTTTGTGGTCTGTGAACACTATGAAAGTGCAACCTTCAAGAAAATAGCAAAAGTGGTGGACACCTATATGAGTGGCTAGTAGTTCCTTGTCTGAAGATGATTTTGACCTAGGAGAAAACTGAGCACCCAGCTAACTGAGCTGAGAAATCCTGTATATGCAGAATGGTGGAGTAGCAGTCAGGTGTTATGTTTGTGTTGAGACAATGATAATCTCTACTAGGTTGCAACTTCCATTGGGTTTTGGTGTCACATGTACAGGTGATGATCAAAGACTGCTTGGTCAGTGAATGATGCCCAAAATTTCCATATTGTTGAACTCAGGCCTCGCAATATCAAGTTTATCTAATGGTAGACAATGTGTGCAGCTGTGCATTGGAGGGCCAATAGTGTGGATGTGATGTTTCAGTCCATAGCAGGTTGTGGGTTTGGAGAATGTTGGTGTAGTGAGATTCAAGTGGCTTACAAGGACAGTCAAGAATTTGTTCTTCATTTGAGAAGTGGCTGCTATGTGGGAGATGGCATGTGCAGATGTTACTAGAGGTATGTAGGCATATGTATTGCTGTTGACAAGTCATCTCCCCTGAAGATCAACAAGCAGTAAGTCTGCTCTGATAATAGGCTGATGGACATCAGCGATGGTGAATGCCCATGCGTATGCTTGTGAGCTGGTGTGAAGGGAGAGAATGCAGCATCCATATGCTTTGATTTTGCAACCATTGGCAGCTGTTAAAGGTTGGCCTTGCTTTCTGTACAAGAGGTCTCTTGCAGATACTGGGATCATGCTGATTTCTGCAACTGTGTTCATTAGAAATCTTCATCTGGAACTCCAATTGTGGACATACAGGAGCAGTTGATTGTGTTTGCCAGAGTGTTTAGTAATGGCTGGCTCTTGAAGCTACCTGATTACTTACACTTTGTAGCCTTCTTGTCCCAAACTTCGTGTGATAGAAACACAGGTCATCTTGTGTAACTTCATGTCTCAGGGCCAACCTTGATTGTAACCCTGACAAATATTGTTTGTCAATCACTTTTGCTAACTGCCATAGGTCCTTGATCTCAGTCTGAGTTATGAGGTACTGAACCTGGGACGGCAGTTTATAGAAGAATATCTCACTACACAAAAAACAAGGTGACTCACCAAGGAGCACTAATGCCAGCATCCTGTCCATCAGTTTGCTGCTTCCTGGTCACTAGGCCAGAAAGTTTCCACAAGTCTCTCTTTTAAGGTGGCGTATTTGTGCATAGCCAGTGTTGAGTTAGGATGTCTAGCACTCTTGTTGCTGTGTCCTCATCCAGTGCTGCTGTTGCATATATTTTGTCAGGTTTAGAGTGATCTTCCTAATGTTGATCTGTGCTTCAACTTGTGTGAACCATACTTTGGTTTGTTTTAGCCAGAATATGGGTACTTCTCTCCCTTGCCATGCATGTGTGTATTCTATTTCAGGGCCACCACTTATAGCTTGCTTTTGTTAAGCTCTACATAAAAATAATCACAAACAAGAGTGTGTCAAAGTATCATTTATCTGGCTTCAATCATCTACACTGTGAGGGAGAGTTATGATCAGCCATTTAAACCTGAGTCGTGCTTATTGCCTAACTGGAAGTCCCTTTTCTACAGACTAGCTCAATAGCTAGCTCACAGTAAAGATACTTGTCTACAGTTCATCTGTTATGAGTTTATGGGCTTATTCAAAATGAATTGGAATTTATAGGCTATATCTATTAGCCAATTAATAAACTGCAATGAATAAGTAAAGAAATTTGATATGATTAACTTTGACTTTGTCAACTCTATGTTTCTATTTATATAACATTTTAAGTGATCTATTTATATGTTTCCTTTGGGAACATATAAATACTCATCTTTATTGAAAATCTAACTTCTAGCAATATGAATGAGTCAATTTCAATGGTACTAAAATTGTTTCAGCAAGAACAGTTGTATTTGACTGCTAATGAATTTGTAGATTAGTGTAAAACCATAGGATTCAAGATTAACTTACGGATTCCAGCCAAGGTCCTGAGGGTTAATATAAAGGATTCCTGCCCTGGAAACTGTTGCAGGTGTTGCTGTTTTCAGATGACTAATTTCAAACAGTAATCGCATTGACGGAGTCAGTGGAATTCTTTCATTACTGGCCAGAGTGAGAATTTTATTGTCATCCATAACTGTATTTAGAGACTCTATCCACATGGGATCGATGTCTCCATCCAAAACAATCCATTTGGGTCCTGTTCCTGACATTATAGCTAAGTCTCGCATGATCACAGAAAAAAGTCCTGCCAAGCAAAGATAATCTTACAATTACCAAAACGTTGCATTGGTGATAATAATAATGATAATACAGGTAAAGATGTTAAGCATGACTAGGACAATTGTTTTTGTTGCTATTACTGATTAGCTGACAAAATGTTTAGTCATAATACACACCACTCTATAAATGCAAATCTATCTATTGAAGTCAATCCATCAGTATAATTAGGCAATGTAAATATCTACGGTTCAAACTCTTTGTTACTGATAATAAAGAATTTCTTGAAAGAGATTAGGATAATTTATTCAGTAGATTGAACATTGTGTTATTTACTGGATTATTTTGTTTTTTGTCATAATAAAGCTACTGATAAAATTCAGCTAAGAATGAATTTTGTAAGTAATCAGATCATCAGGAAAATGTACAAAATACAGTATTTTAGAGGTTATTTGAAATCTTTTGCCATTTACTCTTTATTTTCTCACATGTAAACTGTGACTAGTTTCAGTCATTGGACTACATGCAAGTGGGACACTGCCTTCAAGGGTCTAGTTAATCATATCCTCAATAATTAAATGTATTGAAATTTAGTGCTTCTTTTATCAAATTTTATTTACTGAACTGCTACATTACAGATCATAAACAAACAGCATCACTTGCTAAGTGGAATGGGCATAAACCAAATTTGGACACGAAAGCACATACACTAAATTTCACTCAAAGTATTTGTCAATTTGAGATAATAGAAGACAACCAAGGTTGTACATAGTAGGACTGAAATCAAAACCAAGTGGTTGCAAAGTGAACTTATTAATCATAGAGCCATGATGCTACCTGTACATTACTGCCACTGCTGTCATCATCTTTAACATCATTTCATATCTGTTTCTTGGGTTGGATAGATTCGATATATCAATTTACATATTAAACGCATTCTTGGAGTTGGTTTGTAAAAATTAATGATTTGTAGGTATGTGGAACTTTGTTATGCAAACATAATATACTATAAAGTATACTAAATGTTTTTATAAGTCAGTACCATGTTCTACAGAGTTAGCAGTGTTTCTTACATTATTTTGTTAAAGTTATTTCTACAGTTATTCAATAGAAATTATAACCAGCACTGACTTTTGCTACAACGTTTTGTATCAAGACGTCAGATGTAAACAGTAATTTTAGCATAACATATTAAGGAACACTAATAAAAAATCAAAAACATAAAAATAAACAAGCTTTTGATGATTTTATAGATATTTCAAAATTATGATGCTATGATGCTAGGTCCTTCCATTATTTTGTCCAATCCCTGTATATATATATATATATATATTAAAGAAGCCCACCGTGGGTGTATATATATATATATATATATATATATATATATAGATATATATATATATTGATATATAAAATTCATTCCATCTGTCTGTTTGTGCGCTTATAACTTGAGTATTGTTCATCCAATCGTGCTGAAATTTTAAACATGGATACATGAGAGAGCTGGGCATTCCGTAATCTAAAAAGATTTTCAGAATCGTTAGTTTCAAAGTGAGAATTGCTATTTTTGTAATCTTTAATGTCCTGTTTGTTCCACCATTAAGACAATCAGTTGCTCAGACAGCCGGCGTATACCATTTCACTAGCAACAAGGGGAGTACAGGATGACAGTCAGCCAAAACCATCGCTATGGTGTCTCTCTTCTTTCCTCTCTCTGTGGGGGTTAATAATCTTTAGCTACGGTTTCTCATTCAAACTATATAATAGGCGGAATTGTTGGATTAAGACAGTAGGGTGTTTTGATGGCAATTTGGCTGCTATTTCTACCAGGTCTAGTGGATCATTTCACTTTGACCGGCAGATTTTAAAAATAATTTCTTTGTAACTAAACACTTTTAAACTTCGTATACTGGTAGAATGTGTCACATAAAACATCTTTCTCTCTTGGCATTCTTGAGAAAATGATGTAGTTTGTAAGCTCTTTCTTGTATTTCAGCAATTTCAACCAATCAATGACGTCTATTGAGGTGAATACAATTACTGTTGTTGTTTGCAACAAGTTCAAAACAACTTTCGGCGGTACGTGTATTTGTTTACATTTGAAGAAGATCGTCACTTTCTGTAAAATTTTTAATTTTACAGGGACATATAAAATGAGGTGAGGATGCAAGTGGGCAAGGTTAGAAATCCCCATCTTAAAAGGTGTCGTTGCTAGGGCCAAAAACGCACACTTTGACAAGTCTACTCTCATTCTTTTATGTGTCTGTCTTTCTCCATCACTCACTCTCTTTCCTCCCTTCCTTTCACTTTCTATCTATAACGGCGTTTCACAGTGTCTACCTCCCTTCCCTTCACTTTCTCTCTATAACGTTATAGAGAGAAAGTGAAAAGAAGGGAGAAAGTAATAATGAGTGAATGAGAATAACGATTAAGGGTTTTAAAAGCGTAAAAATATTTTCTTTCTCAACTTACTCAAGATCTTTTGTTGTTTATAAATGGGAGAGAGATAGATAGAGAAAGATAGAGAGTAAGAGAAAGCGAGGGAAAGTCTACTATTTTTCCCCCGCTGCCTTCACCAGCGCTGTCACTCTCTCTCTCTCTCTCTTTACGTCTGTCTGCATTCATACAGGGAATTATCATCGCCACCACCACCACCAAATATTATGAATCAGATATTTATTGGGTGAATTTATATATATGTGTGTGTGTGTGTGTTCTATATATAAATATGTATATATAATGTATATATACAAAGTGTATATATCTCTATTTATATATATATATATATATAATTTGTATACACTTATATATATAATGCGTACACACACGCACACACACATACACACACTCACACACACATATATATATAATGTGTGCATTATGTGGTCGGTTGAGCTGAAAATATGCACACCTATGTTAAAAGTGCTGGCTAGTTTGCATGGCAACTATTTTTTTCCTCAAATGAAAGGACAAAATTCCTCATCTTATAAAATGTGGCCCGAGTAGACCCAAATGAAATCGGGTTATATTAATCAAAATGTGAAAAAGGGTCTAAATGGGGCTGGAAGGAGATTAAAATTTGCAGGAGAGGGTGTTTAGGAATTCCCTGTTACATCAAGCTAAAAAATTTGCGCCAGCCTTTAAATCGTCAATGTGTTGCCGTCCATGATGAAGAGGTTTTGAATTCTTGCCATGGTGAGTCTACTGTTGTGAGAAAGAATCACCTCAAAACTTGGTGTTTAGGAATTTTCTTTTACATCAAGTTCAAAATTTTACGCCAGCCGTTAAACTGTCAATACGTTGCTGTCCGTCATTAAGAAATGCCAGCCATGGTGACTCTACTATCCTCAGACTTTATCCCTTCAAACTTTGGTTTCCAATATTTTTTTATTTTTATTCAGCTCGCAAGTTCGTCTGTCCCTTTTAAATGTTAGTGTTTTGCTGTCTGCCTTGAAGCAGACCTTTCCGTTGTCACTGCATGATACTTATGAGTGATTTTTCAAAATATTTTCTTTCCCAACTTAATCAAGATCTTTTGTTGTTTATAAATAGGAGAGAGATAGATAAAGATAGAGAGTAAGAGAAAGCAAGGGAGAGTCCGAGAGAAATGAAGAGTAAGAGAGTGGGAAAGTGAGAGAGAAAGGAGAGAGAAACAAAGAGGGAGAATCATCATCATCATCGTTTAACATCTGTTTTCCGTGCTAGCACGGGTTGTACGGTATGACCGGGGTCTGGGAAGCCAGGAGGCTGCACCAGGCTCCAGTCTGATCTGGCAGTGTTTCTACAGCTGGATGCCCTTCCTAATGCCAACCACTCCTTGAGTGTAGTGGGTGCTCTTTTCATGCCATGGGCACAGGGTCCAGGGGGGGCTGGCAGCGGCCACGATCGGTTGGTGCTATTTACGTGCCACCGGCACAGTAGCCAGTTAAGGCGGCACTGCCATCGGCTACGTTCGTATGGTGCTTTTTACGTGCCGAAAGGAAGCAACAGAAAGTAACAACCACAACCTCACCCGCGCGTAGAGCGGGTCACCTTAAGCTAGTCTCTATATTATAATTCTGAAATGTAAAATGTTTGTTTGTATGGTTTTGGCATTGAGAGCGGGCCACTAGATCCCGTCGGATTGACTCCAAAATTTACAGGGACATGTAAAATGAGGTGAGGATGCAAATGGGCTAGGTTAGAAATCCCCATATTAAAAGGTGTCATTGCTAGGACCAAAAACGCACACTTTAACAAGTCTACTCTCATTCTTTTATGTGTCTGTCTTTCTCCATCACTCACTTTCTTTCCTCCCTTCCCTTCACTTTCTCTCTATAACGTTATAGAAAGAAAGTGAAAGGAAGGGAGAAAGTAATAATGAGTGAACAAGAATAACAACGAAAGGTTTAAAAAGCGTAAAAGTATTTTCTTTCTCAACTTACTCAAGATCTTTTGTTTTTTATAAATGGGAAAGAGATAGATAGAGAAAAGTCTACTATTTTTTCCTCCGCCGCCTTCACCAGCGCTGTCTCTCTCTCTCTCTCTCTTTACGTCTGTCTGCATTCATACAGAGAATTATCATCGCCACCACCACCACCACCACAACACAATCATGAGAACAAATATGATGAAACAGATAATTATTGGGCTAATTTATATGTGTGTGTGTGTTCTATATATAAATATGTATATATAATGTATATATACAAAGTGTATATATCTGTATTTATATATATATATAATTTGTATACACTTATATATATAATGCGTACACACACGCACACACACACACACACACACACATATATATAATGTGTGCATTATGTGGTCGGTTGAGCTGAAAATATGCACACCTATGTTAAAAGTGCTGGCTAGTTTGCATGGCAACTATTTTTTTCCTCAAATGAAAGGCGTGACCTCTAGGACAAAATTCCTCATCTTGTAAAATGTGGCCCGAGTAGACCCGAATGAAATCAGATTATATTAACCAAAATGAGAAAAGGGGTCTAAATGGGGCTGGAAGGGGATTAAAATTTACAGGAGCGTGTGTTTAGGAATTCTCTGTTACATTAAGCTAAAAAATTTGTGCCAGCCTTTCAATCTTCAATGTGTTGCCATCCATGATGAAGAAGTTTTGAATGCTTGCCATGGTGAGTCTACTGCCATGAGAAAGAATCACTTGAAAACTTGGTGTTTAGGAATTTTCTTTTACATCAAGTTCAAAATTTTACGCCAGCCGTTAAACTGCCACTATGTTGCTGTCCGTCGTTAAGAAATGCCAGCCATGGTGACTCTACTATCCTCAGATTCTATCCCTTCAAACTTTGGTTTCCAATATTTTTATATTTTTATTCAGCTCGCAAGTTCGTCTGTCCCTTTTAAATGTTAGTGTTTTACTGTCTGCCTTGAAGCAGACCTTTCCGTTGTCACTGCCTGATATTTATGATTGATCTTTCAAACTACTTTCTTTCTCAACTTACTCAAGATCTTTTGTTGTTTATAAATGGGAGAGAGATAGATAAAGATAGAGAGTAAGAGAAAACGAGGGAGAGTCCGAGAGAAATGAAGAGTAAGAGAGTGGGAAAGTGAGAGAGAAAGGAAAGAGAATGTGGCGAAAAGGAACAGAAAGGAAGCAACAGAAAGTAGCAACCACAACCTCACCCGTGCGTCTCTATATTATAATTCTGAAATGCGAAAAGTTTGTTTGTTGGTTTTTGGCATTAGAACGGGTTAAAGGCCACTAGATCCCGTCAGATTGACTCCAAAATTTACAGGAACATGTAAAATGAGGTGAAGATGCGAGTGGGCTAGGTCAGAAATCCCCCAAAACGCACACTTTGACAAGTCTACTCTCATTCTTTTATGTGTCTGTCTTTCTCCATCTCTCTCTCTCTTTCTTCCCTTCCTTTCACTTTCTCTCTATAAAGTCGTTTGATAGCATCTACTATCTTTCCTCCGCCGTTTTTTGCCAGCGCTGTCACACACTCCCTCTCTCTATGTCTGTCTGCATTCATAGAGAGAATTATCATCGCCACAACCACCACACAATCAAGAGAATCTTTCTCTTAAAACAAATAATCTTTAGGTTTCAAAATATTTGATTTTTCAGTCCTCTCTTTCATATATCACCTTTTCTTCCTCGATATCTCTCTTTTCCCCCTTCCCTCCAATTTCTCTCTCTATAATGACGTTTGACACCTCCGCCATCTCTCTTTCTTCTCCAACGCGTCTCTCAATGTATTTCTGCTTGTATCTATAAAGACGAAACTTGACAGCCACAAAAGTTTAAATATTCCTACCACAGGTCTTTCCGAAAGGTGAATTATTATCTCCCACCACCACTGCACAATTATAACAGATATTATTTATCAGAAGATATGTTATTATTTTGCGTAGATACAAGATTTGCTCTGCTAAGAAATATTATACCCTTTTAAAGAATTTATTTGTATGCTCAAGGCGACTGTCGTTAACAAAAATTTGTTGGTAAATTGAAAAATTTTCCAGTTTTGAAATATTTACTTCTTAACTATTTTATTAGTTTTCTCATTGTAAACCAAATCATCTTTAGGTTTTAAAAAGTCTGCTTCCATTCTCTTATCTGCCTGTCTTCCTCCATCTCTCTCTGTTTCTTCCTTTCCCATCACTTTCTCTCTATAACGTCGCTTGACAGCGTCTACAATCTTTCCCCTGCTGCCTTCGCCAGAGCTCTCACTCTTTCTCTCGCATCCTCTCACTCTCTCTCTCTCTCTACGTCTGTCTGCATTCATAGAGAGAATTATCATTGCCACCACAACCACATGATCATGAGAACAAATATTATGAATCAGATATTTATTGGGTTAATCTGTGTGTGTGTGTTCTATACATAAATATGTATATATAATGTATATATACAAAGTGTATATATCTGTATTTATATATTATATATGTATATATATATATGTGTGTGTGTGTGTGTAATTTGTATACATTGGTATATATAATGCGTACACACACACACACATATATATAATGCGTATATATGTACATATATGTACATAATGTGTATATATGTACATATATATATATATATAATGTGTGCATTATGTGATCGGTTGAGCTGAAAATATGCACACCTATGTTAAAAGTGCTGCCGAGTTTGCATGACAACTATTTTTTTCCTCAAATGACCTCTAGGACAAAATTCCTCATCTTATAAAATGTGGCCCGAGTAGACCCAAAATTTTAGGCCAGCTGTTAAACTGCCACTATGTTGCTGTCCGTCGTTAAGAAATGCCAGCCATGGTGACTCTACTATCCTCAGACTTTATCCCTTCAAACTTTGGTTTCCAATATTTTTATTCAGCCTGCAAGTTCGTCTGTCCCTTTTAAATGTTAGTGTTTTGCTGTCTGCCTTGAAGCAGACCTTTCCGTTGTCACTACCTGATATTTATGATTGATCTTTCAAACTACTTTCTTTCTCCACTTACTCAAGATCTTTTGTTGTTTATAAATGGGAGAGAGATAGATAGAGAAAGATAGAGAGTAAGAGAAAGCGAAGGAGAGTCCGAGAGAAATAAAGAGTAAGAGAGTGGGAAAATGAGAGAAAGGAGAGAGAAACAAAGGGGGAGAATGTCGTGATAAAAAACAGAAAGGAAGCAACAGAAAGTAACAACCACAACCTCATCCGCGCGTAGAGCGGGTCACCTTAAGCTAGTCTCTATATTATATATCTGAAATGCGAAAAGTTTGTTTGTCTGGTTTTTGCCATTGAGAATGGGTTAAAGGCCACTAGATCCCGTCGGATTGACTCCGAAATTTACAGGGACATGTAAAATGAGGTGAGGATGGGAGTGGGCTAGGTTAGAAATCCCTATCTTAAAAGGTATGGTTACTAGGGCAAAAAACGCACACTTTGACAAGTCTTCTTACATTCTCTTCCTGTCTTCCTCCGTCTCTCTCTGTTTTCTCCCTTCCCATCACTTTCTCTCTATAACGACGTTTGACAGCTACTACTATCTTTCCCCTGCCACCTTCGCCAACGCTGTCACTCTCTCTCCCACCGCCCCCCCCTCTCTCTCTCTGTACGCCTGTCTGCATTCATAGAGAGTTTTATTATCGCCACCACCACCACACAATCATGAGAACAAATATTATGAATCAGATATTTATTGGGTTAATTTATATATGTGTGTGTGTGTATCTGCATCTATATATAAATATGTATATATACATTATATATACAAAGTGTATATATCTGCATTTATATATATATATGTATCCAATATGTATACAATTGTATATATAATGCGTACACACATACACACATATATACATAATGCATATATATGTACATATATATATATATATATATATATATTATGTGTACATTATGTGGTCAGTTGAGCTGAAAATTTGCACACCTATGTTAAAAGTGCTGGTGAGTTTGCATGGCAACTATTTTTTTCCTCAAATGAAAGGCGTGACCTCTAGGACAAAAGTCCTCATCTTTTAAAATGTGGCCCGATTTCACCCGAATGAAATTGGCTTATATTAACCAGACAAGTAAAACAATGAAAAACTATGCCATTTTAATGCCAAGTAAGATCGGGTATCTCTGTAGGTCTGCTACATATTTGTGAAAAGGGCAGACGTTGTCTCACAAGCAGTTATACAGGCAAAAGTGTTAGTAAATTTGCACACCTATGTTAAAAGTCTTGGCGAGTTTGCATGGCAACTTTGAGGTTGCTCAATTGAAAGGTATAGCCTCTAGGGCAAAATTCCTCATCTTTAAAGTGTGGCCTGCATAGACCCGAATGAAATCGAGTTATAATACCGAAACAAAAAAGAAAACAATGATAAACTATTTTAATCCCGAGCAAGACCGGGTTTCTCTGCTATCTATATATATAAATGAGGCTTTGGGTCAAAATTATGTGCATGTTTTGCTATGTCAGAGGTTGGCGGCCACACTAGTGGTCAGATCGAGCTGAAAATTGACACAGGCATAGAAGGCGTGATGAGGCAGAGTTGAGTTGGTTAAAACTCACCATCTGGAAAGATGTGGTTGCTATGGTGAGAAGATTCAAGGGGGCTCTAAGCCCCTCCAGATTGGCGCGATTGGCATCTAATCCTATCTATAAAATGAAGGTGAACGTAGACACAAATTGGATTTTTATGTAAAAAGGGGTCTAAATAGGGCTGGAAGGAGATTCAAATTTACAGGAGGGGTAACTTGAGGGGGGAAATTGATTGGGAGACGTTTTGTGGCACCACAGTGGTTGCTTTGGTGTGAAAACTGGAATTTTATTGATTGGGGGGGGACACTTGGTTGTCTAGATTGGACACCTTTTGCCTAATTTCTATCAAATTTTCAACATGGTAAAGTGGAAGCGCATTTGTAATTTAAACACGGAAATCTAATTTTTTATAAATGGCAGAGAGATAGATAGAGAAAGATAAAGAGTAAGAGAAAGCGAGGGAAAGTCTGAGAGAAAGGAAGAGTTAGAGAGTGGGAAAATGAGAAAGGATAGAGAAACAAAGAGGGAGAATGTGGCGATAAGAAACAGAAAGGAAGCAATAGAAAGTAACAACCACAACCTCACCCACGTGTAGAGCAGGTCACGTTAAGCTAGTCTATATATATATAAAACAAAGGATGTCTGCATGTGTAATATTTATGTATTTCTATAGTTTTCAATTGATTCCCACCATACTTTACACACACAATGCAAGAAAATGACTGCAAAAACAAAACCTTTGACTTCTGCAGTTTTCATCTGATTCTCTCTCGCCCTATTTATTTATCTTTTCTCTACTTTTCTTCAATCTCAACATCTGTCACTGTTCCTCTCTTTAATTTCATGTCTGTTTCTTTCACTCACTCACTCTCCCTCTCTCTCAAACTGACACACAATATCTTCTTTTGACTACAAATTGACTTCCATGTTTTTCAAATAGTCTTGCATTGAAATCTGTGTCATTACCGTTTCTGTGTACTCCCAATGAAAAATAAATTGGTTACTTTTTTTTTATCCAGTATTTAAATTCAGTTTTGCCTAAAAATTGACTTCCATCAATATCTTTGTCTTCGCTCTCCTTTTCCAACAGATTCTCTCCCTTTGGCTTCTGCAGTTTTCATCCAATTCTCTCCTTCTCTCAATGTTTATTTATCACTTCTCTTTCCTTCTCTCCACTCTGACCATCTGTCACGGTTCCTCTCTTTATTTCTATGTCTGTTTCTTTCACTCATTTTCTCTCTCTCTCTTTCTCTCTTTAATTGACACAAAATAACTTCTGTATAAAAATTGTCTTCCATTTATTTTACATAGTCTTGCATTTAAATAAGTCATTATGTTAAATTCTCACTGAAAAATAACTTGGTTATTTCTCATTTTCATTCACCCACTGTGTCTAAATTGAGTTTTGCCATATGTGCCTAAATATTGACATCTGTGTCTTCAGTGTGATTTTCCAAGCAATTCTCTCCATCTCTCACTGTTTTTTTTATCTCTTCACTTTCATTTTCTCCACTCTCAACAACTGTCACTGTTCCTCCCTTTAATTCTATGTGTTTCTTTCTCTCATACTTCCTCTCTCTCTCACTCTTTCCTTCTTTCCTACCTTCTTTCTTTCCTTCCTTCCTTCTTTCTTTCTCCCTCCCACTTTCTTTTCTCCTTTCCTTTCTTTCTCCCTCTCTCTTTCTCTCTGAGCGTGATCATTGCCAGGGACACAGATTGGTTCCCATGCTGGTGGCATGTAAAAAGTACCATTCAAGCGTGATCATTGCCAGCGTTGCCTTACCAGCACATGTGCCACTGGCATGTAAAAAACAACGTTTGAGTGTCGTCATTGCCAGTGCCGCTAGACTGGCTCCCGTGCAGGTAGCACGTAAAAAACACCTTTTGAGCATGGTCATTGCCAGAACTGCCTGACTGGCCCTTGTGCCAGTGGCACATAAAAGCACCCACAACACTCTCAGAGTAGTTGGCATTAGGAAGGGCATCCAGCTGTAGAAACTCTGCCAGATCAGATTGCACCTGGTGCAGCCTTCTGACTCACCAGTCCTCAGTCAAACAATCCAACCCATGCCAGCATGGAAAGCAGACATTAAGCGACAATGATGATGATGTTTGACTAAAGGCGGTGCTCTAGCATGGCCACAGTCAAATGACTGAAACAAGTAAAAGACTAAAAACTGTACCATTTTAGTCCCAAGCAATGCTGGGTATCTCTGCTAGTATATTAATAAAAAATATTTTAACTAGAAAAGCACTCGGAGAGTGCAGACCTCTGCCAAGCAGCTCATTTCCACCCATATATACAATGTCATTATCATGATGGTTACCTTGACAGTCACATTCACCACCACAACCAGTATAACCACTGCAATACCACCATCCTCAGCATCACACATCACACCGCTTCTGTTGCCATTGTAACCACTGATACTATTTTATCCTCCTCCCATACTTATCTCGACCATCATCATCATCAACACTGTCTCTGCTTTCACTACAATCACCATCAAAATTACACTCACCACAATCACCGTCAAAACTACAATCACCACAATCAGTTTCTTTACACAGTTGAAAATCCATTATCCAATACTCATGGGACCGAGATTGCTGCAGACATTTGATTTTTCTAATTTCGGAGTTCTTTATAAATTTTTTTTTTAAATTGCATCTACAAAACAGAACAGTTTGAGGATAGAAACACAATAGCTTATAGACATATTCTGAATGTAGCTCTATATAAATCTTTAATAATTTTTTATACTTAAGACCATCAGAAATGTTAAGATATCAGCCTCTACCCACGTTGTCATGCTTTGATTAATAGCTTACAGCATAGATTAAATTAATTAGATAAGTTTCGGCCATAGTTGACTCAGGCCATGTCTAATTTAATAGCACTACCTGGAAGAGATACACAGTCAGTTCTGAGGAACAGTAACCCAATCAAGCAGAGGATTATTGTTTTCAGAGACATATCTGGGTGTGGGTGGTTTATCTGGTATTTGTTAGGGGTAATCATCTAGGGATCATTTGAATGCCATGAAGTCACTTTCCTCCTTTATGTGTGTCTGGCATGATGTTGAAGAGAGCAAGGTCAATTGAGGTGAAATAGTTCTATCATAGTGTTGTGATATGACATGAACATTTCTGTAGTGGATGGATGGCAAAGGGGCCAAGCCTCAGATGAATTTTAAAGATGGGCAATGTTGATGGAATATTTTCCACATCATGCAGATGATATAGAGCTCACAGTGGTGGTGGAGGGAGCAAAGCCTGAGCTTTTTGAGTTGATCCCAATAGTCAAGGCTTGTCATGTCATCCTCCGCAGACCTCTGCCAAGCAGTTCATTTTAAGATAGATACACAAGTAAAATTACTGATAGAGAAAGGAAAATAAACTTTGGAATCAGCAACACCACCATAGGTTACGTGGAAACTATGAACGTGTTTTCAAGGGAGATAATCAAAGAATGTAACGTAATACTTCATGTAAAGTAGATATAACAAATGAAAAATCCTTCATGAATCCATAAAAATTCCTGAATCACTACTAACATTTCATCATCTGTTCCTTGTGTTATTACCAACTTTTCTTACAAGTTTCATCAAATACTGTTCACAACTTTTTGAGTAATTTTTCACACAGACAGACAGACGGACAAACCAACACTGATGAAAACATAACCTCCTTCATTGATAGAGGTAACTATTCTCAGTGCATTTTCAACTTCTATTTTTCCCATATTTTCACCTGTGTGGAATAAAATAACTTAGTTTTTCTCTCTCTCTCTCTCTCTCTCTCTCTGTATATATATATATATATATATATATATATATATATATATGTATATATACACTTTATTAATAAATCTGTGAAGACATCACAAAAACTGTTACTCTTTCCCATTCATCAGATAGTCTGACGAACGGGAACGTGAAACTTTGAGTAACAGTTTTCATGATGTCTTTACAGCATTATTAATAAAGCATGATACTCTACCTCTGGTAGTATTCGAGTACTATTTTTTTCCACCTTGTTTCACATTTATGTGCTTACTGTTCGTGACCCACCTCTCTGTATCACTATGTGTCTCTCCCTCTCTCTCGGCAGTCACTCTGTCTGTGTCTATCTCTCCCTCTCTTTCGATTACCACTCGCCTCGCCAAGACTCCCTACTTCTTACTTCCCCCACCACCAATCTATATAAACTAGCGCATGCATGATGACACTCCTATTCGATTTCGATACCTTGGCTTTAAAATACAAATCCCAGAGGATGCAAAATTTCAGATAAGAGACTAACCTTTCAACTTGTTACCTACCTTCCATTATATTTCTGT
This sequence comes from Octopus sinensis, assembly GCF_006345805.1. Classification (NCBI taxonomy): domain Eukaryota; kingdom Metazoa; phylum Mollusca; class Cephalopoda; order Octopoda; family Octopodidae; genus Octopus; species Octopus sinensis. Next base: position 74,535,466 of record NC_042997.1, read on the forward strand.
GCATATCATCATAAACCCTTATTATTATTTTCTCTCTTTTTTGTGTTATTCTGTCTATTTCAGCACCATGCCATCATGTAAATATAGTTCTATAGTTTTGTCTTACTGTTGATGTCAAAGATAACCTTAGCTCACGCATTTCCTTAATCTGCAACATATTCTCTCACTCATCTATGAAGTTTATCTATTTACTATTATCAACTTCAGCTGTCTCATTAATTAACTATGCCACTCAATCCCAAAACCATTCCTCCTGCATGTCGTGACCCCCACCCTCTCTGCTCACTATGTGTCTATCTATCTATCTATCTGTCTATCTATCTGCCTTCACCCTGTCTGTCTGTCTCTCTTAATTCCTAGCACTCGCCCGTGTTTGCTAGTTCACAGTTCACCCACCCTTCCACCCACCTCCACCTGTACCGGATGTCCCTATTTTGTCATCCTTTGGTTGTCTCCCATGAACACTTCTAAAGGCCTTACGCCATCCCCACCCCTACTATATAAGGTAGTGATCATACAGTGCAAAATATGATAGTATAGTGTACGCAGGTTCAACATAAGACTATTGTTTGCTTATGAATTCTGCCAAATGTGAGCTCTCTTTTCAGGTACATGACGCCACTGCCCCTTATCCCAGGGTCTCTAAGGACCATACCTCCCACACCCTCAGAGTTGGCACTCTCAACGTCAGCACACTGAAAGGTAGGTCTGGTGAGATTGTCGAGATGCTTGAACAGAGATGTGTCAATATGTGCTGCATCCAAGAAGTAAGGTGGAGAGGAGGTTCTGCTAGGTTCCTCACAGGCAAAGAACACAGGTACAAGATTTTCTGGGCAGGGAACACTGAAGAGGTTGTGGGTGTGGGTATACTTCTTGTGGAAAAATGGGTAGATGAGGTAATTGAGGTAGTCAGGGTATGCGACAGAATACGACAGATTAGATTAGTGCTCCATCATGGGTTAGCAACCATTATCTCGGCCTATGCCCCTCAGCCAGGGCTACCCGATAGACAGAAAGATTGATTCTATGACACTCTCTTGCAGACTACCAGATTGACGAATGACAGGGACCTTCTCTTTGTGGCTGGTGACTTCAATGGACATGTTGGACAACATGTCGGGGGCTTCCATGGCATACATGGAGGCTATGGTTTTGGCTCTCGCAATGAGGAGGGAACCAGGCTGCTGGAGTTCTGTGACGCAAATGATCTTATGGTTTGCAATACTAACTTCAGAAAACCTGCCAGTCACCTAGTCACCTACTGCTCTGGCAGGCACACTAGTCAGATCGACTACATCCTCACCAGAAAAAGGAAAAGATGGCTGCTTATAAATGCCAAAACCTTCCCAGGTGAAGAATGTACCCCACAACATAGACTGGTAGTTAGTGACTTCAGGATCAGGGCTAAATGAATGCCCAGACGATGACCAGCAAAAAGAAGAATGGACAGAGATTTAGAGACATATTACTCAAAGCCTTTGATGAAATAGAAGTGGATATAGTTTCACATGGTGTAGAAGACAACTGGAGGTTCCTATGGGACAACCTGCTAAGGGCCACTGACCAGATCTGTGGATGGTGCAAAGTCCTCTCTCGACCCAAAATAACGTGGTGGTGGAAGAATGTTGTTGACAGGGCTATTTGACAAAAGAAACAGGCTCGGAAGGACTGGAAGAACGGTGGTAGCAGGGAAATGTATCAGACTGCCAAAAGAGAAGCTAGGAGACAGGTCTATTTAGCCAGACGGGAAGCAGATAAGAAAAAATTTGCCAATGTTCTGCACCGTGAGGACCAAAGACTTGAGATATTTCATGTTGCCAGACAGTGTGTGAGAGAGAATCGTGATGTGGTAGGAGAGAAATGTGTTCGCATGGATGATAGTTCACTTGTGCTAAATGAGGATGCAAAGAGAGAGGTTTGGAGACGCCACTATGAAAAGTTGTTGAATAAAGAAAATGAATGGGAGAAAGAGAGTCTGCTGAATGTCGACCCAACAGAGGGACCAGCTATCCGAGTTGACAGTACCTTGGTAGATAAGGCAATTAGAAGTATGAAGACAGGGAAAGCCCCCGGCCCATCAGGAATTACTGCAGAGATGCTCAAATTAAATATTTAAATGTTTATATACTTGTGTGTTTTTAATACAAATATTATCTCAAACTTTATATTGATTTATTAATGTCAAAGAAAGAACACATATATAGTGAATATTCTATTGGATAATAGGTCATGCTCCTCTAGTTTTCCGCTAGTATTGCCTCCATTCAAATTATATATATATATACATGTCTCTTTGCAGCTGTGTTTGTCTACTACTTCACAACCAGTGTTGGTGTGATTACCTTCCTTCGTAAAAGAGAGTATACCTTTCTCTGGCAGGGGAAAGGCATAGATGAATTCAGAGAGTATGGTGTCAGCTTCGCAATGAAGAACTCTGCTGAAGTTGGTAGAACTCAGCAGCAATGGTTCAGAGTGGATACTCTCACTTCGACTGCACACTTCTGATGGGCCTGTCAATCTTATCAGTGTCTATGCTCCAACTCTCTATTTCTCACAAGATGCTAAAGATAAGTTCTACAATCAGCTCTCTAGGAAAATACAGGCGATCTCAAATGGAGGACAGCTGGTGCTATTTTGTGACTTCGACACCAAAGTGGGAGCCGATCATGACTCCTGGCCAGGGTGTCTGGGTCAGTATGGGGTTGTGGCAACATGAATAAAAATGGGCAATGGCTGCTTGAGCTCTGCATGCTCCATGGAATATGTGTCACAAATACCTACTTCCAGACCAAAGCTCAACAGGGGGTCACCTGAGATCACCTTCGCTCAGGGGACTAGCAACCAGCTAGATTTTCACAAGATTATCACAAGATGTAACCACCTGAGGAATGTCCTCCTGACACAGTCTTTTCAGAGTGCTGACACAGACCTTTCCTTGGTTTGTTGCAATCTCAAACTCCAACCAAAAACGATGCTCAGTGCAAAGCCTCCAGGCAAGCAGCATATCAAGACACTGGAAGACACTCTCCTTGCAGAAGGCAATGTTCAGCAGAGATGGGACTCTCTCAGGGACATCATCTATAGCACTGCACTGAAGGCCTTTGAGAGGAGGAGGAAAATACACAAGACTGGTTTGAGGTGAGTGTGAAATAGCTCAATACCTCATGAAGGAGAAGCGTGCTGCCCTGCTGAAGCACAAACACCAACCCACCAGGGCAATGCTGTAAGCTTTGAGATCAACAAGGAACATGTGAGATAGTGTGCAAATAACTACTGGTTATAACTTTGTGTAGATATGCAACTTTTGTTTGATATGGGCAACATTCATGGAATGTATAAGGACATCAAGAGAGTCATTGGCCCAAGCCTGAGCAAGATAGCTCCACTCAAATCCAGAACAAAGGAAGTTATCAAGGGCAAAAGAGAGCAGCTGGAGAGATGAGTGGAATATTATTCTGAACTCTATGCCAAGGAAAACAACATCTCGAACTGTGTGCTAGATACCATAGAACACCTACCTGTCATGGAGGAACTGGAACTGCTGAAGAACTGAGCAGAGCTATCGATGGCTTGCATATTAAAAAAACACCAGGTTTGGATGGCATCCTACCAGAGATCTTCAGATGTGCAAGGAGAGTTCTACTTAGCCACATACTGAAACTACTGTGTCAATGCTGGGAGAAGGGATCAGTCTCAAAAGACATGAAAGACTACAACATTGTCACCCTATATAAAAACAAAGGGGACAAAAGTGACTATAATAATTATCAAGGCATCTTGCTGTTAAGCATTGTCAGGAAGGTCTTTGCCTGCATGGTCCTAAACAGACTGCAGAAAATCCCTGAAAGGGTGTACCCTGAATCTCAGAGTGGTTTCAGTTCAGAATGCTCCACCAATGACATGGTCTTCTCTCTTCAGGAGAAGTGCTGAGATTAAAGGTGACCATACTTTATCACCTTCATTGACCTCACAAAGACAGTATGTTCAAAATCCTTGCCAAGATTGGCTGTCCTCCAAGACTCCTCAAGTTTGTCCAGTCATTTCACACAGACACAAAGACATCATTCAATTTGATGGCTCTTCTTCGGAAGCATTCAACATACATAGCAGCATGAAGCAGGGCTGTGTGCTTGCTCCTACTCTGTTTGGCATCTTCTTTGCAGTCATGCAGAAACATGCATTTGGGACATCAACTGATGGTGTTTACCTTCACATCAGATCCGACAGAAAACTGTTTAGTCTGTTGAGGTTAAAAGCAAAATCTTGGGTGCACCAGGTACTCATCAGAGAAATGCTGTTTGTGGATGATGCAGCACTGACAGTGCACTCTGAGGAGTAAATGCAGCACCTCACAGACAAACTTTCAAAGGCTTGTCAGGAATTCAGCCTGACTATGAGTATGAAGAAGACCAAAGCACTGGGCCAAAGTGCCAAGCATCCCACCACCATCACCATCAACAACTACAAGCTGACTGGAGGTAGTCCATGAATTCACCTACCTTGGCTCTACCATTGCTAATGATCTCTCCCTGGACCCTGAGATCAACAGATGAATCAGATAAGCATCCTCCACATTTACCAGGCACACAAAGAGAGTCTGTGAAAGCAAAAAAGTGGTTGCAAACACCAAGATTGCTGTCTATAAGGTGCATGTCCTTAGTACACTAATTTACAGCAGTGAGACATGAAACCTCCACTCTAGACAGGAGTGGCATCTCAACGTCTTCCACCTTAGTAATTTGAGATAAATCTTGGATATCAAGTGGACTGACTACATTACCATCACTGAAGTCCTCAACATACTCAAGATTCTCAATATACTCACTCTACTCCAGCAGTGTTGTCTGTACTGGCTCAGTCATGTACATTGCATGCTGGATGGGAGGATCCCAAAAGACTTCCTGCATGGGAGGTCTTTTGAGATCCACAAGAGCATGAGGATGACCTCATCTTTGTTTTAAGGACATCTGTAAGAGGGATATGAAGTTGCATGATCTGGCCATCCTGAGATGGGAGGAGGTTGCAAATGATCACCCACACTGGAGACAAATACTGCAAAAGGGGATGAAGCGAGCAGAAGAAAAACAGGAACTCACCACCAAAGAAATACACACTCAACAAAAAACTAGCAGTGCCAGCAGAGAGCTCCTTCAAATGCAGTCACTGTATACTTCACTGCCACTCCCATGTGGGCCTGTATAACCACAAAAGTTGCTATACCACCATCAACAATTGACACAATTTCTTTGGGTGCAGAGCCATGGCCTCTAGAGACTGCCAGATGTCGACTACTACTACTACTACTACTACTACTACTACTACTACTACTACTACTACTACTACTGCTACTACTACTTATATATCAGGGGTGTGCTAGGTGTGTACTGCGCCCATTGAAAATGGCAAATTCATAAATATTAACCTTACTCATTAATTTAATTCCAAATCATAATGGAAAACTTTTGTTATACCCCCTGTTTGAAATTTGGTGGCAGGTGCCCTGAAATAACACTGCACACCTCACAGCACATTGCATCATAATATAGTACCAAGCATATCGTAGAATAATAGGAGAATGACAAAAAATTAATGGTGAAGGGTGTGTAACACCTTTGACAACATGGTCACATGTTCGTGGCAAGAATTTTCTTTGAAAAATTTTATCCTGTATTAGATGTAAATATATCATCATCATCATCATCATCATCATCATCGTTTAGCGTCCACTTTCCATGCTAGCATGGGTTGGACGGTTCAACTGGGGTCTGGGAAGCCAGAAGGCTGCACCATGAGTGTAGTGGGTGCTTTTTATGTTCCACCGGCACAGGTGCCAGACGAGGCTGGCAACGGCACGACCGGATGATGCTTTTTACATGCCACTGGCACGAGGCCAGTCGAGGCAGCGTTGGCAACGGCCACATTCAGATGGTTCTCTTACGTACCACCGGCACTGGTATCACAGCTGCAATTTCCATTGATGTTGATCGATTTCAATTTTGATTTTGGATTTTGGATTTTCACTTGCCTCAACAGGTCTTCACAAGTAGAGTTTTGTGTCCCTAGAAGGAAAGGTATGTATAAGTAGACTGGCTACACCCCATGTAGAGGCCATGAGTTATGGTCTCATTTGTCCTGCCAGGTCTTCTCACACACAGCATACTTCCAAAGGTCTCGGTCTCTAGTCATTTCCTCGGTGAGACCTAAAGTTCGAAGGTCGTGCTTCACCATCTCGTCCCAGGTTTTCCTGGGTCTGCCTCTTCCACAGGTTCCCTCAACCGCTAGGGTGTGGCACTTTTTCACACAACTATCTTCCTCCATTCTCGCCACATGACCATACCAGCACAAACGTCTCTCTTGCACACCACAACTGATGCTTCTTAGGTCCAACTTTTCTCTCAAGGTACTTACACTCTGTCGAGTATGAACACTGATATTACACATCCATCAGTGCATACTGGCTTCATTTCTTGCGAACTTATGCATATCCTCAGCAGTCACGGCTCATGTTTCACTGCCATGTAGCATGGCTGTTCGTACACATGCGTCATACAGTCTGCCTTTTACTCTGAGTGAGAGGCCTTTTGTCACCAGCAGAGGTAAGAGCTCTCTGAACTTTGCCCAAGCTATTCTTACTCTAGCAGTTACACTTTCAGCACACCCACCCCTGCTACTGACTTGGTCACCTAGGTAACAGAAGCTATCAAGTATTTCTAGTTTTTCTACCTGGAATGTGGCAGAAGTTGGTCTCAGAGCATTTTCAGTGTTTATTGTTCCTGAGCATCTGCCACATACAAAAACTATCTTCCTAGTTAGCCTTCCTTTGACATTGCTGCACCTCTTATGTGTCCTAGCTTACACTGGGTGCATCTTATAGAGTTTCTACCTACGCTTTTCTACAGATTGAGCAGAGCCATCTACCTGAAGGCGTTTGTGATTTGTCTACCTTCCTACTTATTAGGACTTTGGTTTTAGCTAGATTGACTCTAAGGCCCTTCGATTCTAATCTTTGTTTCCACACCTGAAACTTCTCCTCCAGTTCTGATAGTGACTCAGCAATTAGAGCAAGGTTATCAGCATAGGGGAGCTCCCAAGGGCATCCTGTCTTGAATTCCTCCGTTATTGCCTGGAGGACTATGATAAATAGGAGGGGGCTGAGGACTGAGCCTTGGTGGACCCCTACCTCTACACGGAATTCTTCACTCTACTCGTTGCCAACCCTCACCTTACTAGCAGCGTCCCTGTACATGGCTCGCACAGCTCTAACTAACCATTCATGTATCCCTAGTTTCCTCATTGACCACCAGATAAGGGATCAGGGGACCCTGTCGAAGGCTTTCTTCATGTCAATGAATGCCATGCACAGGGGCTTATCCTAGACTAGGTATTTCTCCTGCAGCTGCCTTACCAGGAATATAGCATCAGTGGTAATTTTCCCTGGCACGAACCCAAACTGCATCTCATGTAAACTAACTCTCTCTCTAATTAGTTGGGCTATGACCCTCTCCGTAACCTTCATTACCTGATCCAACAGTTTGATACCTTTGTAATTATTTGTATCTAGGGCGTCACCCTTACCTTTGTAGCAGTTGACTATTATGCTGCTACACCAGTCATTGGGTATGACTCCTTCGTGTATCACCTGATTAACTATACGGGTGACTAGGCTATAGCCGACACTACCAGATATTTTGAGCATCTCTGCAGTGATTCCTGATGGGCCTGGGGCTTTCCCTGTCTTCATGCTTATAATTGCCTTAACTACCAAGGAACTGTCAACTCGGATAGTTGGTCCCTCTGTTGGGTCGACATTCGGCAGACTCTCTTTCTCCCATTCATTTTCTTTATTCAGCAACTTTTCATTGTGTCGTCTCCAAACCTCTCTCTTTGCATCTTCATTTAGCGCAAGTGAACCATCATCCATGCGAACACATTTCTCTCCTACCACATCACGATTCTCTCTCACACACTGTCTGGCAACATGAAATATCTCAAGTCTTTGGTCCTCACGGTGCAGAACATTGGCAAATTTTTTCTTATCTGCTTCCCGTCTGGCTAAATAGACCTGTCTCCTAGCTTCTCTTTTGGCAGTCTGATACATTTCCCTGCTACCACCATTCTTCCAGTCCTTCCAAGCCTGTCTCTTTTCTCTAATAGCCCTGTCTACAACATTGTTCCACCACCACCTTATTTTGGGTCGAGAGAGGACTTTGCACCAGCCACAGATCTGGTCAGTGGCTCTCAGCAGGTTGTTCCTTAGAAACCTCCAGTTGTCTTCTACCTCATGTGAAGCTCTATCCCCTTCTACTTCGTCAAAGGCTTCAAGTAATATGTCCCTAAATCTCTGTCCATTCGCAGGATCTTTAAGCTTCCAGATCCTTCTTCTACATGTTGGTCGTCTTCTGGTCATCCTCTTAGTCCTGATCCTAAAGTCACTAACTCCCAGTCTACATATATATATATATATATATATATATATATATATATATACAAGATAAGGGCAGAAGAAAAATTCTAATGCCAGATACGCCAAAAACAAAAAATTGTCGATAACCATTAAATTTATGCGTCTCGAAACAAACCGATAGAAATCTCTAAAACATTCGTTATTACCGTATTGGTCCAATTTTCTTATCTGCTTCCCGTCTGGCTAAATAGACCTGTCTCCTAGCTTCTGTTTTGGCAGTCTGATACAATTCCCTGCTACCACCATTCTTCCAGTCCTTCCAAGCCTGTCTCTTTTCTCTAATAGCCCTGTCTACAACATTGTTCCACCACCACCATTAGAATTTTTCTTCTGCCCTTATCTTGTAAATTATGTATAAATTTTACCTTTAAAGGCATTTTTTGATATGCTGGCCATTGATAAAATTTTTTTCCTGAAAAAATTTTTATCCTATATCAATTATATATATATATAATATATATATATATATATATATATTATATATATATATAGTGTATAACTTATGATTGTTATCTTATCATATACTGTCCACTTTTGTTCTCTACACCAGCTGCCTATCACTTGAAACTTATAAACTTATAAACTCAGATCTCTGAATCATATTTATATACTGAAATTTTGTTCCAACTTTTGAGAATACTAACAGTGTGGAAGCCATAGGAATGCAAAAAAACTAAAGTTGAACAAGTTGTTTAAGGATATTTCTTTAACAAATAAAAACAAATATATGAGTCTTATGATTCATAGCACAAATGAACTGATTCCCCATACCAGGTGGAAGGTCTTCTTTGTTAACAATTCTTCTATAAATCCTGAAAACAGGAATCATCAAGCCTCCTTCAATGAATTTAGGTCTTGGAAAAACCCTTTCCTAGCAGCAATCTGGATAACTTCGAGAAGGATTTAATTAGTTTAATAAGGAATACAAAGTTTAAACCTAGGAACCATGTGCTCAACCCCTCACCTGACAAAAATTTACAACTTGATTAGAAAACATAAGAAGTACAATAGAATTCTTGTTCACACAGATAAAACTGGAAACCTATATAGTGTACCACTGGATACCAGAAACTTAAGCTCAAACAGCTACAAAATGGTATCAGATCCTGTTCTAAAAGAAATTAACCAACAGATTTGTGATTTAGTTTTTAATCTCAGTCTGAAGGATGACTGAAACATTTGAGCCCAGACCACCCCACATTAACCATAAAGATAATTTTGTTGCAAACCCTTCTCTTCACCTCGCTTACCCCTAAGTTAGAATAAGTAAAAGTCCTTCATTCTAAGATTCTGTTAAACCTCTGATCTAACAGAATGAAGGTTATGCAATGGTTTAAATTCTTATCCCATAAGAATAGATATAAATTCATTCAAGTTCATATAAACTATTATTATTGGTTTGAAATTTTGACACAAGGCCAGCAATTTTGGAGTATGGGGTAAGTTGATTACATCAACCCTAGTACTCAACTGCTACTTATTTTATTGATTCCAAAAGGATGAAAGGCAAAGTCGACCTCAACAGAACTTTGAACTCAGAATGTAAAAACAAATGCAAGACCAGTATTATTCAAGCATTTCACCTATTCTGCTTAATAAAGCTCTAATTTTCACCCTTAAAAATCCCAACTTCACTAGAAAATATGTGGATATAATTCTTGCAGCCCACTGAACTGTTATTAAGTTTGATGTAAAACTATGGGCCCATAAAGATACTCCCAATTACTTTGACATCCTAATGGGGTCTAGTGACTTGGACCAGGTGATTGACCTTATGGGATGTTGCATACTCCATTGTCTCCATGATCTCTTCCCCTGTATTTCCAATGGTCTACATAGAGATGACACTCTATTTGTGGTCCAGTGATGTAATATGAGGGAAATCAAGAAATATATATAAAGCCTTAAAACTGCTGATTTCCTGGATGTCACATAAGATTTCCAAAATGACTCCTTCCATCCCTATCACAAACTATGTGAGGACCTAAACCCCTCTGTTCTTAAATCTATCATAATCAGTGTTTCCAGTAGAATTTCCTCACTATCAGCCAATAAAGAAATATTCAATCAATATACTGAACAGTGCACTAAATTGAGCTAGTTATAAGAACCCAATTAGGTACAGTAGCGGGAAATAAATATTCGTACATGTCAAAATTCTTTATTTATTTAATTTCTAATGAAAATAAATGGGATATACCAATACTATATTTGCATACACATGCATAAACTAAGAATATGCAAGAGAAACTAATAAATCATAGTAACTAAGGAATTTATATTCAATTACAAATATTTAGGGGTGAAAAAAATATTTGTTCAGAACATAGATAACTGATAATTCTGATTTAATACTTCATAGCATAACCATTATTCATTTCCACTTCAACTAATCTCTTCTCAATGACTCGCATGTTTCTTTAGGAATTTTTTCTCCTTCTTCTTGACAAATTTTCTTTAAATCTGTAATGCATGTTGGGGTTTTTAAATGAATTTTAATTTTCAAATAACGCCACAAATTTTCAGTGGAGTACCTACTTGTATTTTGAAGTTTTTGGCTAACGAGGATGTATTTAAATAAAATCGAAATTACTATAACCATGCATTATTTGAGTCTGGATATAAAGACAGGATTTATGAAAGTAGTATGATCCGCTGGATATGTAATGTCAGTATGCACACACGACAGAGTGTAAGTACCCTGAGAGAAATGTTGGCCATAAGAAACATCAGATGTGGTGTGCAAGAGAGACGATTGCGCTGGTATGGTCATGTGCTGCGTATGGATGCAGAGAGCTGTGTGAAGAAGTGTCACACCCTAACAATGGAAGGAACCTGTGGAAGAGGGAGACCCAAGAAGACATGGGATGAGGTGGTGAAGCATGACCTTTGAATGTTGGGACTCACAGAGGCAATGATGAAAGACTGAGACCTCTGGAGATATGCTGTGACTGAGAAGACCTGGCAAGTAAAGTGAGATCACAGCCGTAGCCAACACCAGTGTTGCATAACTAGCCCACTTAGAAAAGTACCTTTGGAGCATCAGGCAACATACTGTACTTGAGGAGACCTATTGAGTCAAGTAAATCAAAATCAAAATCAAATGGAAATTGTAGTTGTGGCCAATGCCAGTGCCGCCTGTCTGACTCCCATGCTGATGGCATGCAATAAGCCCCATTCATGCATGTGCCACCTGACTAGTTCCATTCATGCCAATGCTGCCTGACTGGCCCCTATGCCAGTGGCACGTAAAAAGCACCCACTGCACTCTAGGAATGGTTGGCTTTAGGAAAGGCATCCAGCTGTAGAAATATTGCCAGATCAGATTGGAGCCTGGTGCAGCCTCCTGGCTTTCCAGTCCCCAGTCAAACCATCCAACCTATGCCTGCATGGAAAACAGATGTTAAATAATGATGATGATGATGATATATTGTTTAACTTCTTGAAAATTATAGTATACTTACAAACAGACACATTAACTTGTATGTAAAATGACATATACATAAATGAAGCTTGCTGTCCCCACATATGTAAATACATGCATATGCATTTATAAATACATACATATGCATATATTGAAGGGAGCAGTGAAAGAGAGTAATTTTATTATATATCAGTAAAGTGATAAAAAAAATGACTAAAGAATATAAATTAAAATGAAATGTATGCTTAACAGAGATTCATTTACCATCTTTCCATTCTCGTGTTGCTGGGTTGATGACACCAAAGAGTTCATCATTCGTTACTGCTTTTGGATCTAAATCTATGGCTATTGGTTTTAACTGCTGATTGCGATTTGTCTGCAGCAGACTATTCCAGACTTTACTTTTGCCAGTCCCAGGTTTCCCAATAATAAATACAGAATGCCTGACATCAAATAGTTCTTGAAGTTGAACCACCTGCAATTGGATATTTTTCTTGTTTTAATTTAAAAGCAAAATCATAATAGTAAAACTATCATCAAATTAAACCTTATTCCTCTCTTTAACATTGTATATCTGTTTTTTGGTGCACGCAGTTCTTTATACTGGCATCTCTTGTGTAGTCATAATTGTTTCAAAAACTACCAGTCTATCTGCCTCTTCACATAGTTAGTATAAAAACAGAAAAACATAGATTTCACATGTAGTTCATAATTTAATTGTATTCAACTGTTACATTCAGATTTAAAACAATGTTAACCCAAATCATAGAGAACAGTAATCAGTAAACTGTTACTGATTTAATTACAAGACAGAAAGAAAAAACACTGAGAAGGAAAAAGAGAAGAGAAAACCCTAAATATATTGATAAAACACACACAGATACACATGCATATAAATTATATAAGTACATCTATTTAGCTATCTATATATATATACATCATCATCATCATCATCATTTAACATCTGCTTTCCATGTTGGCATGGATTGGACAGCTTGACATGGAGCTGGCTAGCAGGGAGCTATCCAGACTCCAGCTGTCTATTGAGGCATGGTTTCTATGGCTGGATGCCCTTTCTAATGCTGACCACTTAAAGTGTGTTGGGTGTCATTTATGTGCCACTGGCACAGGTGTGTTTATACAACACCGGCTTGGGTGCATTAACACAGTACCAGCATGGGTGCCTTTTAAGTGGCACTGACACCTGAAAGGACAAGCTTGTACGTGTGGAAGACATTGATTTTACTTAGCTTGGTGTTTCTTATCAAGTACAGCAAATCACTATATTTCCACAGTGAGGCCCAGCATCTGAAGAGCCTTTCTCACCACTTTGTCTCATATCTTCCTGGGTTTACTCTTTCCAAAGGTACCCTCCACAATAAGAGATCAGTACTTCTTTATGCAGCTGTCCTCATCCGGACACATCACATGACCAAACCAGCACAAGCGTCTCTCTTGCACACATCTGATGCCACTTATACCCAGTTTTCCTCTTAAATAATTAACACTCTGTCATGCATACCAGTGAAGCATGCCAGCTTCATTTCTTTCAAGCCTTCACAAGTCCTCTGCAGTATAAGGCCTCCTTTCACTACCATGTAGGTGGCCTTAAACTGCAGTGTCTTCATATCTTACCAAGCTATTGTTGATTTGGATAGCTGATCGCTATCTTCATTTACATACAAGATCAAAAATAAGATCACATATGCAAAAAAGAAATGAACACACAATACAGAAGAAAAGTAATTTTTGCATCTGTGATTTATTTTTGATCTATTATGTAAATAAAGATATTTCCTTCGTTTTGCTGCTTTTCTTTCTATGTAATGAGAAGATACACTGCGGAACTGTTATCTTAATGAGTTGTGTCTATTTATCACCTGATGAGACACATCTGCACTGCCAGATGCACCTGTGAAGGCTCAATGCCAGATGTATCAAAACAACTGTTGTGATTAATAATAAATTTTCATATATTCCATCTTCTATCTTTTATTTATCATATATGTACATACACATGCATAATTAAGGATAAAATCTAATGATCTTATCAGTGGCCTTACTCTGGTATTATCTTGATCAAATACACACATGGTTGAGATGAATAATCAAATTTGCCTCATATATACATGTGGATATATGTATATATTTGTATATATATATATGAATGTATTTGTATGGGTATGTATATATATTTATATTCATGTACTTCTAGTATATTCTATTGATGAAGGTAAAGTAATTTGTATTACTAAATCAGAAATTGGATGATCTAGAATTAATCTCAAAATTTTACTAAATCTCTGTTTTCATTTGCTCGCTTTCATCCTTGTACTAATGGAGTGTAATTGAAGTGGTTTTTAGAGTTTTTTGATGTCTATATCTAGTTTGTAGGTACTGTTTCTCAGTACCCTTAATTTTAATTATATCTATAGTTATATATATATATATACACACACACATGTACTTACATACCCCTCTCTCTATATTTATATATATATATAATATATATATATATATATATATATATATATATATATATATATATATATATATATGTATATATATATATATACACACACACACACACACATATATATATATTCAATCAGTTGTTCTTAAATCTGAAAGAAGCACACTCTAAAACAATTTTTCTGAGCAGTCATATTTTATGTAGTCATTGGTTGCACCCAGTCAGAAAGTCATCACTGGTTTCACATATATTAATGCCCATAGCAATATAAGCAATCGAACAGATTTGCTGGTACATAACCTCTTTATCAAAGGGGTAAAAATACAGCCTTGGTCAGCTTGGTGGTGCAAAATTTTTTATAAGTGGAAACTCCAATGTAGGCTTCCCTGCCTGCTGACTAGTGTATGGAAAATGTACATAAACCGATACTTTTGGGATGCAACTGGAGCTGTTGAAAGGGAGGTAACTCCATTTCTCTGAGAAAAGGTTAACATTGAAAATATTTCATTTCAGGTGTTTTTTCACCTATCAAGCTGCACAAGTCTGTATTTACACCTCCATTAGTAAAGAGATTGTGAAACCAATGCTGAGTGGTTGGTATTAGGAAGGGCATCCAGCTGTAATAATCCTATCAAAACAGTCACAGAAGTCAGGTGCAGGCTTTGGCTTGGCTGGCTCTTATACCATCCTATTCATGCTAGCATGGAACACAGACGTTAAATGATGATGATTATCAATACATATATATAAAAGAGAGATTCTGTCCATTGAGCAAAATATTCTCACTGGTTGTGATAAACATGACACCATCTTCGTTCCTTGCATACCACTTATGCAGATTCCTATCCTACCGCTATGAGCATTAATAAAAGTCAGGGCCAATCACTAAAAGTTGTTGGATTGCAATTTGAAGAACACAGAAGTTTGTATATGAAATCCATCTTTTTTCTACTTCAATTATTACATATTTTCCTCTTATATAATACACACATACAGTACACTTAAACCTAAATCTGGCAGATAGGACACAGCATTTGCAATTTCATTGGACTTTTACTTACTGTTGCCTTGCCTTCCATTCCTGTAATATAGCATCGGAATTTCAACGCTAATATTGACAGGACACATCATTTATAATTTCATTTCACTATTACTTACTGATATTCCTAATAAAAAAAAAATGTCTGCAAAAGAAAGACCATCAAAAAACAAATGCCAAACAAATGCATGACGTGTGATGCTTTTGTTCCACTTGACCTGCAGCCTTTTCAGTGCCATTGCAGTCAACTGGATTCCGTAAAGCTATTCTTCCATATGATATACCCATTTTTCTAGCTTCTCGGCCTGAGAAACAGTAAAAGTAATTACCTGATCAACAATGGGTATCACTGCCAGTGTGTATATATATATATATATATATATATATATATATATATATGCATAAGATGAATTAAATCTGGCAGGCAGGGGAGGAGAATGTGACACGCATGAGTAAAGACAGCTGTATAAAGAAGTGCCTGTCACTGGAAGTGGATGGTACCTGAGCAAGATGGAGGCCCAGAAACACATGGGATGAAGTGGTGAGGATTGATCTCAGAATAGAGGAAAGGACAATGGACTTTGATGTCTGGTGGTATGAGGTTCTATAGAAGACACACCCACAGCAGCGAAAGTGAGTGCTAGAAGTGTTGTGCCCCATTACATTTATGAATTTGTGTTGCAAGATTCCTAATGTGAACCGTGTGTTGAAACAGATATTTCATTTCATTTCATTTCATTTGAGTTTGAGTCCATGCTCAGGCCAAGTCGAAGACTCCACCCTCAGAGTCTGGTGTGGTTGCCAGGTTGTATTCTCTGTTTAATTTTGACATGTGTAGGAGCGAATTTGAGTCAGTTTGTGCTCGTTGTGTATATCCTGGGAGATGGGGTTCATCTCTAATGGTGCTTAAGTATCTATCCAGCTGCAATTTGAATGATTCCACACTGCATCCTGATAGATTTCTGACATGTACTGGAATGGAGTTGAATAGTTGTGCTCCTCGAACCAACAGACTTGACTCTCGCAGGGTTTTTGCTGCCTGGCCAGCCTTTTTGTTGATTGGTGGTAGCTGGCAGCGTCTTCCGTGGCACAGTGAGTGGTAGGTTTTGATACCAAAGTTTGGCACCTTTTGCTCTATCATTTTCCAAATGTATATAATTCGGTATCGCTCAAATCTTCTTTCTATTGAGTACATCTTCAAGGTTTTGAGTCTTTGCCAATAGTCCAGGTCCCTCGTTTCTGAGAAGTATGAGGTAAAATTTCTCTGGAGTGATTCCATCTAAGATAGTTGGCCCTTTGTTGTTGGTGACCACAACTGAGAACAGTAGTCAATCCTCGGAAGTATCATACTGTTCCAGAGGGTTTTCATTGTTGAGGTATCTCTTGATTTGAAGGTGCGCAAGATCCACCCGCTGTACTTTCTTGCAGTAAGACAGACTGAGTCAAGGTGTTCTCTGAATTTTAGGCTGGTTCCCATGTGGATGCCTAAATCTTTCACATACTGTTTTTCCATTATTTGTTGTCCTGATGGGTTTCTGTAGTTTGTTGTATTTTCAGATCTTGATCTGTTCCGTAGCGAATTAGTTCAAACTTCTTATCATTGAACAACATGTTGTTTGTTTCCTGCCATTTATATATGGTGGTCAGGTCCTTTTGTAAGGCCTCTGTATCCACCTCGTCTTTGATTTGTCTCATGACCCTGGTGTCATCAGCAAAGGATGAGACGTTGCTGGTTGTATCTTCATCTATGTCAGAGATGAGGATGAGAAACAGGATTGGGCCGAGTACTGTACCCTGAGGAACACTGCTGGTCACAGGTGATGGTGTTGAATGGGTTCCATTCACAGTGACTGTTTGAGTTCTATTTGTAAGGAACTCATGTATCCATGTACCAACTTTTCCTCCTACTCCTAGCTTTCGAAGTTTGTGACCCAGGATGCCATGATCTACCTTGTCAAATGCCTTGGCAAAGTCGAGGTAAATAACATCTGTGTTGTATCCATTCTCTAGATTTTCTAGGATTTGGTCATGGTGTGCCAGTAGTTGGGAAAGACATGATCTACCTAACCTGAATCCATGCTGGTTGTAATTCATCAGATTGTTGGATTCCAGGAACTCAACCAGTTTTCCACGAACTATTCTTTCGAAGACCTTGATAATGTGTGATGTCAGTGAGATTGGTCGGTAGTTCTTTGGTTTTGATTTGCTGTCCTCTTTATGTATTGGAGTTATGTGTGCTTCTTTATATGTATTTGGTATTTTGCCATTCTCCATATCATGTAAAGGGGTTTCAACAATTGTACCTTGCAGTTTTTAAGTATCATGGCATTGAAACCGTCAGGCCCCGCAGCCGAGTGCATGGAGAGCTTGTCTATGGCTCTTTCTATGTCTTCTGGGTTGAAATCAATGTCGGATAGGGTAGGTTTAGTATGGTCGATATCCTCGAAGAATTTTCCTGGGTCATGGATCTTCATGGTTTTAGATGGCTCACTGAAGACACTTTCATACTGTTGACCCAACATTTCTGCCATTTCAATAGGGTTATTCACTACATCCCCATTTTGTCTCTGGAGAGGTCCTATTGTTGACTTGGTATTCGAGTATTTCTTTGCAAAACTGTAGAAACATTTTGGATTTTTCTTGATGTTTTCTATGGCTCTCTTTTCTGCATTGTTACGTTCTTCATCATAGTGTTGTTTTAGATCGTCTTCTAATCTGTATATTTGGTCAAGGACTTTCTGTAATTCATGTTTTGATGTCAGCTTAAATGTTTTGTTTCTTAGTCTTGACCTGTTGCGCATCAGGATCTTTCGCTCCCGTGGTACAGGTTTTTTTGTGGATTTGGTTTTCTTAAGAGGAATATTTTTTGCACATATTTCTTCGATCTTGTTTAAGAATTTCTTGTGTTTATCTGGCCCAGTAAGGTAGAGATCCCAGTCAATGGTTTGTAACTGGTTGTTAATAGTTTCCCAATTTGCCTGGTGATAATCATACCTGCATAGCTTTGGCATGTCCTTTTGTTTAAGAGTTGTGGCATCGGGCTCATTACCGATGTGTAAATGCATTTCAATAATATTGTAGTCTGAAAGGATTGTTGGGGTTGAGTGAAGGTCAAATAGCGTGTCCTCGTTGTTGGTGAAAACCAAGTCGATCGTATTATTATTTCTTGTTGTTTCTGTCATCATTTGTTTGAGGTATAATTTCTCTGTGACTTCCAACAGTTTGGCTGCCTGTATTTGTTCAGCTTTTGTCCCCAGTTTTAGTATGTGTCCATGTGGCCAGATGATGTTAGGGAAGTTGAAGTCACCAAGGAGGATAATGTCTGGCATTGGACTCGCCATATTTCCCAGAATTTGTTGGAGCTTTGTCAGTGGCTCAGTGAAGGATAATGTTGGGCTGTTTGGCGGTCTGTACATTATTGTTACAACTGTATTAAGTTGGATGATTTTTATGCACAGCAGGTTGCAGTAGGCATTTGATTCATTGACAAGTTCTATGCATGCATAGGTATCACGGATATACATGATAACACCCCCATGGGATTTGCCTTGTCTATCACATCTGAAGATGTTGAATCTATTGATTGTGATTTCGCTGTTGCGGATGTTTTCGTTGAGATGACTTTCAGTAATTCCAATTATTTTGGAGTTGTTTTCTGTTGCTAATTCTTCCAAGAAAGGGACTTTACACTGTTTTGTTTTCGGATAAAGACCCTGGATATTTGCTGTTATTATGCTTGTTGTACCGGATACATCTGCCCTATTGTTGGCAAGACTGTTGTAGTTGCTGGGACTGTGCTGACTGGATATTCGGTCTACTGGGCTGTCTGTATTTGTTGTATGTGCCCTGTAAGTCCAGGTGTCAGCCTTTGTATCAATGTTGCCTGGTTTTCCTGAGTCATCTCTATGGAGTACAGCTGTTGTTGTAGTTGGTAGATTATGCCTAAAAAACTGCTTTCATTCATTACTATATCGAGTTTGGGTTTGTTACAGCTGATGTATGCAATTGAGTAGCATGATTTTCATTCACTGTTGAGCCATGACCTGGTTTCCGCATTTTTGGGAAATGGTTTTCATACCCTGCTGAGCTTGGTCCTGGTGGTGTGGGTTCAGTAGTTTTTATGCGAATTGTACCCTTCCGGTGCATAAATTTGCAATTCTCGCCAAAACATTATTTTTTTCTCAGCGAATTGCGGCACATCTTTGGGTGAAGGAGTTCACATTCTCAGCCATTTTGGCATCCTTTTTTTCGATCAGTACCGAAGTTGATATATGGTTTGCATGGTTTGGGGTGACTGTACGTGCACCCTTTACCTGAAGGACCATGTTTGCACTTGTTGCTCCTGTAATGGATACATACTGGCCTTTCTTCATTTGAGCATTTGCTCTGAATCTGTTTCTTTTTGTGGGAAGTTTGGTCTTTTTCTGCAGGATCTCCTGTTTCTTGTTTTGTAGGTGTTTGCATGTCATTGTCTTCATTCTTGTCATTTACAAGAGGCACTTGGATGGCCTGTGTGTGGCAGGATTTATTTGCCATGTCAGTTTCGCCAATCAATGTCTGTTTAGAATGGCCTGTCTGTAGTAGGGTCCTAAGTTCATTCGTTATTGTGGCCCTTGGTGAACAATAACCGCATAGCCAGTGTAGGCCTAGAATATCTGGAATGGTGTGGTTATTTATCTTTTTTAAGTAGCACGCTTCGTGTATTCCTTGTCCACAGATGAAGCATGCCAAAGCTGGTTTTTGGCCAAATGTAATGCAGTACTGTTTGTCACACATTTTGCAAGTCTCCGGGAGGAAGTTTTCAATCCTTGTTATAATCCAGTTGGTGAGGTTTGATTTTGTGAGCTCAACTTGAACACCATCATTCAAGAAAGCTGCTGCTTTCTTTAACATCGTAAACTTACAGTTGGTGAAAATATTTTTGTATATTGCTCCACTTTCCTGTTTGATATCATATTTCGACAAGACACTTTTTATATCTTGATTTTGTGTTGATGAGATGATTTTCAATATGATGTCTGTGGCCAGGCAAGTGTTGCTCTCTGAGCTGGCAGTCCGTGGATTTCTGTTACCCGTCATCGTTTCCGTTACCCGTCATCGATATTGTTATATTTCAGGATGGTTTTTTTTTTTTCCCTCAAATACACACACACACTGTATTTTTGTTCTTCACTTATTTATTACAGTTCTTATTTTATCTTATAACCATTGTCCAGAAATCTTTTGTCACATTTGTGACCTCTTCAGCAACCTTTTCCATCCATGTGTATCCTCCTGCTCTGTTTAGTCTATTCTGTCAGGTAAATGGCCCTACTCAATATGTAGGAAAAGAGTAGGAAGTAATTCCATTTACTGCACCCAGTGTAAGTTATGAACACATAAGAGATGCAGTGGAATCACAAGTAGATTAACAGATAAGAT
This sequence comes from Octopus sinensis, assembly GCF_006345805.1. NCBI lineage: Eukaryota > Metazoa > Mollusca > Cephalopoda > Octopoda > Octopodidae > Octopus > Octopus sinensis. Next base: position 74,556,287 of record NC_042997.1, read on the forward strand.
CATTTTCATATGTAGCAGATGTGCAGGAACAATAAGCACCCTACCCCAAGAAACCAAACTACATCTCCTCTTCTAAACTGCATCTTTTTCTTCCTCATATTTCCTCTCTAAACACTATTATCTCCTACTCCCCATCTCTGCCCTCACTGCCTGCTCACTGTCTTGCTGCTCCCCCCTCCCCCTCTCTATACCCAGGTTCTTACAAGTTATTGCAATCCTCACTCCCTACTTCTCCTTCTTGGCAGTACCTGGCAGCATATATTATGACCTTCATACCTTGATGGCATGCCCTGGCAATTGCCACCATTTATCTCTCTCTTCCTTCCTCTACCAGTCCATCTAGGCTCTGATCTCTGTTACTTGTGAGTATACCCTGGCACTTCACCATCTCTCTCCTGCTCTCTTGCACTTTTTCTGTTTCTCACTCTCTCTTTCTCTTTCCCTTGCTCTTTCCTGTAGCTGGGTAGCCATGTATCTCCTCTGCAGCAGCACACCTGTTTCTACCCTCATTCTTGATAACTTCCTCTCTCTCTTCTCTTGCTCTTCTCTATGGCTAAGTATCTCCTTTACACCAGCATACCTGTCTCTGTCCTCTTTCTTGTACCTATCTCTGAAGAGTGGTTGATGTTAGGAAGGGCATCCAGGCATAAAAACCCTATCAAAACAGACACAGTAGCCTGATGTAGTCTTCTACTTGGCTGGCTTCTGTCAAACTGTCCAACCCACACTTGCTTGAAAGGCAGACATTAAACGATGATGATAATGATATATATATATATTTACTTATATAATTATATTTATTTTATTTTTTTGTCTTACTTAATTTTTCATGTTTCCCTCTTCTGGGTATCTTTTTCTCTCTGTCTCATGAATTTAAACCAGTAACAGTTTTCTGATAAACAATTTTCTGATTCCTGATGATTTGGGTTCTTTTTAAATTTATTTGATTAAAAATAATAAAATTAAAATTATGTCTCCTTATTATGTAATTATAAATTTGATGGTGTGTATCTTAATAAAACAGCTGTTGAATACAATGAACTATTTATAAAATTATAAAATGAATTATTTATGTAGTATGAACTAATTATAGTATAAACTACTTACAAAATTTATGTTTTTCTGTTTTATGCTAAATATGTTGCTCTTAAAGATCATTTTAGTTGATTTATGTATAAGCATGCAAGTGGATCCCATATGGATTTAATGGAATATAATAGCCTCTTGGAGTTTAACGACCTTTCATTAACTGAGCTTAGTTACTATGGATTTATTCCTTGATCTGTATACATCAATTCTTTATGTCTCTGTGTATTGTAATGATAGTTTATCTGTATTTTTATTTGTCTTACTGTCATACATCATCTTCTGCAATATACAAGGTGGTATCAGAAAGTTCCCGGACTAGTTCTGTAGCACACCAACAGGTGGCAGCACACAGTTGCTTGGGCAGTGAGAGCTAGCAGTGACCTTCATGAGGCAGTGTCATTGCTGTTTTTACTTTGCAAGTCATGAAATTTGTGTTTTTGTGATCATGTGTATACTGTAGTCTGCAATTTTGTCATGGGCAGGAAGTTGGAACAAAGAGCTAAAGTGAAATCTTGTGTTATCCTTGGGAAATCTTCTACAGAAATATTGGGCATGCTTCAGCGAGCTTACAGCAATGAGACAATGGGTCATACACAATGTTCCGAGTAGCATGGGCACTCCAAAAGTGGAAGAAATTCCCTGGAAGACAATGAGCGATCTGGAAGACAATGAGCGATCTGGAAGACCTGCCATGAGCGTCACTCCCAAAAATGTGGAGAAAATTCATCAGCTTGTGCATGAGGATTGTCAGAGGACAATCAATGACATTGCTGATGTTGTTGGTCAATCGTATGAGTCTGTGCAGACAAACCTAGCATTTGAATTGAACATGCATTGTGTCTCTACCAAGTTTGTCTCCAGCCTGCTGACTACTGAGCAGAAAGAACATTGTATCAAAGTCTGTTAAGATCTCCATCAGTGTGCCACTGATGACCCATTCTTCATGTTGAGGATCATCACTGATGACGCGAGTTGAATCTACAGGTATGACCCTAAGACAAAGCAGCAGTCATCACAATGGAAAAGCCCTTCAACTCCATGACTGAAGAAAGCATGACAGAGTCACAGCTCAATCAAGAGCATGGTCATCGTTTTTTTTACATCTATAGTATTGTGCATTGAGAATTATCTCCCAGAGCCAGACTGTCAATCAAGAGTTCTACTGCAAGAGGACATTCAGAGAAAGCGACTGGATCTGTGACATAATGACAATGCACCCTGTCACCAAGCTCTCCTCACTTGTGAGTTTCTCACCAAAATCAACATGGTATCACTTCTGTACATACTCTATTCATCAGATTTAGCATCTGTTGACTTCCATCTCTTCCCAAGATGAAAATGCAGCTTAAAGGTCACCGTTTTAACACTGGTGTCAAGATCAAGAGTGAATTGCTGAAGGTTTTTTACTCACTTATGGAAAATGACTTTGAGGCCAAATTTCAAAAGTGGTAAGAACATTGGGACTGATGTATTGCTGCACAAGGTGACTATTTTGAAGGAGATAATGTCACCGCTAATGTCACTTAGGTACATAAGTTATTTTTATTCAACATAACTAGTCTGGGAACTTTTTGATACCACCTCATATTTATCTCATTGTCAACTGTACTGGGTCTGTTTCACACTCTTAACTTTTCATAGTTACATGGACTGGTATAGCTTTGTTAGTTTGCAATACTGAATAGTTGCTTTCATACATCCCTATACTCTCTTTTTTTACTCTCTTTTACTTGTTTCAGTCATTTGACTGAGGCCATGCTGGAGCACTGCCTTTAATCAAGCCAATCGATCCCAGTACTTATTTTATTGGGTCTTTTGCCGAACCACTAAGTTACAGGGATGTAAAAACACCACCATTGGTTGCCAAGTGATATTGGGGGGACAAACACAGACACACACACACACATATACATATATATATACGACAGGCTTCTTTCAGTTTCTGTCTACCAAATCCACTCACAAGGCTTTGGTCAGCCCAAGGCTATAGCAGAAGACACTTGCCCAAGGTGCCATGCAGTGGGAATGAACCTGGAACCATGTGGTTGGTAAGCAAGCTACTTACCACACAGCAACTCCAGCATCTATACCAATTTATTCTATACAATATGATAGTATGTTCTGTTTGCAGCTAACTGTTCATTTCCTATCTTTCTGCATTTTGTTTGAAAAAGGGGTATTTCTAGGATCATTATACATGCATTACAATCTATATTCAATAGCATAGATATTTCTAAAGACATTTTATTTTTCTAGTAACAGCTATGAAATCTTCCAAATTTGTGTTCTAACAAATTTGTGATATCAATATGATGGCTGAAACTACACCATATATCCTTCAAATGAAAAGGTTTGCTTCAGAGAGGTAAAAGCTGAAAGCTTTTATTTTCTGGTTAAATGATCTGACTCTCTGGTTTTCACAATTTTCTGATATGTAATGACATCAGAAGTAGCATGTTTAATCTGGCTTGTTTTAGCCAGAAATAGCATATACAATGTAGGAAAGAGAGCAGACTAGCTATGAAATATCAACAGCAATCACCAGGCAACCCAGTAGGTTGATCTCTCAGCTATTATATAATTTCTCAAATGATTATTTATGTTTCAAACCTTACCCTTCCCTGTATTCAAATATTGTCTTCTTTGTGTATGTAACAAGAGGCACCAAACATGGTTGTGCAGTTAAGAAGTTTTCTTGACAATCTTGAGGCTTAGAGTATGCTACTAAAATGCATTATCTTAGGCATGTGTTTTATACCATAACTTCATGCTGAGCAATATCTTCTAAGTGTAATTTGGCTTACAGAGATGATGTAGAAACTAGTGTGTGTGCACACGCATACACACACATCTTTTGCCAATGCAAGCAAAACCAAATAATCTGTGCTTTAAAATATACTATATAGTGCTGGTTTTACTTGAGTTGTACAAATAATCTCTGTAACTCTCACTATGGATTGGCATCTTGATTGCTAAATGTGATACTAAAATAGTTATTTTTAAAAAAGTGACACAAAAAGTAGAGGATCAAAATTAAAAGAAAATTGTAATAATTACTTTAATCATTCAAGGTTTACCTTCGCTTCTTATACATCCTAGCTTGATACATTAAATGCCATAGTTGAATCATATAATTCTTTTATATAAATGACTATGGTGTTAAGAAAAATATCTTTGAAATAATACTCATTTCAAATTATTGGACACATACAAGAAAATCCAATACTTACTTTAAGAACAAAGCTTTCTTCTGGTTGCAATTTCTGATCTAATATAGCCTGTTTTATATTCTTCTCAAATTCAATGTTACGTTTCCGGGGTACATCCAAGGAAGGGAAGAGATCACTTATAAGTCCCATGAAAACTGGATAATCATCAGTCACAATTTTAGGGATGTTGAAATCTCGTAATGCTCTCATCAGTACCTACCAATATCAAACAGTGGCAAAATAAGTTCATTGTAAGAAATGAACTTGGCTTAATGCTTGTTTTCCTCTTTTTTATTTTTATCTTATATAGTATTTAGTTTCTAAATTAACTCTTTTAGCAATATGCAAAAACACTGAGCTACCTAAAATAACTAATGGAAAAAAAATTCAGTGCTGCCTTTAGATAAGTTTTATCTTTAAAATATTCAAAGAAAACTGAGCAGCTTTTAATTTTTTAGAGTGTAGTGTTTTCAAAATATCTTTGAGAGATTCAAAATGAAATATTTTCATTTCTCTTTGCATAAAAAAGTTGTCTGTGCATCTAGTGGGGGTTTAATTTTATATTGTATAAACATTATTTACATCATAAGAAATAGGAAATAAATCATTTTTAATGACAGAAATAGATAAAGCTATAAATAATAGAATGAAAAACACCCTTTGGAATGAAAAAGTCAAACCACATTTTGTAAAACATGATAGACATTCTACCAATGTACAAAAACAACCCTTCAAATTTTATCCACCCAATTTAGAAGCACTGTTCTTACTAGTAAGAATTACATGTCTCACAAACAACCTTCAATTTTTTTTTCCATACAAGGGGTTTTTATCCAATATTTTATGCACTATTATTTAGCTTTCTCTACTTCAAGTTCCACTATTAAAAACAATTTATAATATAAACATGCCCATTTAATATCTCTCAAAACAAACAATTTTTGCTGACAAGAACAAAACTTCTAAACTGGATGGAAAATGGAGAAAATTTAAAAGGTTGCTTTGGTATAAAGGTGGAACATCTGTCATGTTTACAGATATGGATTCATGTTCCACAGGCAGCATTTGGCATTTTTCACCCAATGTTTATTTGTTTTTTTTACCTAATATTCTACATGCTACAGTATTAGCTACTTCAAGAACCAACATTAAAAACAATTTATAATATAAACATGCCCATAGTTTTCATAGCTTTTTTTTCCTGAAATGTAGAGAAAATATTCTTTTACAGCATATTACAAAATTAAAATGGTAAGATGTGATTTGAGGGAGATTTGACTACTATTTCCAGCGTGCTGAGTTACCATTTACAAGGAGTAAAATATTGTTAGTCACTATGCAACAAGAAAAAGTCTCTGTCTCTCCCCCTCCCTCCCCTCTGTGAAAAACATATGAAAAGCTGTTGGTTTTACCAATAACTTTTCATATATTACAATATGTCAATGTTAACATAAATAAGTTTTTAAAATAAATACCTAATAATAAAATATATGAATACTTGGTAAAATATTACAATATACAAAAGACAAATTAATATTTGGTAATCATGTAAGGTATTATAGACTTTCATAAAAAAACTGTAGGGTTTATTATATTCATACACTTATACCACTAAATGTATATACATAAATACATTAAATACAAACAAATATATATGCTTACACAAACGTTCTGAAAGTTTTATCCATATATATATATGCATATACACTACGTATACACACTCACACAAACACTATATTCACATATATACATACATATGTATTTATATATATACACACATTATATCCATATATATATATATATATATCATCATCATCATCATCATCATTTAACGTCCGTTTTCCGCGCCAGCACGGGTTGGATGGTTCGACCGGGGTCTGGGAAGCCAGGCTCCAGTCTGATCTGGCAGAGTTTCTATGGCTGGATGCCCTTCCTAACGCCAACCACTCGGCGAGTGTAGTGGGTGCTTTTTACGTGCCACCTGCACAGGTGCCAGGGGGGGTCCGGCATCGGCCACAATCGGTTGGAGCTTTTAACGTGCCAGCGGCACGGAAGCCAGCCAAGGCGGCGCTGGCAACGTTCGGATGGTGCTTTTTATGTGCCACCGGCACAGAAGCCAGTCGGGGCGGCACTGGCATCGGCCACGTTCGGATAGTGCTTTTTATGTGTCACTGGCACAGGCATCACAACTACTATTTCCATTGATATTTATTTCGACGTTCATGTTCATGTACTTGACTCAACAGGTCTCCTCAAGCACAGTGGGATGTTCTGGGATCCAGGATACTTTGAATGGGCAGGGGCTATGCGGAACTGATGCAGGAAGCAGCCCGGGTCTTTGCAGTCACAGCATATCTCCAGAGATCTCGGTCCTTCGCCATTGCCTCAGTGAGGCCCAATGCTCTGAGGTCATGCTTGACTACCTCATCCCATGTCTTCCTGGGTCTACCTCTCCCCCTGATACCTTCAACTGTTTGGGAGTGGCACTTCTTCACACATCTCTCCTCATCCATCCGCAGTACATGACCATACCATCGCAAGCGTCGCTCTTGCACACTACATCTGATGCTTCTTATATCCAGCATTTCTCTCAGGGTGCTTACACTCTGTCATGCGTGCACACTGACATTACACATCCAGTGGATCATGCTAGCTTCATTTCTTTTAAGTCTACGCATGTCCTCTGCAGTCACAGCCCATGTTTCACTACCGTGACGCATGGCAGTTCGCACACATGCATCATACAATCTACCTTTCGCTCTGAGCGAGAGACCTTTTGTCGTAAGTAGGGGTAGGAGCTTTCTGAACTTTGCCCAGGCTATTCGTATTCTAGTGGTGATACTCTCTGTGCATCCACCTCCACTATTAACTTGGTCACCCAGGTAGCGGAAACTATCAACTACTTCTAGTTTCTCCCCCTGGAGTGTGACGGAATCTGTTTTCTGAGTGTCTGTGGTGTCTATTGTCCCTGTGCATCTGCCGCACATGAAAGCTATCTTATCAGTTGATTTCCCTTTAATGTTGCTGTACCTCTTATGCGTCCATAGCTTACATTGGGTGCATCTTATGGAGTTTCTACCTACACCTTTCCTACAGATCGAGCAGGGCCACCTGCCCGAGGGGGTGTGTGCTGAGTTCGCTTTTCTGCTTACTATAACTTTGGTCTTTGCTACATTTACTCTAAGGCCCTTTGATTCTAACCCTTGCTTCCACACCCGAAATTTCTTTTCTAGTTCCGGTAGTGATTCTGCTATGAGAGCAAGGTCATCAGCATAGAGGAGCTCCCAGGGGCATCCTGTTTTGAATTCCTCTGTTATTGCCTGGAGGACTATGATGAATAAAAGGGGACTGAGGGCTGAGCCTTGGTGCACACCTACTTCTACCCAGAATTCTTCATTATATTCGTTGCCAATCCTAACCTTGCTGACAGCCTCTCTGTATAGAGCCTGTACAGCCCTTAGCCATTCGTCAATCTCCAGTTTCTGCATCGACCACCAGATAAGGGAACGGGGAACCCTGTCAAAGGCTTTCTCCAAGTCCACAAAAGCTATGTAAAGGGGTACTTCTCCTGCAGTTTTCGGACCAGGAATATAGCATCAGTGGTGCTTCTACCTGGCACAAAACCGAACTAGATCTCATCTAAGCAAATTCTCTCCCTAATGAGATGGGTTATGACACTCTCTGTGACCTTCATCACCTGATCCAACAGTTTAATACCCCTGTAGTTATTTCTATCTAGAGCATCACCCTTACCCTTGTAGCAGTTGACTATGGTGCTGCTACACCAGTCATTGGGTATGACTCCATTATGAACTACCTGGTTTACAATGCGGGTGACTAGGCCATAGCCCACATAGCCAGCTGTTTTAAGCATCCCAGCAGTGATTCCTGATGGGCCGGGGGCTTTACCTGTTTTCATATCCTTAATTGCCTTAACTACAAGGGAACTGTCTATTCGGATAGCTGGTCCCTCTACTGGGTCAACATTTGGCAGGCTCTCCTCCTCCCATTCATTCTCCTCATTCAGCAGTCTTTCATAATGGCTTCTCCAAGCCTCTTTCTTTTCACCAACAGTAAAAGCAAGTGCCCCATCATCCATGCGGACACATTTCTCTCCTGTAACATCACTATTTTCTCTGACACACTGTCTGGCAATCCGAAATACCTCAGCTCTTTGGTCCTCATGTCGCTGGACATTGGCAAACTTCTTCTTTTCTGCTACATACCCTTTTGGCTACCTGGTACAGTTCCCTGCTACCCCCATCCCTCCAGGCTTTCCAGGCCCGTCTCTTTGCACTAATGGCTTTATCCACACCCAACATACACACAGAGATGTATTTTATCCATATATACCTATTCATACATACATATACGCATATATATACACATACATACATACATACATACATATATATATATATATATATATATATATATATATATATTATATATATATATATATATATATATATATATAGTGACGTATATTTGCCATTTGAATATGGCTAAACCCTAAGGGTGGATGCTACTGTAGTTTGTAGCCCCAGGAGGACACCTCCTCCAGCTGGCTATAGACACACTTTCTATGCCCTATCAGTATTTGCAAAGGGAAGCCATCCTTCCTGTCTTCATTTTATGATACACACGGACTCGAGTTTCAGGGTATTGACCCGTCATCGGCGTGTGACAATCATAGTTGTTGATGAGAAGTAGGTTCCCTTCACAAATACATATACTTTTTCCAGTATCGATTGACATTGATATTGAAAAAGTGTAATCAAACAATGATAAATCTCAGAGCGAGTTATAAACAGTAGCAGCAACACATCGTGACGTATATTTGCCATTTGAATATGGCTAACCCCTACAAGCATACACATGTCTGCACGCACATGCACACATGCATATGCATAAATATAACTATCATTTCTTATTTCTTAAATTATATGCAGGAGCTGAGGTCAAAATTTTCCAATTGAGGTCATAACTAATTCCCTTATCCTTAAGTTCTCATATATATTTATTTAAACCAGTGGAATTGTTCTTATTTCTGTTCCTAAAAGTATACAAATGGTAGGTCAATCGCTGTTTTATAGAGTTTCAGGTAGCCCCCACATAAACCAAATTATTCAATTGAGTAATTACTATACATTGGTAAACTACCTCTTTTTTATTGCAAGACTTATTAAAAGCACAATTATTATTATTTCTACAATCACAAAGTCTATACTGTTGTGTGGGGTTTACACTGGTTTGGTTAGTGTGCATGGTGGAGGTAGCATGTGGTGAAGTATAGCTGTTATTGTTATTCCTGATGTTATTATTAGAGCTGTTATTATTATTATGTTGGTGGCCAGGTTGGTTCTCGACCAACACGAAGGCTGCATTGTCAGAGCTAAGGCATGTTCGGTAAGCGGGGAGAGAACTAAGGCCACTCGATGGGCCTGCATGGCAGAGGTGAAGGGTGGCAACAAAGCGACCATTCGGTCTTTGGTGGACCAGATGTGTGTGATCTTTCAGCGGCACTTTGCTCAACTGTTCAGGACGAACAGTGGGATGAACAATGGGACAGACTTCAGTGTGTACCAGGACGGCCTACCGCAACTCTCAGCCAGCAAAGTGGAGTGCTGTGAAAGACCGATATCTGCCTGGAAGTAGAGGAAGTGATGAAAAGCTGCACGAGAGGTAGATCGCCAGGTTTAGATGGTCTGCCCTACGAGCTTTACATTTCAATACCAGATTTGTTTGTGGGCCTCTTGGCCAACGTCTACTGCAAAACAGGAGAATTCCTGCTTTTGTTTGTCGAGGAGTAGTGGCTTTGCTGAGAATGGACTCAAACAAGGGGGACGTGATAGGGAACTTTAGGCCTATCACTCTGCTCAATGCAGAGTTGAAGATTTTGGCCAAGGTGCCAGCCAAGAAATTGGTGCTTGTTGTGGACAAGCTGATTGGCAAGGCGCAGACATGCACCATACCAACCAGGTCTATACACAATAACCTCCATCTCATGCACTACATCATAGAGAGGGTGGGTAACGAAGGTGGCACGGGTGGGGCTTTGATCAATTAAGATCAGTCTAAAGCCTTTGATAGGGTCGACCATCAATACCTGGCAGCTGTTCTCAAGGCAGCCGGTTTCGGTCCGGTCTTCCACGGGTGGATTGCTGCTTTGTACAGTGGCATCTGCTCAGTCATAAGCCCAGTCTCCTCCCTCCTGTATGTATTGACTCTCGAGCCATTACTGCGGAAGTTGGAGGCTTTGAGGGGTATCCCATGCTATCTAGGATGTGGAAACAGTGTGTCTGCCTATGCCTACGACGTCACCGTAATGGTGTTGAGCCACAGGCACACTGACCTGATCGGCAAGACACTAAGCAAATACAAAGCGGTCACAGGTGCAAAGATTAATGCGGAAAAGTCAGTGGGCTTGCAACTGAGCACCTGGAGGGGCAAGTCCATGCCATCCTTGAAAGGTCAAGCAGAGGTGGCGAATGCATACATCACATCCGTCATCTATTACCGATTGACTGTCGTCCCTTGTCCCAACCGCTGGTTGGCCAAGCTGTTATGTTTGCTCTTCAACTTTTTGTGGAAAAGTCAGGTACCACTGGTCAGGTGCTTCATCTGCTGTCAGCAGCCGCTGAACGAAGGCCTTGGCATGCCGTGGTTACTGATGCACAGACATGCACTCAGGCTACAGCATCTCAAGCGTTTACTGGACGGTGAATAGGTGTGGTCATCCTTCGTCAGATATGACTTTCCGCAGCTTGTCTCTTTCACAGAGCTGCAATCTTGGATCAAACGCAGACCGAGAAAGGGTGCTTGGCACCTTGAGTGCCGTCAAGCTCTCTCTGCTCTCCACCAAGTGGGCAATGCAATCGGTAGTTGTTCCACTCTAGCATTCTATAGAGGGTTAGTGGAAGAAAAGTGTGACGACATTCTCAGGGAAACTCTAGGCGTCGACGATAATGAGTTAAACAGTCTGTTCAGAAGAACTTTCGGGCCGGGGCCCATGGATAATTTCCAAAAGTCCCTCGCCTGGCTGTGCTAATGAGGGCGCTGCCTGTTCGAGATAAACTCTACCGGCACAGAAGTGCCATCAGCCGGGCCTGCCCGAGGTGCGCCCAGGAAAACGAAACCATTCTGCATGCACTCGTTCAATGCCTGAGTATTGCTGACCTGTGGGTTTATGTCAAATAGCTACTGTCACATATAGGATGGATCTGGCTATCAGCTGAATCCATAGTGAAGATTGCCCCACTGACCTCCTTTAACCGGGAGGGCAAGGCAATTTTCCTTTGTCTGGTGGCTATAGCGAAAGAAGTAGTATGGTGGACTCATTTGAAAGGGCTAAAGTCAGACACTTTCCTCTTTGGCCAAGTCTCATCAACTTTTTCAAGTTCCACTTGAAAAGGAAGATGAGAGTAGAGAGAATATTGAAAGGTGGGTGAATGTCAGAAAAATGGCCAGTATGAACGGACCAATTCTGAGGTTACACCTGTAATATAAAAAGGTAAATATAAAAGGGGAAAGGGGTTCTCTACCCCTTTTTGACCAGGCTCCATGGGTTCTTCCATGAGTAACCTTTCGAAGTGCCTCCCCCTATTAGGAGTTTTACTTGTTATATAATTTTGTTGTTATTTTGAATGCTTACACGGACCTTTCTATTGGACAAAACCCTTTGTACATTTCGTCCTGTATTTGTCCTTACATGTTTTCTTGATTTTTGTTAGCCCTTGTGGCCAATAAACCAGAATTAATTATTATCTTTATTATTATTATTTTTTTTTTATTGGAGTAAAAAGTGTCGAGTTTTTTATTCTTCATGGAAGAGATAATAGTAGCTAGGTTATGTGTCAGGCTATGACCTATTCTTATTGTTTTACTATTAATAAGTTCCCAGTACTTATTATTTCTTTTAATAAAGTGTTTGTTAATTAGTTTAAATATGGGTTTAACTAAGTTATTTTGATTTGCATAGCATATGGTATTATTAGCCATAGAGTATCATTTCCTTAGTCCGCATAATTAGGATTACTATTTGTTGATCCTTTGCTTTTATTTGAACAATAATTATTATTGACCTTCTCACATCAATAAGTATGTCTATATTATTATCATTAGTGGAGCTAACGACAGGTATCTGTTTTGGATTTTTTGTGCTATTTATTTTATCATTATTATATCTGAGTGTATTTCTAGGATTTTAAAATTATTTTTATCTTTATTACTACTGTAAATGTTCTTATCATAGGTATCCTTAACATTTTCATTATTATAGGGAATATCTAATTTTATCCTAATAACCTGTATTTTTGAGTGCTACATTATATTTTTTTATGCTTATTAAAGATGGCTTCATTGGAGGATAGATGGGAGATTCTTTTGCTGATATTTCTTAAAACAGCTCTTTTTATTGATTGAGGATGGTTACTAAAATTATAGATGTATCTTAAATTAGAGTTCTGTTTCATATATGGTTCATGTAGTCCAGTATTTAGATTACAATTTGTGTCCAGATAATTAATAGAGTAATTTTCGTTTTTTATAGTAATAGAGAGACCAAATTTACTGAAAAATCTATATAGGTGCTTCTTTAATAGTTCTAGGTACCTATTAGAATAATTTCTAACTATAAAAAGTGCATTGTCTCTATACAGACCTCCTCCTAATTCGGGGAATTCTCTATTTATGCTATCCAAAAGGTAAATTCCCACCAAGTCTGTCACCTCAGCTGAATCTGGTGAGCCCATTGTAATATCAAAGAGATTAGGGGTGTCATTTCTTGCCCATAATTTGTTATCAAATTTGATAACAGATTTATGAGCTGTAAGTATAACATTAATTTCCCTCATACTTAAATTAGTATATTTTCTTGTGAAAATAAGAGCACTGTTCAAAATAGTGGGATTAATTGAAGAGTAGTAATTTGGTATGTCTATTTGCAGGAATTTATGTTTATCCTTATTTTGTATATTGGAGAACCAGTCCAATGCACTTTGGGCATTATTCCATAGTTCTAGCTTAATTTTGTTCTTCAGTGTTGGTAAGTATTTGTCTAAAATTACCTTACTGAGTTTACTTATGTCCAATTTATTGGGACATATTAATCTTACTTATGTTTTATTTAGGAAGTTATCCTTATGGTCCTT